>NW_020664444.1:15111061-15385858 GCF_002925995.2 Terrapene triunguis | reverse complement strand
AGCAAATATGTTTGAAGATGAAATGTGCACAAATAACCTACATGGTTTGTGTCACAAAAAGCAAATACAAACTCTCAGCTGATAGATGGCATGTTTGAATGTTAACAGGTCCAGTGTTCAGAGGGAGCGTTCAAAAGTTTTCCCCTGATCTGAATCCTTAGGTCATTTTCTCTTTTTAGAAAATATATATATGTCCATGGTTCAGACGAAAGAACTCAAGACTTACTCTTGTATGTAGGGTTTTGTTGTTTTTGTGTGTGGGGGGGGGGATATGGGGACGCACATAATTCCCTTACTTTCCTATTCAGAACTTCCTGGGGTTTCTTTTACAGGCTACTGCATATACAGTAAACAGCAATAATTCCTTTTCAATGTTATTTCAGATACATGCTATGTGCTATCATTTGCAATCATTATGTTAAATACTAGTCTACACAACCATAATGTAAGAGATAAACCAACAGTGGAGCGGTTTATATCTATGAATCGTGGCATTAATGAAGGTGGGGACCTTCCAGAAGAACTGCTACGGGTAAGTCGCATTAAGATGACCAAGTGGAACCTCCTGGTTTTTGAACTGGGGCTTAGAAGCAAGTGCAACGATTCTCAGACCAATCTGTCAATTAGTGTCTCAAGATCATTTTGTGTGATGCAGCTTTGACAACCAAGTACCGTGAGCTTGCGACATACCTCAGCCTCTTGAGGGACTGAGAGGAAGAAACACCTTGCTTCACTCAACAAGCAACCTCTTTGGCTTTTTGAGCAATGTTGATTGGATATATCGCTACAGCCAGTCTGTCTTGATTGGAATCTGCTCTGTTCAACATAAGGTTGAGTGTGGGGAGAATAAAGGGGGGAAAATAGTAGAGATCACTGAGGATCCAAAGATGACCATCATAACATACTGTGGAAGAAAAGTAATGATACAAAGATCTCAAACATTTTATTGAGATGTTCAAGTTAGTGATGTCTAATATTTTTCAAAAACAATTTTTTTTTAGTGAAGCTTGTATTGAAAAAAACTATTGAGAATATGAAAGCTCTGGAAAAAATGAGTGCCAAACTTCTTAAGAAAACTATTTCTTTACTGACAAATACACAGGAAATCTTCAAAAGGGGACACTTATTTGCAAAGAAACTATATCTGCTTTTAACTTACTTTATTTGTAGACTGTGGTGAATACTGCTTAGAGGAGGAATGGTTCCAGTTTCTCTGGGAGATGTTCCTAGTTCATTTGTATATAAGTAGTCAGAGAATGGAATCTCTTGGTTATTTGATGTACATGTTGCTGAATTTTTTTTGTTTTCTTCCAGAATTTGTATGAAAGTATTAAAAATGAGCCATTTAAAATTCCAGAAGATGACGGAAATGATCTAACACATACATTTTTTAATCCAGACAGAGAAGGTTGGCTACTGAAATTAGGTTAGTAGAAGAGCAATTTCTATAATACTTTGCTTTGTGTGTGAGTGATGTGTACGCCACTTTCCTTGCTAACTGCTTTGTTGTAAATCTAATAGGATTAAATTAGTAATAATTCCTGCTTAAAAACATATGATCTAAAAATCAATAAATCCTTTACACTGTTTTGTGTAATTGCTAATTCTGAGAAGTATAAAAAGGAGACGTAATCTTGTCACTTGAATTTTGAAGTGGAGTTTGATTTCTGGTACGTGAGAACTGAAACCTCAGCAGCAGAAAGGAAGCTCCATTTACTTTTTACAAATCCCAGTGACTGAAAAATAACAAATCTATGTGAAACCATTCCAGAAAACTGTACAATCACTTCAGCTCAGTTTTCTGCACAAAAAGCAATGCATTTATTTTCAAATAGTTGTTTTTGTATGTCTTCATTTTTCCATATTATTTGTGAGTTTCTGTTGGTTTGGTTTTGGCTATGATTTTTAATGAGTGGTTTAAATGTGCCTTCTTGTTTTCCTTATGGCCTATGACCTATCACCTTTCTGTTCTGTGACTGGCTGTCTCTGCTTATTCTGCATTAGGAGGTACGTACCTGATGGCTTTCCAGCTCCCCCCCCCCCTGTTCAGTTGCTCATTCTTTTTTTATTTTTCTTCTTCTTTGTTTGTTCCTTAAATCAAATTTATTGTAGCACTATGCTTTTCATGTAATGTCACTAACTTTAGCCCCAGTGGGACTTTACTTGTACATAATGTATGCTTGTACATTATGGTGTTAATAATTTACTATCTCCCCCCTTGAGATTCTTCTGCAAAATAAGACTATATACTTTGTAAAGCAACGCAATGATAGCTAGTGTTTCAGATTGCTTCACAGCATCCTTCAGACTCATTGAGGTATACAAATGAGAGGAGTACTTTTCGCAGCAGAGAAGTGCAGTTATCTTATAACACACGTTCTAAAATATGTTTTGTTACTCGTATGAAAATTTTCTGTCAGAATGTTGAAAGGCTTATTTTAAACAAAATAGCCTATAGCTGAAATGTGCATGTAGTTACTCCATAATAACTTTCTTGTATGGGTTTTTTTGTATTTAGTTTATTTTAATTAAATATAAAAACCCCTCAGAGTTCAGGATTCTGAAGTCTCTGGCAGTTTGGACCATGCTGGCACTGCAGCTCTAAGCTGCTCTGATTTTTTTGCAGACACTTTTGAAGTTGATGTGGCTTGCTTATCCATTTGAGTTTAATGAGGGAGCCAGCTGCAAAGGGTAGCCATTTTCCTGATTAGAACAGACTCTAAAACTTGGTTCTAGTTTTTTTAAACGTTCTTTGTTTTGTTTTAAAAGCCTGATTTAAAGACCAAAATCTACTCAATTTCAGAGCCAGATTCTGGCTGCTCTTGTATAAGAGGAACCTTGCGCCAGCTCAGAGGCAGCCAGGATCCTGATGATCCCTGAGTGCAAGGTCAGTGGGAATTAAAGAGCAGCCAGCAGCACTAGATAGAGGGGAGGTACACTGAAGGCAGAGCAAGGGCTCACCTCCATCCATGCTAGCTAGACGCTGGCACTGGCAGGAAATACAAGGATTGAGACACTCCCAGGGGCTGTTCCAGAGCTGTTCAAGAGCACTGGACCTGTGAATCCGTGACAGCTGGTTGTGGCACCCTTGGAAAAAAGATGTAACAATGATAGCTACTGCATGTGCTTCCCCAGCTTCTCTGTCCTCTGTAGGCAGAATGCCTCCAGCCACAACAGCTGGTATGGTCTCGTATCATGCTGGTTTTATAGGAACTGATGTGAAAATGGCTGTGGATTGTAGATAGATGTATTAAATATTGATAGGAACTATTATGTAGTGATATCCATAGTCCATAAATTCACTCAGTTCAACTTTTTACTTCTGCTTCTGTGCTAGTAACAACCAAGTGAACGGAAGAGTGTATGGGCACAAGTGCTTTGGCCGTATCCATTTATTAAGAATACATTCTAATAAGCTCAGCAATAGGGGCCACCTCCCAAAATATTGTAGCCTTGAGGGGAGAGCTATTGGACACATCGCTAATTAGCTACTTCAGGACCCCATAGTTTCAGGTGTTAAGCACCTTCAATTTCCATTGACATCAGTGGGAGTTGGGGGTGCTTGGCACCTCTTGCAATGGGGCCCTTAGAACACAATGCCCGGAGCAAGGGCTGCAGAGGGCCATTTAAAGTGGAGACCCCCATAAATTTTCCCTCCTTGCCTGACCCCTCTATTTCCCTCTGAGGTGCCTCCCCCACTAGCAGCCTGGCCCTCCTTCCCGTGAGCCCTTATACGCACTCCCTCCAATTTGAGTAAGTGGCATTGCAAGCTGTGGGTGGGGTTACAGCACTTGTCTGGTTTGGCCTGGCCAAAAAGTGGTTGGGCCATTGCCTGTGTGCCCCTCCCGCCCCCCAGCTATGTGGCCTATGGCTGGAAGGCTTGCTGTGTGGTTGTCTCCATTACTTCATCTGCAGATGTTACGAACACTGCAAAATCCTCAAATACCCTCTTTGTGTTCCTAAGTAAAAAAGCAGAGCCTCTTCCTGTTGATGTTTGAAGACATAAATGGCTTAACAGGCACAGTATTCATAGTTGAGACAATTTGAAAGATGACTTGAAGAGCTGATACATTATCCATTCAACAGTATGTGGCAGTGCTCACCTCAACTGAAAGGATTTCTTAAGACAAGACTTCAGGAACGAGAAATATTTTAGCACAAAAACCATCCAGATAAGTCTGTTACCACTCAAAATATTAATATTACCTACAGTTTTTTAAAATCTAAAACTTTTGATGTTGTTTTTTAAATAGATACAAAAATTTACTTGCAAATACTACTATGCAATAACTTTACCTTCACCAGTTGTGACTTTAATTTACAGTAGCTCCCTTTTTAAGTTACTCCAAGGAGTAAAACTGTTATAACTTAATTGTATAATATAGAAGATATTTATTTAATCAGACTCCTCTACATGAAAAAGTGCTATGAGAAATAGTGCTTTGAGAAATAGCTCATAATGGAAATAAATCTCTTAAAGGTGAAACATAAAGGTAAACAAAAAATACGGGTGTTTTTCTTGAAATTAAAATAAAGATCTGGAATCAGCAACTATTTTGGAGCTAAATATTTTATTTATTTTACTTTTAAAAATATCACCTTGCAATAAAAGCGATTGGATGTGAGCATGTCAATGATGTCATGAGTATTTCTTATCCACTGTCAATCAGTGGGGAAGGACAAATTGAAGGATGAGGTAAAGCATCAGCTGCAAAAGAAATAGTCAGTGAAAAAAGAATGAGAGCTTTAAGAAATTAGAGAAGCAAACGAATTTTCAGAAAAATACAATAAATCAATAAAATCACCATTTATTTCTGGGTGCTCTACCTGTGGCTCCAGTGACACATGAACCAAGTAAAACCAAGCTTTCATCTAGATGTGCACACTAAACAAATAATCCTACCCAGTCCCAGTGATAAGATAATGTATTAAACTGAAAGGTGCTGCTGTTGAAATGCCCACCGCACAAGGGTTAATTGGATAGGGAGGTGAAACATGTCAGTAATTTTCCTGTGAATTAGACTAAATATGTAAAGCCTACTGTTCCTTGAAGGACTGAGTTTCATCAGTAGACACAGACTAGTGCAGACAAATATTTTTGCTAAGTTAATGAGCTGTAGAGCCATGAATGCAGTTACCAGAAATAAACCTGGTGATTTTTTTTTTCTCTTTTATCCCTGAATTTTCTCATTGCCAGGAAGCTTGTCCAATATATTAGTATGATGTATGGGGATATTGTGACTCCCAATGTTAAAGTAGTGTTAAGTCACATTCTCTCTTAGCGCATTGTATTATTCCTAAATTAGCGAGGCCCTGCCTAAAGAAGGATTTGAATATTCAAACATTCATTATCAAAATACTAAGGAGTCTTGATTCATATGAGTAGGAAAAAATGAAGATGATCAGTTGTGCTGTTATCTGCTTTACACTTGAAGATAGAAAGTATGTTTTCTGAAAAAATAAGAGATAACAGGAAGAAGCCACTGGTATATCAAGCTAGTGCTTTCTGTTTTGTCTTGTTATAGTGTCTGCTTCCTTGTTTTCTTCACTTAGAACAACTGCTCACTTCACTGCTTATGTTAGTATTTTTTGTAAAGTTTATCTGCCCAAAAACTCCAAGGTCTCCAAAGGCCGGTCTGGCTCTGAAACCATCCTAATAACGTCATTAAAGTCCCTGGGCTGCAAAACACTGTTTTTCTGGGGGCTTGCCTGTGGAAAGCTGTTCAGAGGTGACTGTGTGTAAATAAAATCCTGCCAAATCTAAGTGCCAGAACTGGACTTCAAGAAGTAATGTTTTGATTTAGAACATTGGTGTGGATTCAACCAATGCATTTGTATAGAAGTATTCAGCTTGCTCTCTTAACTCACAAGATTGTATGCCTTCTAATGTGGTACAGTGAACTTCTAAGCGGCAAGTAAAGTGGCTGAAGACTGTGAATGCTAATCAAATATCCTTTGCAACAGCTCGAGACATTAGTATTTTGGGGACTGTTCTCAAGATTTTCATAAGGATTAATTATGGACCAAATAAAGGAATTGTTGGTTCAAGGAGAACCCCTTCCCTCTCCAATTAAGAATTTAAAGCTGGACATGAACATTGATGGAGGGAATGCCTGGGACATAATTTTTTTGTGCCAGGATGTGTGTGTGCTTTCCAAGAACAGCTTCTGTTGGCAAATAGCTGACCCAAAATGTCTGGAACTAAAAAAAGTTACAATTAATGTGGCTTGAATCATTTCCTTTTTCTGGTTAGAGGGAGAAAAATAGATACTTGGAAACAAATATATTGTCCTGCTGACAGAAGAGGGAAGTAACTTAAGCTGGACACGTGACGATGAGTGACAGAAGAAGCTGCTCCTACACTAGGATATCAAGCAACTCACTGAGCATGTGTAGGGATTCTCAAAGGGCCCAGACTTCCTAGCCCACTCTGTACATGGTACTTGCCCCCAGCACAGCATTCTATAGAGAGTGCTACTTCTCTTCCCGGACTGGTGGCTAGGAAACTGGCTTGTGGGGCTCCTTTCAGTTGAATCATTCTCTTTATAGCTGATGTGCTTTTAGTCTTATACAGTACAGTATTACTGGACAAATCTTTCTTGTGTGTGGAAACCCGTACTCATGCCTAATCCATTGTGTACCTCTTCCAGGTACTAAATTAGCTTCTGAACCTTTGCATTTAACTGCACTGAAATTTAATTAATCCAAAATCATTTAGTCTTTTTTTATGACAATTTTAGCCAATTTCTAGTTCTCTAAATCTTCTTGACTGAGCTGGATGTGCTGAAATTGCTGTTTAAAAAAAAATTTTTTTACACCTGAAATACATAATTGTCTTATTCTGATGCTTAGGCAATTTTAAGACCCTTTAATATTTTTAATTAACTGTGATGGGTAAATTATTACTTACTTCTCCAACTTTTTTCCCCTATAAATTTTCTTTTTGTTTTCTGGTTTCCAGTTCCCTTTGAGATGAGAGAATTTCCTATAATCTGATTATATAGGTGAAAAGGGCTGGTCTGTTGCATTTTTTTTCTCTTCTCTACATTCACTTGGTATAGATTTTCCTGATGATTCCCTTGGATTATCCATCTACTGGATCCTTTAAGCCTTTCTGCTCTCTGCTGCTTATTATTGGTGCTGTTCCTTTCATTTTACTTAATTAGCTTGGTCCTTGTGATGCACTTGTAGATTATATCTTAATCTGTTCTTTAAATACTTATGGTTTCATACTTTGTTTCCAGTCTCTCTTCTGACAATTTAATACCCTTTAAAATGTATCTTTTTAAACTGACAGCAGGAGTGGGATATAAAAGAAAGTTAATTCAAAGTGCTATATCATCAGTTTGGCAGCCTAAGGCACTTGAAACCAAGGAGAAAAAGATCTGCTATGTGATGGTTACTACTACCCAATAATCTTAAATGTGACATTATGATCAATAAGTCATGTTGAGCAGCTTATTTCCTAGTCCTGTGATATTGTGGTGGGTACTCTTGACTCACCTGATAAACTGGTGGGTGCAGAATGCCTGCTGCCCTTTATCAGCTGTCAAATGGCATATAATCTGCCCCCAAACTACTGTTACTTTAATTCTGGACACTACTAGTGTTGTTGAAGTCTGCCCTGTCTGGTTTTGGAGTCTCTGTACAGGCCTTCTTATAATGTGTATGGTTTCTGATCTGCCTTGTATTCTAATCTGACCTTGTATAAGAGTTCATAATTCTCCTTTTGTTATCTTTAGTCTAAGATGTCTTTGCAAGGGTAACCAGTTTCCCTGCTTATTTGTTTTTCTGAGACTTAATATCTTCCTATCCATTTTGCTCTACCACTTCCTGCCCCACTGAATCTCTTCATATACTAGATCTGGGCAAGCCATAAAGTTTTGGAAGGTAGTCAAACTCAAACAAAGCCAAGGACTTGGCCAACCTACAAGGCAAAACATGAGCTAAAATAATTTGAATTTACACTATATAATATGAAAAATACGTAATGTCACAATGACAACAAGGTAGAACTGCCCTAATAGTTACTTTGGCTGCTTCTCATTCATGGATCCAGAAGTGAGTCAGGCTAAGGTTTATTTTGGCTTTTCTACTTCTAGCTTAAACCCTTTCAATTGACTTTGATGGAAGCTGGAACAGATCCCTGATGCATTAAAACATTGGCATCAAGATGCAGAAATTAAGATCTTTCCTGTCTCTGATGTCCCTCACCACTTGACACCTGCTCTTCTTCCCTCATGCTTTGCGTTTGTAGCTCACTCTACCACCATTGATTCTGTCTTGGCTTCTGCATCTTGCATTTGCCTGTCTCTTAGTACTTCACCACTTCCACTTTCAAATTGTTTCCTTAAAATGGATGTATGTGTGTGGTGGAAGTGTACACTTTGCTGGGTAAATGTGAATGTTACATAGTGTTAGCAATGGATTACTTAATGGGGGTCCTATAACCAGCCAAAAGGAGGCTATGATGCATAATAATACCCAATCTGCAAGACACGAACCCAGCAGGCGAATAGATAAAGTTCCAGGATATTCAGGCTATTTCTATAATTGTTCTCTACCCTCAGATGTTTTTAATGGTTTAAACAAAAATGTAACCACTTTGAGTAAGGAAGAGCTACAGATAAAAATTATGTTTATATGCTGGATTTAGTTACATGATTGATGTTAAGATGAATGATCCCTGGTTGAGGGTGTGTTTGGTGGTAATAGATTTTTGTGCTCAGGGTATTCAATAACAAGGTCAACTATATTGAGAGGGTGGGGTAATAAGATTAAATCACTGATGAACGGATGATGCACATGGGGTGATATTACTTTGAAATCATTTAACTATGCTGTAACTCAACCTGTATATTATTAACTTGCAAATGCATGATCTACAGTTCTTTTCTGGAAACTGATTTTAAAAAATATTGGAACTGTAAAGAATTACAGAGATGTTTACGTGCAGGCTGAGCAAACATTTTTAACGGGCACTCAACCTGGGATCTGAAAGTCAGTCTGGGTTCTTAAATGACTTGTGCATCATCATGAGTCAAAGCTATGGCAGGTCAAATTCTGCCCTTAGTTACACCTGTGGAACCCCATTGTTGCATGGGTCTAAGTGAGGGCAGAATCTGGTCCTGCTGTCAGAACCTAGTCAACAATTCAGTAGATGATCCAGCTTCCTCTCCCCAGGTGTTGTTGATGCTGTACTGCTAATGGATAAATATTATTAATAATATAATTGTCACTATAGTAAGCAGATATGACTGAACACAGACAGGGAGCAGATCTATTCAGTAAGTACTGTTTTCACGTGGACTTATTTAAAAATAGAATAACACTAAGTTCAGAAGCTGTTAAGGTGGCATGTCAGCATCACCATAGTTAATGTTTCTTCAGGATTTTGTCCTTGAGTATTAGAATATTTACAGGGAAACTTAAATTCCTTTAACCTTAACTCATCTGTGTCTTATCCATTTGCAACTAAGCATTTAAGCCATATTTTAAAAACCATTAAACATTAAGTTTAATTAACGACTAAATTACTGTCTTATCCATAGCCTAGAATCTTGATGATAAAACAGTTTTAAGTTAGTGGTCTTCTATTTATAGGGGGAAGAGTAAAAACATGGAAGCGGAGATGGTTTATTCTGACAGATAATTGCCTGTATTATTTTGAATACACAACAGTAAGTATATATTGCTGTGACCCTGTGTCTGGAATCCAAAAGTTACTCCTGGGGGAATTTTGCACTACTGCACATGCACATAATTAATGAGCCACGCATACTTTTAATTTTTTGCACAAAAAAAGCTTCTGCTGAAATGTTGCTGCAGTTCTTCCTTTTGCCCACCAGAGGGCGCTGTGCTGATAGACCAAAGCGGCGGCTCCCAGCCAGCAAGGGAAGAGAGAGCCTGAAGTGCCTTTGTTGCAGTGCCTGCCAGGCCAGGTGACCGGGACTATGGGGATTCAGAGAGCATGGGGTTAGGGTGACCAGATGTCCCGATTTTATAGGGACAGTCCCAATTTTGGGGGCTTTTTCTTATATAGGCACCTATTACCCCCCAACCCCATCCCGATTTTTTTACACTTGCTATCTGGTCACCCTACATGGGGTGCTGGGGGGTGGTCAGACTAGGGCAGGGGATGAATAGGAGTGGAGGCACAGGGCTACAGTGGGGAGGGAGGTGCAGGGCCACATGGTGATGGGGGAGGGGTGCAGAGCTACATAGGGACAGGGGAGTGTCTGGGTGGGGGGACGGAGGGATGGGGACGGGGGACAGAGCCACAGGGGGAAGGGTGCAGGGCCACATGGGGATGGGGTTACACATGTGGACTGGGCGTACAAGGACATATGGTGTCTACATGGGGGAAAGCTCCCAAACAATCCATCCCCGCCCCCCAAATAAACCTGTTCCATACTTTTTCCACCCATACCCAACAACCCTTCAAGTTCCTTCCCAGCAGGCTCCTTCCCAGCAATTTACTTCCTTCTCCCTCATTCCTCCGTCACCCAACTCCTCCAAGCCTTTGCACTGCTTCTGAGGGGTGTGAGAAATACAGTTCTGTATTGTAGTTTAAATGAATTATTACTCAGAGTTCTGTATTAATATGCCTAGTAAGGAATCTATTTGTCAAAAAACATTTCCTGAATCTTTTTTTGTTGTCTGTATTGTTAGACATACTTGCTGCTGGGTATTTTGAAACAAATGACCAAAAATAATTGAAACTGGTATGATTATATTGTTATTTTGACAAATAAAATATGCAGAATTTTAAAATATTGTGTGCAGAATTCCCCCAGGAGTAAAAAGTATAACTGAATAGTAATGTGTACTCTTCCTGTCTTTTAGGACAAAGAACCTAGAGGAATTATTCCTTTAGAAAATCTTAGTATAAGAGAAGTTGAAGATCCTAGAAAACCAGTAAGAATGTTTTCCTTTTATTGAGCCTAGTAAATGGGTTATTTAAATAACAGCCAGAGTACCCAGGTTTAGTGTACATGCGGATCTTTAGTTCTTCCTTGAATCAAGCTTTGGTTATTTCTTTATCTTTAGAACTGCTTTGAGCTCTATAACCCCAGCCATAAAGGTCAAGTAATTAAAGCCTGTAAAACTGAAGCTGATGGTAGAGTGGTAGAAGGCAACCATGTTGTGTACAGGATATCTGCCCCCACCCCTGAAGAAAAGGAAGAGTGGATCAAATCTATTAAGTGAGTTCAAAGTCTTAAATGTCTTTCAAAAGTGCTGAAGTGTAAATTGTATATAAATTCCTTTCCAAATAAAGAATCCGGGAATGTGTGCTGTACTAAGGAACATGCCTTAAAGAACTACTTAAGCAGTAGCCATAGGCAATGGCCTTTCCTGAGGATTAATGACTAGCTGGAAGGGGTTGCTGGGGCAAGATGCGTGAAGCCAAATGAAGCACTTTGAGACATTATCATTCTGGCTCCTATGAACTGAAAATCAAGAAAATATGAGAGAACTTTAGTTGGCTAAAGAGCAGGGCCGGCTCCAGGCACCAGCTGAGCAAGCTGGTGCTTGGGGCGGCAGATTGTTGGAGGCGGCATTCCGCCCAATCCTAGGGCGGCACGGCCGCTTTTTTTTTTTTTCCCCCCCCCGCTCTGGCCGCCCTGTAGGGGGTGGCAGCGCGGAGAACCAGAGCGCCCTGCAGGGCAGTCCTCTTCCTTCCCTCCCCACCGACCGGAGTGGAGCCCTCGCGGCAGGGGCCGCGTGGCAGCGCCCCTGCTGTAGCCCTGGCCGCCCCCTTCTCTCTCTCTCCCGCCCGCTCCCTCGCGGTCCCCCTGCGGCCGCGCCGCAGGTTTTTTTTTTTTTTCTGCTTGGGGCGGCCAAAAAGCCAGAGCCGGCCCTGCTAAAGAGAAAAGAATGTAGCTAACTACCTGAAAATCTTGTTGCTGATTTTTGTAAGGATGCGTTTGTCTACCAACATATTACAGCTCTGGGTCTCTGGATATGGAAAAGTAAACAAATGTGTTTGGGTAATACATGTTTTATAAACTAAATTGATATCTCCTCCTCCTTCCACTAGAGCAAGTATCAGCAGGGATCCCTTTTATGATATGCTGGCAACAAGAAAGAGAAGAATTGCTAATAAAAAATAGCACTTAACATCGGCCACTTACGGACCTGCACTAGTTAATGTATAAATGGATCAAAGTCAAGTGATAAGGTAAAGTAAAAATGAAGCAAGCTGAATGAAAACAGTTATTAGAAATATATTCTTACATTATATCCCTTTGTAAGATCATCCAAGAAGATTATTATTTTGCATACGATACTGGAGCAAAATTCCCAAGGGACAATTGCAAGGAATGACTGTAATGGAATTTCATTTACACTAACTGAAAACATGGAAGCCTTATGTGCATTTTTATTTGTTGCAATTTCACTTTTCGGGGGAGAAAATATTTCAGGATAATATATTCTCCTGCCTGTTCCTTGAGCATATTGCCCATGACAGGAGATGTTGTAAGGACTTCGACAAACTAACACCTCACTGTAATACAGCACTCAGAACTGGTGTACAGGGCTACTCAGCACTTATTTTTCCTTATGCAAAAAAACCTTAATACTAGTTTTGAAAACATATGCTTAGCAATGCAGCAGCATTCTAACCTCACTTTACAGAAAATGAAATTCTAAAAGCTCATCACATTAGCCATTCTCCCCCAATGCTGAATAATATTAGCTTTAAAATATACCTTTTAATATTAGACTGTTATCGATACAGTTAACTCCTTGGCCCAAGCAGTAGGATGTGCACTGAAAATATGCAGCTACAAAGGCAAGGGTTCATGGGCTGAAGAAGTGACTTTGAGGACAGAGTTTTTCTTAAGCAGGCTAAACTTGGATTTGCATTATTATTACTGAGAATCTCTGATTTTGTATGGGTAAAATGCTCCAAAATTACACTGATTTTATTTAAAGAAGGGGCAGTGTTGTTATCTCCTTATTTGTGAGTTTAGCCCCATGAAAATCAATAGGATTACTTGTGTGAGTAAAGAGAGCAGTACTTGGTTAACAAAAACCTGGAATAAAGCAAACAATGTCTCTGTCTGCTTTGTTTTTAAACATGGCTTCTCACATTTGTGCTTCAGTGACTTAAAACTGGGGAGAAGAGGGAATATAGGGTTACCATTCATCCGGATTCCCCCGGACATGTCCGGCTTTTAGAGTTAAAAATAGCGTCCGGGGGGAATTTGTAAATGTCCGAACTGACAGGGCAGCCGTCCGGATGGTGCCACTTACATGGGTCTCCGACAGCCAGAGAGAGCTCCCCCTCCTCTCCCCTGCAGCTGAGAGCACTCCCTCTCTCCCTCCCCGCATTCGCAGATCACCAGCCGGCAGTTCGCACTGGCAGTCTGGAGCTCCACCCCCTGCTCCTCCTCCCCGGCACGCTGGTCTGAGCGGCAGGGTAAGGGGGCCAGGGGGTCGGAGAAGGGGCAGGGAGGTTCTGGAGGGGGCAGTCAAGAGACAGGGAGCAGGGGGGGGCTTTCTGGGGGTGGGGGTGTGGATAAGGTTTTGGGCAGTCAGGGTACAGGTAGAGGGTAGGGTCTTAGGAGGGGGCAGTTAGGGGACAAGGAACAGGGAGGCTTAGGTAGGGGGTGGGGTTCTGGAGGGCACTTAAGAGCAGGGGTCCCAGGAGAGGTAGTCAGGGGCCAAGGAGCGGGGGGGGGGGTTGTCAGGAGCCAGGGTGGGGAGAGGGATCGGAGCAGTCAGGGGACATGGAGCAGAGAGGTTTAGATGGGTCGGGAGTTCTGGGGGGGGGGGGTGTGGGGGGGGGGGGGATGGTTGGGTGGGGGGTGGGAGTTCCAGGGGTCTGTCTGGGGGTGGGGGTGTGGATAAGGGTTGGGGCAATCAGGGGACAGGTAGGGGGTAGAGTCCTAGGGGGCCAGTTAGGATGGGGGGAGGGTCTCAGGAAGGGGCAGTCAGGGGACAAGGAGCAGGGAGGCTTAGGTAGGAGTTGGAGTCCTGGGGGGCAGTTAGGGGCAGGGGTCCCAGGAGGGGGCAGTCAGGGGACAAGGAGCGGGGGGAGGGTTGGGGGTTCTGAGGGGGGCAGGAAGTGGGAGGAAGGGGCAGGGGCGGGGTGGGGCTCCTCCTGTACTCTTTTTTGCTTGCTGAAATATGGTAACCCTAGGGAATAGAAAACCCTAATTGTTAGATCTCATGCCATCAACTCTACTAAAATACTTATCTAATATAACCATTTACTTTCAAATATCTTGATAACTGGTTGAATGTCTTTTGTGGTACAGGAACTCCTCACTTAATGTAGTTATGTTCCTGAAAAATGTGACTTTAAGCAAAACGATGTTAAGCGAATCCAATTTCCCCATAAGAATTAATGTAAATGGGGGGTTAGGTTCCTGGGATATATAGATATACACACACACACACACACACACAGTATAAGTTTTAAACAAACAATTTAATACTGGTACACAGTGATGATGATTGTGAAGCTTGGTTGAGGTGGAGGAGTTAGAGGGTGGGATATTTTCCAGGGAATGCCTCACTGCTAAATGAACTAGCAATTGACTGAGCCCTCAAGGGTTAACTCAGGTTCTACGAGGCAGCAGGAAAGGAGGGAAGGCAGACAGACACACACACC
This sequence comes from Terrapene triunguis, assembly GCF_002925995.2. Lineage (NCBI taxonomy): Eukaryota > Metazoa > Chordata > Testudines > Emydidae > Terrapene > Terrapene triunguis. The sequence continues at coordinate 15,371,235 of NW_020664444.1, read as the reverse complement.
CTGTGTGTGAGAGAAAAAAATGCACATTTCCCCTTTAAGTAGCTGACCCCAGGCTTAAGTACACTGCCCTGTTAATTAAATTAGCTTGCTGAGACCTCCTGAGACAGCAGCTACTGTCTAGAAGCTCCCTCCCTAGTGTGTCTCTTCCCCCCCTTCCGGCTCTATGGAAGATGGGGTAAGCGGGGTGCAGGAGCAGGGGGGAGGGAGAGACACCCTGACATTAGCCCTCCTCTTCCCCCCGTACAGCAAGCAGGAGTCTCGGGGAGCAGCTCATGGCAATGGGGGGAGGGACACAGCTGAACTGCAGGCAGCTGCTGCACAGGGAACTTAGGGGAGTGGGGAGCTGATAGGGGGGCTGCTGGTCCACCCTGGTTCCAAGCCCCCACCAGCTAGCTGCAATGGGCTGCTCTTCCTGCAAGCAGTAGACAAAACAGGTGGCTGCCAAAAGACCGTTAGAAGGGAGCATTTCACAACTTTAAATGAGCATGTTCCCTTAATTGATCAGCAACTTAACATCGAAACAATGTGAACCGGGATGACTAAGTGAGGAGTTACAGTCTTCCATGAGATATTCCTTCATAACATCCATTATCTAAGACACACAAACTTATGGTCCAGCCTGCTTTATTGAAACATTTTCTTTTCTAAATTATACAAAAATCTTTCATTGGGGCAAAAATGTCTTTTAAATTTAATTTTATGATGGAAAAAATGTTTTGACCCTGCTCCTGTGTTCATGCTCTTGTAGCTTTCCATATATTGTTTCAACCTGAGCCATGGCATCTGTGCCATTAGTACTTTAGAGCTTCCATATCTGGACAAAGAAAACACAGCTGTTGACTTAAACCTACAAAAGCAACTTTGACTACAGTGTAGGGATTTATTCTGCACTGGGAGATACATGGACAAGATTGCCTATAAGTCTTTCATCTCTAACTTCAATAAAAGCCAAGGCTTCCATCTTACTAACTTACCTTGGGCTATGTGGAACCTAAGATCAGCATATGATTACTGTAGGCACTGTCTGCCTTCAGATGGGCTGATAGAAAAGACTAGAGAAGCCCACACAGCGAATTTCCTTTTTTGATTTTTTTTCCAGTTGTAATTTCTTTAAAGGAGTATTAAGGTTAATGCTCAGTTATGACAGCTTTGAAACCATGGGGGAGGGGTGGCATCTCCAATCCATGGAGCCAGGACTTCAAGGCTAGTTGTGGACTCGGTGCATAATTGGAACTTAAAAATTAGAATATTCCACTGCACAACTCTCAAATCACAACCTGTTTCTCCTCTCAGCCCCCCTACTTTAAAAAGTCTAACTTAACATAGAAAAGTATTAAGGCTGTCAAGCAATTAAAAAAATTAATTGCAATTAATCACACTGTTAAACAGTAATAGAATACCATTGGATGTTTTCTACATTTTCAAATATATTGATTTCAATTACAACATAATACAAAGAGTACAGTGCTCACTTTATTTTTTTTGATTACAAGTATTTGCACTGTAAAAAACCAAAAGAAAGTATTTCAATTCACCTAATACAAGTACTGTAATGCAATCTCTTTAGCATGAAAGTTGAACTTACAAGTGTAAAATTATGTGCAGAAAATAACTGCATTCAAAAATAAACAATGTAAAACTTTAGCGCCTGCAAGTCCATTCAGTCTTACTACTTGTTCAGCCAATCACTCAAACAAGTTTGTTTACATTTGCAGAAGATAATGCTGCCCGCTTCTTGTTTACAATGTCACCTGAAAGCAAGAACAGGTGTTCTTATGGCACTGTTGTAGCAGCGTTGCAAGATATTTACGTACCAGATGCACTAAAGATTCAGATATCCCTTCATGACCAGACAGCAAAAGTGAAAAATCGGGACTGGAGTGGGGGGCCTATATAAGAAAAAGACCCCAAAATTGGGACTGTCCCTTAAAATCAGGACATCTGGACACCCTACAACCACCATTTCAGTGAACATATGTCCATGCTGATGAGAGGTTCTGATCGATAACAATCCAAAGCAGTACGGACCGATGCATGTTCATTTTCATCATCTGAGTCAGAAGCCACCAGCAGAAGGTTGATTTTCTGTTTTGGTGGTTCAGGTTCTGTAGTTTCCTCAGCAGAGTGTTGGTCTTTTAAGACATTTGAAAGCATGCTCCACACCTCGTCCCTCTGAGATTTTGGAAGGCACTTCAGATTCTTAAACCTTGGGTCGAGTGCTGCAGCTATCTTTTGAAATCTGTCATTGATCCCTTCTTTGCGTTTTGTCAAATCTGCAGTGAAAGTGTTCTTAAAATGAACAATTGCTGGGTCATCATCTGAAACATGAAATATATGGCAGAATGCAGGTAAAACAGAGCAGGGGACATAAAATTCTCCAAGGAGTTCAGTCACAAATTTAATTAACGCATTATTCTTTTAACAAGCGTCATCCGCATGGAAGCATGTCCTCTGGAATGGTGGCCAAAGCATGAAGGGGCATATGAATGTTTAGCATATCTGGCCCGTAAATACCTTGCAATGCTGGCTACAAAAGCACCATGCAAACACCTGTTCTCACTTTCAGGTGATATTGTAAATAATAAGAGGGCAGCATTATCTCCAGTAAATGTGAACAAACTTGTTTGTCTTAGCAATTGGCTGAACAAGAAGTAGGACTGAGTGGACTTATAAGCTCTGAAGTTTTACATTGTTTTGTTTTTGAGAGCAGTTATGTAACAAAAAAAGTCTACATTTGTAAGTTGCACTTTGAGGACACAGAGCTTTCACTTCAGTACTTGTATGAGGAGTACTGAAAAATACTATTTCTTTTGTTTCTTTCACAATGCAAATATTTGTAATCGAGAATAATATACACTTTGATTTCAATTACAACACAGAATACATTACATATAAAATGTAGAAAAAATCCAAAGTATTTAATACATTTCAATTGGTATTCTGTTGTTTAACTGTGCGATTAACCACTATTAACTCAAAAAAATTGAATCATCTGAGTTAACTGCAATTAATTGACAGTCCTAAAGGTATGTTTTGTTAAGGACTGTGTGTTAAGGGGGGGGAGGTTAGCTGGAAACATTTGGATTTGTAATAGAAATAGTGACAAATTCAGAACTATGGTTGTATCAAGGTGTAAAACCATAAACAAATAATTTAAATCATTAAATAAATCTAGAAGGTTACAAAAGCATTGATGGGCCATGAGCACTTTCTGTACCAGTCCTTACATCCCTGAAAAACACAATCCTTTGAAAACAGTCTACTTATCGTCAAGGATATTTGTCTGTAAGCATGAAGGAAATGCCTTAAGAGACATGATATGCTGTATTTAGTTTGAAACTTTTCATACCCTGTACATCTAATACTTGGAACGGTGTGTAACTATGGCATGTTATAGCAGGAAATACATAGTATTCCTTAGCATTTTAAAAAGTGGTAACTTATGTCCATTTTTTTATTCTGAACGAGAGATTAAATATGGTGCTCAATATAATTAATTTACCACCAAAGGTGCCAGTAGTATTCTTGTCTAAGAATATTTTATTTCAAATGTTCTCTGTAGCAGTATTAGCAGGGATTGAAATTGAGCCAAAATTTCCACTGGCCTTAAACTATTTTTCTTTGCAAATTAATTTTTTACTAGACTTATGAAAATTTTGGCCAGATTAGGTACTGTCCATGAGGGGATGAAAAGCCCTCTCTCGTGAGGGTTTAAGGTTAGGATGAGCTTAAGGCAAGCCACCATCATGGCCTAAAGCACAATTGCTTTTTCTGAGACTAGGCCAGCAAAAACCAATCTAATTGCAGTTGACTTCCCCAGTCCTGTTTGTATTGAAAAATCTCCCTATTTTTCAGTTCTTAAGAGGTTCTCATGTCACATAGCAGGGTTGGGTTTTTTTATACTACCCATTAAGCAACATGGGGGATAGTAGGCAGAGATCCTGGCAACAGACTGCTGCTTCTGCTACTTTTCTGGCCCCTGCCAGCATCCATAACTTTAATGGCCCTAGGTTACTACTAATTTCAACTTCAGTTAGTGTCATCTAGGGAAGAAAATGTATATAATACTTAAGATCAGCTGGACTGATTAAAAAGCTACATAACCTGACAAAAAGCTCTTTTTAGTAAGTCACTTAACATGTTGAAACATATGGTACAAAACTGAACCTTTTTAAACTCAGCATTTATAATGCTTCATATATAGAGCAATGCATATTTTTAAATTTTAATACATATCTATCTAGATATGCTTGCTGGAAAAGTTAGATCTCTTGTAGATGAGAAGCTACAAATTGTGGTTTACCAGTTTTTTTTCTATATTTTCTTGGAAAGCATTTCTATTTACAGTTCAGTATAAAGTTAATGTAAATACTGTACAGCTATGTATTGATTTGTTACGCATTGTACACAATTTGCATGAAAATTATGTATCAAGTGAGGTAATATTATGACTCTGTAAATCCATTGCAAATATTAATGGGCTCGTTTACCAGTAAGACATGTTTAAACTGTGGTGAGATTTCATTTTGAAAAATAAAATAAAGTATGAAACTATACAGCCATCCAGCTCCTTTCATTTACTGAGGATAAAAGTACAGAATAAGGGATCCAACTGCTCAAGATTTTGATACAGATTAAGATTTAGCTTACTCCAAAAGCAGTTACTATGCAAGTGGCTATCAAATCCAAAACTTCCCCTGTCTCAGCTCTGGTCACAATGACTCTTTAAATTACTTAACTTATTCTGCCTTACAAACTAGACATTTTCTTTCATTATGTTAATATCTGACCTAGGCATTATTCAGTAAACCACTTAAGCATGTAAGTGCTATCCTGAAGACACTTTCCTCATTTGGGGCTTTAAATAGGGTAAAGTAATAACTGATGCTTGCTCACTTCTCTTGATAGACAGGGTGCAAAGATGAATGACCTCTCTCTTTTCCTTTAATCAGATAAGAGGCACTGAAAAGGAAAATGTAGGTGTATCCAAAGCCAGAGAATTAAAGTTTCAGCTGCTTTGAAATATCAGGCATGGCAAGGCATGGCATGGGTTGCAGCCTCCTTGATCTCAGATGCAGACTGAGAGGTGTCAGCCCTTAACTGAAAAGGTAGAGTACATGTTAAAGATGTAATAGACATCTCTTTTCCCTAAGTGTTTATATTAAACTCAAATTCCTGCCAAGCAAACTTTAACTACTCTGAACAAAAATCACTTTCTTCATCAGGTTTCAGTTGCTTAGTGCCTGTTTAAACCTACTAATTCTCCACTCATCCAGAATCTTTCAGGAAAAACAGGTCTATTTTCTACACGAAAAGAATAAAACTGCTCAAATTGAGTTTTCCTTCGCAAGCTAGCTTTGGGGCAAGCTATTTTACAAAGCTGGTCAAAGGCAAATGCCGAGTTTCCTATGAAACCTGATCACAAACTTACTCTATTTACTTTTTTTTTTTCCTCCCAAAAATTCTTGAATGCAAAACTTTACCCTAGGCTAGTGGTATTTAGCAGCAGCTCTAAGGACCAGTTTTAGTGATGTTGAAAGAGAGAAAACAGCTCAAACTCCAAGCTTTTCTGACCAAACAAGTAACTGAATTCACAGCAAACACAGTAAGGTAAAACAGACAAACTGGAGAGATGAGCAGTAGCGGTCATTCCTAATAAGGGGAGAGTCTGTACTAAGACGAGCGTAAGGTACAAAATATGAGGCTTGGGGAACAAAACCAAGCAGCTACAAGTTTACTTTCTCACAACTGAGCTATTACTTTTCATGTAAATACATGATTTGTTGCCACAGGGAAGGAGCGGAGAGTTAGAAGTGTATTTATGACAAGCTCGGTCTTAAGGCCTTTCACAGGGAACAGCAGAAGCACCATAGGCAGTCATAACTTGGTGAAAAATAGAATATTAGGAACAGGTGGAAGAATTGTCATTCCCCTCTGCTAACATGAATCAATGCAATCATTTAAAGGACAAATATAGTTGAGCATTGACCACACCCCCTTTATCATCTGACATTAAGGCAGAGCTACAATTAAGCTTTTCAGCCCTTCAGTTAGGGTGACCAGATGTCCCGATTTTATAGGGACAGTCCTGATTTTTGGGTCTTTTTCTTGTATAGGCTCCTATTACCCCCCCGCCCCCCACCCCGTCCCGATTTTTCACACTTGCTGTCTGGTCACCCTACCTTCAGTGCACTGTTCTAATGGGTAGAAGTTGAATAAATAACTCAAGAAGTAAACAGTGTAAAAAGCTCTTTTGACTTTCCTGTATTTATATACTATATAAATTTTACATGCTATGTATTTACAGTGGGGCAAGTGCTTTATCTTTAAAAAAACAAAGATCAAACTTTAGACATCTCTGAACAACACAGCTTGTATAAACCAGACAGATTATACAGATGAACTGTATTTAATACAGCTTCCCCACTCCATCTCCTGATGCAGGACCAGTGAATTATAAGTATCACAGTTTGATAGCATTTCATAATAAAAATAAAATCACAGTATGAATTTGTCTGTAACTTTAAAGGGACAAAACAGACAACTGAGACCAATCAGTCAAGACAAGTGACACTATATAAAAAAGTAACAAAAACATATGGGAGGGAATACAAATAGTCTCGGAGATACATTCAGAACTGTGTATGCTGAGTGGTATGTTTCACAAAGTTCCAAACCAGAACTTTTCTGTAAGTTTTTCTTCAAAGCTTGAATACAGCTAAAGTGTGAAGTAAATTAGTTTCTAGTGTCAGATATCAGAGATAGTCTAGTTATCTGAAAGCTTGTGAATAAGTCTTTAAATTAAATATACAGACTGTCAGTTGTGGTTTTCTAGTCGCTTGCACCAGAAGTTTAACGTGGAGTAATATTACATGAATAACACATAATCAACCTGAGTCTGTAATTAAGCAGCATTTGAGATGTTCTATTCCAGGGCATTATTTTCAGTGTGATATTTACAATGTTCAGCAGTTGTAGAAAGTTTCCATCCTTTTGGATTATGGGTAAATTTTAAAAAAAAGTCTCAAGGTAAAAACTAAAAAAAGTTCTTCCATGGTAAAATCCTGTACAGTATTCTGAAGCACCAGTTATGGATTGAAGAGTTAATTGTTCTGTTATAAATATAGTTTAAACTGTAGGGATGGCTTCCATCAACACACTTTGAATCTGAAAGACAAGAGGAGGAAGCGTCATTTCCTGATATGAAATTTCAACACAAAATCAGATTCCAAGGCCATTTAATCTGACCTTCTATATAACACAGGCCACAGAACTTTCCTGAAATAATTCCTAGAGCATATCTTTTAGAAAAACATCCAATCTTGATTTAAAACTTCAGTGATGGAGAATCCACCATGACCCTTGGTAAGTTGTTCCAGGAGTTACTCTCATGGTTAAAAATGTACACCTTATTTCCAGTTGGAATTTGTCTAGTTTCAACAGACAGCTATTGGATCATGTTATGCCGTCGCTGCTAGATTGAAGAGCCCATTATTAAATTTGCTTCCCATGTAGATAGACTAATCAAGTCACCCATTAACCTTCTCTTTAATCTAAATAAATAGACTGAAAGAGCTCAATCACTAGAAGGCAGGTTTCTAATCCTTTAATCATTCTCATGGCTCTTCTTTCAACCCTCTCCAATTTATCAACATTCTTCTTGTTCTGGTGCCCATATTTCTGCACAGAGTATTCCAGTAGTGGCTGCAACTCTGCCAGCTATACAGGTAAATACCTCTCTACTACTTCTTGAGATTCTTGTTTTGATTTCTGAACAACAGTTAAGGCCTGAAGTTGCAGGTGCTCCATATCATGTGTAGCTACAGCTCTGAACCACATATCAAAACAGAAGGATTTCAAAACTGAATGCAACCAATGCTGTCCTCAATTTACAAGGTTGCTGAGTTTAATCCTAGGTAGGCAAACCTGGTTGGAATTTAGCCAGGACATTCCTAACATTAAATGCCCTGGTTTCATTAATGATCTATCATGGTCAAGCTTTCCCCCAAAAAATGACACCTCCAGCAACGTGCTGGGGCCCTGATTTAAGGACAGAGGGACAAATGCCACTCAAAGTCAAAAGTTCTGTTTTATGCAGCACCTGGATTTTTTAAGCCTCCAGCCCAATCACTAGCCAGCTTCAGCCATTTAGTTTATGAAATCTGACAAGATCCCAACCCAAGATAATGGCTCTCAATTCCACTGTCACTCTTGTCTTGTACTCATATGTGCGTCCCATCAGCTAGTTAGCCCTATAAACTTGGTTTGATTTTCATACCCTCTCCAAGCATTGTTCCATCCTTTTGAGTTAACTCATCATTCAGAAACTGCTTAATGCTTTGTATTGTCTCTTCTTTTCTACAGTCTAAATCAGGGGTGGGCAAACTACAGCCCAGGGTCCAAATCAGCCCTTCAGATGTTTTAATCTGGCCCTCGAGCTCCTGCTCCCTGAGGCTTGCCCCGATCCACATGTGCCATGGCACCACCCGACTCCCGGAAGCAGAGGCATGTCCCTGCTCTGACTCCTATGCGTAGGGGCAGCCAGGGGGCTCCACACCTTGCCTCCGCCTCAAGTGCCGCCCTCGCAGCTCCCATTGGCCAGGAACTGCGGCCAATGGGAGCTGCAGGGGCAGCACCTCTGGACAGGGCAGCATGCAGAGCCACCTGGCCACACCTCCGTGTGGGAGCCAGAGGGGGGACATGCCACTGCTTCCGGGAGCTGCTTGAGGTAAGTGCCGCCCGGAGCCTGCACCCTGACCCTCTCCTACACCCCAACCCTGATCCCCCTCCCACCCTCTGAAGCCCTTGGTCCCAGCCCAGAGCACCCTCCTACACCCCCAACCCCTCATCCTCAGCCCCACCCCAGAGCCCACACTCCCAGCTGGAGACCCCACACTCTCCACTCACCCCAACCTGCTGCCCCAGCCCGGAGCCCCCTCCTCCACCCTGAACTCCTCATTTCTGGCCCCAACCCAGAGCCCACACCCCCAGCAGGAACCCTCACTCCCTCCTGCACCCCAGCCCCTAATTTCGTGAGCATTCATGGCCCATCATACAATTTCCATACCGAGATGTGGCCCTCAGGCCAAAAAGTTTGCCCACCCTGGTCTAAATAAAGCCAACTGATTTCCTTAAGTATATGAAAAGGTTAAAATTCCTCAGATTTAGGAGGTTACTCTGCCCAGCACTGTCACCACAACAGTATCATCCTGCCTATTGTGCAGGGCAGTATTTTGAAGATGGAATATAATTTTTTGGATTTTGTTACTGTAACACTTCTGCCCTACACCACAATAAATCACAACACACACAAAAACAACGCATTTGGTGATTTATTTAACACACACTTGCTTCCTTTCCATAGATTTTACTTGTCTGTACTGAACCAATTTTGCCACCTGCTGGCCAACTCTCATTCATTACAGACAAAATCCTTTAAAATCTGATTATTATTTTTCTTCTGTGCTCTGCCTTCTATTTTCTTATCTAAAACTGGAATATATAGGCTTTGGAACAGCGAGGACTGCACCTACATTTTTCCCATTAAAAAGTCCACATTTCTCAAACTGTGCTATTTGAGATACTTGTTAGTTCTTGGGAAGAGAAAATGATACCATTAAAATGTTACCTATCTGTGGTAACTACCAGTGTGTATATAGACATGGATTTTTCAATCAAATTAATATAAAGAGCTATATTGCTATTGCTTTGCTTCCTTGGCAGAGGGACAGAAATGGCTTGCTGGAATTTAGATAGTAGCAATAGAAATCTGCAGTTGATCAGCTTCTCACACTGAAGAAGAGGGGAACTATGGCAACTACCTACATTTTAGGAATCTGAGGGCAGCCCCTGGATACCAAGATCTACAAATACCTCGTTTTCAATATCCTCACTCAAAATATTTCTAGATATTATGAACCCATTTCCATTGTTAGTAGTTTCTCCCTCTACAGTTAACCTCCATCTCTTGTCCTGAAGGGACTTTTCAGTGCAGAACGTTACTCTTAGGCTAGGTCTACACTACAAACCTTACAGTGGCCCAGCAGCGCCCCGTAAGGTCTCCCATGTAGCCGCTCTATGCTGGCGGGAGAGCTCTCCCACTGGCATAATTAAACCATTTCCAATGAACAGCGGTAGCTATGTCAGCAGGAGAGCGTCTCCCACTAACCGAGAACTGTCCACACCAGTGCTTTAGTTGGTAAAACTTATGTCGGTCAGAGGTGTGTTTTGTTTTTTTTCATACCCCTGACCAACAAAAATTTTGCCGACAAAGTGCTAGTGTAGACAAAGCCTTAGTGTAATTGCAGTTTACATTAAGCCATAGAAACAGCTGCTTATAAAAATAAATAAATAAACGAAGAGTCATTCCAATAGGAAGACTAGCAGATCACCACAATTTAAATCAAGTTTAAAGGAATGTCTCCCTGTGTTAATAATCCTCCAGCAGTAACACACAATGCAGCTCACAACTTTTGAGATGCTGAAGTTTACTTGTTATCTATGCTAGAATGACACTGCCAACACTCTTTGACCATTAGAGTGGGCAGTAAGATGCTGATTTTTCACCTCAAAGTTATATGCATCTTCAGGCCACAATTTGTTAGCAACAGAGCTCCCCTCACCCAAATACCAAGGATATAAAAAATACTGAAGATTGACAAATACAACTTGCCTGTGGCTAGTGAGTTTTTTCTGCAAGGATTACTTTTCACTCACCTACAAGAGAGGAAAACAGGTTGGCAAAATCTCAGCTGTTATAAAACCAGTGTAATTCAGTTGCTACTTTACAGAGCACTGCTGTGCTAGTGTTGAGAAAAAAACAAAATCCTGGGTAAGTACTACAATCAATTGGTGTATACAGTGTAGTTGTAGCTTGTTGGTTCCAGGATATTAGGGAGACAAGGTAGGTGAGGTAATATTTTATTGGATCAACTTCTGTTGATGAGAGAGACTAGCTTTTAAACCATACAGAGTCTCTTCTTCAGGTTTGGGAAAGATACTCAGGGCATGTCTTCACTACCAATATTAAAGCGCTTGTTTAGTTGCGGAATAGCACTGGAAGAGAGCTCTCCCAGCGCTATTAAAAACCCACCTCCACGAGGGGAACAGCTGCAAGCACTAGTGCACTGTCTACACTGGCACTTTACAGCACTGAGACTTGCAGCGCTCAGGGGAGTTTTTTCACACCCCTGAGCAAGAAAGTTGCAACGCTGTAAAGTGCCAGTGCAGACAAGCCCTCAGTGTCACAGCTAAATGCAAGGTGGAACAGATTGTTTAGCATAAGTAGTTAGGGTTTATTCTAAGGGACCATTCAAAATAGAGTGGCCTGTTAACATCTCTGCAGTCATAGGACAAAAATAGGGTGTTAGTGGGTTACAGATTGTTGTAATAAGCCAGGGGTGGCCTGACCCTCCCAGGCACATACAATAATTTTCAGAAGTACGAGAGCCAGGTGTGCCTGCTGGGGCTCAGGGCTACTGCCCTGCAGTGGGGTGGTGGGGTTTGGGACCTTGCGCAGGGCAGAATCCCCAAGCCCCACCACCCTGCCGCAGGGCAGGAGCCCCAAGATCCCCCCCTCCACCTCCAGGGTGGTAAGCAGAAATGGGGGGGTGTAGGGGGTTCCACAAGCCACACTAACTGTAAAAGAGCCGCATGCAGCTCAGGAGCCACGGTTGGGCCATCCCTATAATAAACCATGAATCCAGTGTCTCTATTCAGTCCCTGATTTTTAGTGTCTAGCAATTGGTGCTTAGTTTTTGGAAACAACTCTTAATCTGTACCAATCTACAGCTATACAAGTAAAAATAAAATTAGACTTTGAAATTAATCTGTTACTATACATATTTGGATACCTGGAACTATATCTAAATTTCTGTGATCTAAAGATGGTACTAAATAGTTAGTTTATGAACATTTTCATAAGAAAAAGTTATTTTAAACAAGAAAATTTTGTCAAGAACTTAATTTTCAGCCACTGATAGCTGTATGGTTCATCAAGTCTACAGCTGATGCCGAAGGGTTAAAAAACATTCATTCAAAGCCATCTGGTATATTGGTGTTAGGCGAGAGCAGTAGGAGAGAGTCCAACACATTACATTTAGAATCCAAATTAGGATTGTATTTTTTGTTCTATATGAGAGATGTCAAATTGATCTCTTATGGTAATAAAAATAGGGAAAAAGCCCGCAGCAGCCAATTTGTGTGTATTATTATACCCAAAATGAAATAGAATCACAGGAATTTAACATACTTTCCATCTGGTTTCATCTGTGTATGCAAAGTTGCCATCCAAAGATTTAATGACTGTGTGTCCATGGTCCTTATGACAAAGTAGGTCTATAGCTGAAATAGAAAATATTTCAATGTTAACAAAACCCACTTATCACAAACTAGCATTATTTTGATTAACAAGTCAGCACGCTTAGTATAAACAAATTGTTACTGGGGCAGTGTTTCTAATGAAGTGACTCATTTTGGCAGCCTTTGTTAATAAGATGTTTTAGTGGATTGCTACTAATCTGTATCTGGATGTCACATAGCATCATCTCCCATCTTGATTACTGAAATTTTCTTCCCTTACTTCACTCCTTCCCAATCTGTCCAAGATGCAGCTTCCAAATTATCTTCCTGATTGATCAGAGTGAATTTACTGTCCTCTCTGAATTCCTTCACTGGTTCTCCAATTAACCACCACATCAAGTTTAAACTAAACTACTCATTCGTACCTTTCAAAGCCCTTCACAACTCTGTCCTTACCTACATTTCAGACCTCATCCCCTAACTCAAATCCTGCACCAACTAACTATACTAGTTTCAATACCTTGTTAATCTCCTCCATTTATGTGCATTTGACCATGCCACCCCTCTACATGAAATACTTCCCGAATCCTAATTTGTCAAACTACCATTCTGTCTTCATGCAATCCCAAGAAAGTATAGTCCAGTTGATAGAACATTGGACTGGGAGTCTGATTTGGATTCAAGTCCCAGCTCTGCAAGGACCTTGGGCAAATCAGTTAACCTTTATGCCTCAGTTTTCCTATCTGCAATATGGTCATGATACTGATCCAGATTTATGAAGTAATTTCAAATCTTCAGATAAAAAGAATTAAGAGCAAAGCATTATTTAAAAAACTACTACTTCAAGGACCTTAATTGAGTTTATACAGCAATTAATAAAACAACTAATACATCCCCACAGGGAGACTTCTAATGTGTCCAATCTTAAATCTTCCTTAATTCTTGACCTCTTTGGAGCTGGGATTTTCTGGGTGGTGCACTGCTGACCATCTTTTTGCTTCTCCCTTACATGATTTCTTGTATTTACAAAAGGGTGGGTAAAAATTGTTTGTTTTTTTAAGAAAAGTCAGATTTTTAATTTAAAGTAAATAATTCTTAAATCCATTTAAAATTAAATATGAAATTATGACTTTCTATAATCTATTAAAATAATTTAAATAAAAAATATGGTACATCTATGAGCCCTCCAAGTTTAAAGGAAATAAACGGTGCTGCTTTTTTAATTATATACAGAATCAGGAGGAAAATATCTAACTTTTAGGGCCAACTCAAGCTTTGTAACAATATGTACTGCATTAAGTACCTATTATTTTCAGTCTTTACAATGGAGTGATTTACATTTTCCCAAATATCAGTACTTTCAGTTTCTGTTGTGCAGAAAAGCTTTTGCCTTAATTACTTTCAGTTTAGCTAGCAAATGCAGAGAATATTTTCTTCATTTGGACTAGTTCATTCAAAGTTGAGAAACTGAATGGGAGCTGACAAAGTAGGAAAACTTGTTTTTCTCTTCCACTCTATAAATAAAAACTATCTGGGAAAGGAGGAGATCTACTCATTGTAAAAACCTGGACAATGGGCCAGATTTTCAAAGGTATTTAGGCCTAAAGATGCAGGGCTGGTCTACACTTGGGGGGGGGTGTGTGTGTGGAAGGGATTGATCGATTTACCTTGGGTCCTCAAGGCGCGGGATCGACGGCCGCGGCTCCCCCGTCGACTCCGCTACCGCCGCTCGCTCCGGTGGAGTTCCGGAGTCGACGGGGAGCGTGTTCGGGGATCGATATATCGCGTCTTAACGAGACACAATATATCGATCCCCGATAAATCGATCGCTACCCACCGATACGGCGGGTAGTCTGGACGTACCCGCAGATAGGGGCTTAATGGGATTTCAAAAGTACCTAAGCAGGTTGGGCATGCAACTCCCATTGATTTCATTGGCTGTTAATTTCAATGGGCATTATGTTCCTACCTTGTCCTTAGGCACTTCTGAAAATCCCACTGGGCCCCTATCTGAATCTTTAGGTGCCTAAATACCTTTGAAACTCTGGCCCACAGTAACTAGAAATAGTCACTAACTACAGTAAATATTTCCTGTGTTTAATAAAATCAGTTCTAAATGATTTTACATTTTTACACAGTTTGGTAAACTTTATACATCCAGCACATGTACAGTAGTTTTATTTAACTAAAAACAGTGTAATTTTTTTACATTAAAATTCCATCCAAATGCACTTTAATACAAAGAACATAGAAATGAGCTTTTCATTTTCTAACAAAAATAATTATATATATATATATAAATAAAAAACAATTATATATACACACACACACACACACACACACACGTTAAGCTATATAATTTTTTAAAGGTGTATAGATGCAGTGTATCCTCCTGTTTAGCAAAAGTATAACATTTAGTGTAAAAAGCAGTATTTGATTGCAAATTAGTATAACCATTTAAACATGCTAATCAATGACACTGAACCTTTCTCTAGGAAAGTAACTTAGAAGTGCAAATACCTAGGTCTTATACAGCATTTATCAGTAGATCTCAAAGCACTTGACAAAGGATGTAACCATCATTCTCCCCATTTTACAGATGAGGTACCCAAGGTCACCTAGCAGACCAGTGACTGAGCTGGGAATAGAACCCAGGTCTCAAATCCAAGTCCAGACCCAAATGCAAAACAAAATTAAAATCTGTAATTTATGTCAAGATTTCCTGCTTGGTGATTTGTTATTTTGATTTAAACCATCCTCCCTTATTTCCTTCTTCTCCTTTAGTCACAAGATTCACTAATTACAACAACACAGTGCTATCCATTCCCTTATGCAAGGAGTTATTCCCTTAGCCAGTCACCAATGCTTCCAATATGGCCAGAGGAATTATTACAGAGCAACATAAGGCTTTCCTCCCACTTCCCTGCTCAGAAAAGAAGGGATGAATTAGAATCCAATTTCCCACATGATAATGTAGGTAAACACATCCATTGGTAGTTTTTTATCTGATTAGGGCCCTACCAAATTCATGGCCATGAAAAACGCATCATGGACCATGAAATCTGGTCTTTTGTGTGCTTTTATTCTCTACTATACAGATTTTATGGGGGGAGACCAGCATTTCTCGAATTGGGGGTCCTGACCCAAAAGGGAGTTGCAGGGGGGTTACAAGGTTATTTTGGAGGGTTGCACTGACTTAAGAGCTGGGTGGCAGAAGTGCGGCAGCCCTGAAGGCAGAGCCCCACCAGCAGCAGCGCAGAAGTAAGGGTGGCAATACCATACCACGCCATCCTTACTTCTGTGCTGCTGCTGGCAGCTGCTCTGCCTTCAGAGCTGGGCTCCTGGCCAGCAGCCGCCACTCTTCAGCTGCGGCTCTGAGGCAGCACCACCAGCAGCAATGCAGAAGTAAGGGTAGCAGTACCACAACCACCCCTACAATAACCTTGTGGAACCTCCCCCCCCCCCCGCCCTCAACTCCTTTTTGGGTCAGGACTCCTACAGTTACAACACTCTGAAATTTCAGGATTTAAATAAATGAAATCATGAAATTTATGATTTTTAAAATCCTATGACTGTGAAATTGGTAGGGCCCTATATATGATGAATAGTTTTGTGTAGAGACTTTGTTGGTCAAGGATTACTGGATTCCAAAATTTTTTGGACTTCCCCCTCCCCTCCCCTCGCCAAAAAAAAAAAAATAATAATAATTCTAAAAGTACACAAATTAGTATAAAAATATTTACTGTGCTCAGGAAAAAACCCCAAAAGGCAAAAATATTTAAATTAAGCAGACTTGACACAGGCAGAATAGACAATAGCAACAATGCTATTCTTCCCCTCCCTACCTGATGTAAGCTCATACTACAACTCATCAGTATGAGCTGCCCCAGGATTTCTTGTAACAAACATGCTGATGACAGCAACTATCTAGTCAATAACCCAGGGTAAGTAAAAATCGCTAATTTTATCTACTTTATTTCACAGATATACAAAACTGAAGAAATTATCCAACATAATTGTGTTGCTTGCTGTCTGGAACATGTGACATTGTATATGTATTACAAAGCACTTAAAATTACTTCAAATATTTTTCTCGATTTGAAAAAATAGAAATCCCATTAATTTCTAATGGTCTCTTACCTTTGCTATACTCTTTAGATATGTGATAGCTATTTTCCTGGCCTCCTCCTATGTATTTTGTTTTATGACAGGAATCAGCATCCCCTCCCTCATGAGGCCATTTACTCCCATGTTTACTATATTCTTCAGATGGAGGGTCATCCGTACAATGAAATTCTTTTTTCTCCCATGTCTTATTAGTCTCAGAGCCAGCAGCCTTCTGGATATTAGGATCTAAATATTCAATAAAGCCCTCAGATTTCTTTGTATGTTTCTTCTTTTTCTTCTTCTTTTTCTTATGTTTGTGGATGTCAGAATCAGAGCAGGCCCCAGAGAAGTCTGAATCCTGGCGATGTCTGAAAAAAAACATACAAGTTAATATGAAAACAAATGTGATGCTTACACTATTGTTACAAACATATTACACTATTTATACATATACAATTTATTAATTTTTGAGGGAGTTAGGCACATGCATAGAAAAGATATTATTGTTCTAAATTTGGCCACAGGTCATATCTACTAAAATCTGGCTGGCTAAAGCTCAAAATAAAGAGCACATCTTATTTTCTTAACAGCTGTGGTGCTGTTCCTTTCCTCCAGCATCTGTGCTGCTCTGCTGAAAACAGTGGAATACTCAATACATCGGGTAATGCACTTGCGTAACGGATCAGCTGTGTTCAGCAGCAAGGAAATAGTTAAGCATTCTCCATTTTCATCCCCAAGTTAGTGGCAAGCTAAATAAACTTTTGTCCTTTTCTCAAGGGTTTCTTTTTCAAAAGGGAGCGTTTTAAACATATGCCACTGATTAGAACAAAATATTGAACTCTATACCTATCAAACACTACATAGAGGTCAGCTCTCTGATGTAAGACTAAATTATCAAGATGATCACACATTGAAGTTTTTTTTAAAATCAGTTCTCAGTTTGTCTATTTAACCGCCCCATCCCCCCATTTAGAAACACTCTCATATCATATATGGGAGCAACCTGGCAAGCATCAGACACAATTTGCATCATTTGCCTCCTGAGGGAAAGCACAGCTCATTATGAGGGGAACCTGTGCATGTCTTCACTCTCCATGACTACTACATACTTGCTTTTAATTTCTGATTAGAAGGAAGAACAATGGGATGGAGAGGAGAAATACTCAAACTGTTACTGAGAGATATTGCTTTTCTAGTTTAATGCAGGTATACTGTATTACATGTTATTTTGTATTTCCAACACAATGAAAAGTGTTCTGTATTCACAAGATGCCTTCACACACACGTCAATTAAGTCATTTTTCTGAAAAGTCAGGATAAGTACAGTGAACCCACATCAGAATACGAACCAAGTATCCAAAAATAAGAGACTAGTAGTACTTATTGGGTTCTTAAATTAAGAGGGTATTACAAGAGAACAGGCTACACGTAGCCAGCTCACTACTTTTTTTTAGTGTGAAAAACAGTTTTGGAACATTAGGAGACAGAATGAAGTATATAGAGAGACCTATGTATTCAGTGATTCCAGAGCTACAGAATTCAGACTCTGCTGCAGAAATGGACTCCAGAATCTGAGTTTTCATTTAAAATAAATTATATTTCTAATCCTTATGGCTAAGAAAATAACCTTGACATTGTAAACAGACAGCAGACCAATACAGTACAATGCCTGCCTGAGCCTGTAGACCTCATAAAACACAGGCATCTCAGTCAGGATCCTCTGGACTTTGCAATTATGTGGCTATAGAATATTCCAAGCTGCCATGGAATTCAGCATTTTGATAATTTATTTTCTGTCCCTTTATCCTGCCAAAAACTACCAATTGTGGCCAGCTTTCCCCAAAGAAGGAGGTAACTGGATTACAGTGCCTGCTCCCTGTATTGTTCCACAGAGTCAGGCACCAAGAGTAGTAGTGTTAGAGCCAGAGCCCAATTTGCAGCAAGGGAATGGGAGGAATCAGAAGTGTAGATTGATTAACTGGGCTGGCTGGAGAAAAGTGCAGCAGCTAAGCCCCAGGGTTTGGAGAGGAACCACCTGGTGATCAAAGCAAAAACTACCCCCTAATCTAATCATTGTTGAACATAAGTTGACTTAAAATTGGTGGATGATTAATAGATTCCAACAATGAACCATAGTTAGATGTGGGGTGGGTGGGAGATGGGAATGAAAAGAATTTCATGACAGCACAATAAATTAACACTGCTGTGGAATTTGGTCCCATTGTGCAATAGAGCACAGAGGGCCATGGTTTTATAACACTGAAAATACACTAGTTGCTGGCAGCCAAGGTATCCATAGCTTACTTTCACACAATATGAAATAAGGAACTGTATAACAGAGTGCAACTCATCAAAGGGTACGTCTTACTACCCGCCGTATTGGCGGGTAGCGATCAATCTATCAGGGATCGATATATCGCGTCTCGTCTAGACACGATATATCGATCCCCGAACGCGCTCCCTTGGACTCCGGAACTCCACCAGTACAAGTGGCAGTAGCGGAGTCGACGGGGGAGCCGCGGCCATCGATCCCGCGCCGTGAGGACGGGAGGTAAGTCGAAATAAGATACGCTAGTCCCGTAGCTGAAGTTGCGTATCTTACATCGACCCCCCTCTGTGTAGACCAGGCCAAAGTAGTACAACATTTTCTTCACTCCCAGCCATAATCATGGACTTCAGTTCATCAAGTGATCCAACTGGTCCATCTTTATGTGTTTTATAATATTTAAAATCAAATTATAAATAATCTAGCAACTAAGAATAAATATGGAAGTGGACCTAAAAACATGAGGCTGTCAGTAGAAGGGTCAAAACACGATGTAATTTCTCTGCTATGACAGGAAAGCATTATCACATAGTACTCCTGAGCAGTGAGGTGCCATAGTGGCTCCACCATTTAGTTAAGTTGCAAACACATGAAAACCAGCACTGTACTCCCTTAAATTAGCAATAAGCTTCACACAGATCACTTAGGAAGCAAAACTAATTTTCTACCTTGTTTTCATAACACACACTTCTGTAATGTAGGAATTCTAAGCAATTTTAAATCCCACCTTTTTGAAGTTTCCCTTGTGATTCTGACTTTTTGGGGGGCCTCTGAAAAAACTCTCAGGCTTCTTATTTCACAAAGCCTAAGTAAAGTTATGACTTGCTATAAGTTTCCTTTTCTGCAATAAAAATCAACAGAGGATATTACTGGTTTCTGTGGGAGACAGAAGGGGTTTCAGACCTGCAGATGAGTGTAGTTGGGGGGCTGTAGGATAAAAGTGGCTCCCTGGACTGTCTGAGATTGCTGCCTTGTGCAAGGAAGAATCCCAGTGCAACCATGAGCCTTCTAATGGAGGGGGAAGAGATTCTTCTTGGACAGGGTTTGCTAAGAGTAGTGGAGTCCAGGCAGAGGGCCTCAGGATCAACTCAAGGGTTCAGAAGAAGGAAGGAAGAGGGAAAGCATCAGTATTTCCCTGCCTTCTCTACCTTACTGTCATGCTGTACTTCACTGTACCTACACTCCCTTCTGACAAAAATACAGCTGATTTTGTTGGATAGAGAAGGCAGAGAAGCACTAGTGTCTCTCCAAACCTCCTTTTCCTATACACATGAACTGGTCTTGTGTACTCCACACCCATCTAGACTTGTGACAGGACACATACAGCTTCCATTCAGTTAAAAGAAAAGCTGTATGACTGCACCTCTCTATTCCAGGCTACCATTTGGTGCAAACAAATTTAGCCCATCTCTACTTTGGGAGGAAAAGTTATGTCATGGCCTGCCTACCCAAGTTTGACCATAGCCTGTTTTGAAAAGTGTGCAATAAACTTAGTCAGGGTCTGTTTACAAATGTTTAGAACATTATTTGTTTGATCCTGTTCCAAAGCTCTCACACAACTCAACAACATGGTTTGATCCCATCTATGCAAGACACATCAAACTAACATGATCTCCCCTGACAGATTTTACAGTGCAATGGGCTCAGAAGCAATGGAAAAAAAGGGGAAGACCAGGGAAACAGCCAGAGACAAATTAGGAAGAGGAGTTTGTTTAGAACATTGTAAATAAAAGTTTCTCTTGCTTACCTCTCATCTTTCTCTCGGTGTTTATCTTTGGACTTCTTTTTTTTCTTTGACTTCTTGTGTTTTTTCACTTTTTGCTCTTCCGTTGGCTCACTCTGCAAACTCCTGTGTTTCTTTTCCATATCACTGTCACTACCTTCTAGACTAGCACATTTTCTTTTTCTGTCTTTTAGATATTCATATTTGTGGCAAGACATCTCAAAACTTGAATTGTTTTCTTCAGACATGGATGCACATTTTTCATGGGAATATTTTTCAGAGTGCTGAGAGGGAGCTGAGCAATTATATAAATCTATTTTGGAGCTGCCAAAATGATGTTTCTCTCTCTCTTTAGCTACTGGTTCATGATTCCATCTGCTTGTGTAATAATAATCCCTATATGACCTACTGTTGTAAACCTGACTTGATTTGTCGTAGTCTCTGTCCCCATGAAAGAATTTTCTCTCTCTACCATCTCTTGCTGCATAAGAAGGATGATAATCATTGTAATATCTGCACTTGTCCCATCTCCTTGGTATATCTTGGTAATATCTTTCCCTACTCCAAGATCTTTCCCTTTTAGAATGGTAATATCTACTCCTCTCCTGATCAGTTTTCCCTCTACTTCGGGATCTGTAATAGGTGTATTTTCCTAAACTTCTGCCATTATCAGGGCTGTTTCTTTCACTATGCGTAAGTTTGTACTTATTTCCATTGCAGTGCTCCTGCTTATAGCCATCTTGCTTCATACTCTCCTTGCTGTAGGATTGCCTTTTTTTGGAATAATCGTCATCTGGTTTGCGTTTCGTTTGCTTCTCCTGCTCTTCACTTTCAGAGCGCTCTCTTTTAGTACGGTAATGCCCTTTGTCAATTTTTTTGGGGGTGCAATTTTTTTCCTTGACTGGAGAATGAGACTTAATTTTTTGCCTATCCTTATTTTCTTCACATATTTCATTACCATTCAGTCCATCGTTTTCTTTAGAATAATGACTCTCTAAAACTTTATCCAACCTTGTAGCAGAAGAGTCATTAGTAGGTGGTACATCTGTGTAATTATTAGCACTCTCCTTTGTTTCTTGGCATTCATCTTTGATGTTTAGAGCTACAAGTTTTTTAGAACTACATTCATTGTCAGACTTCATGAAGGGGCTTTGCCCCAATTTCTCTGCAGTCTCAGCAGACCCTCTGATGTGCAGAGGACTCTCCTTCAAAGTCATTTTTACCTCTTGTGTTCCTCTTATCTTATCTGCATAATCCTTGGGATCGCACTGTTTAGAGAATTCATCATCAATTCCCAGGGATATTTTCTTAGTGTTACACTGACCACTGATATCAGAATGTGCATTATCAGTTTTTGATACAATACTTTCGGCAATTTCTTCTTTGGTAGAAATGGTCTCAGCCTCTGATGTAGTAAAGGGATTCTGGACATTGCAGCTAAGGTTAGCTGGAACTTTACTAGACTTCTCATAGGAAACAGTATTGTTGCCACTCACTAAAGTTTCTATATGACCATCATTTTCGGAAGTTTTTTCAAGTCCAGTTGCACTGCACAAAATAGAAATGTATTTGTGACTTTCAACAGAAATAAGACAAATACTCTACGTGATGATTGTTAAGAGTAAAATCCTTTTCATCGGTAAACATCTGACTCCTGGAAAACTCTGAAAGACATTCTGTTTAGAAACACATCTACTTATAATATATTCCCTCCTCACGGGGAAGCTCTTTTGCTTGCTTTTCTATGTGCAACACTTCAGGAGCACCTACCCTGTCAGTTCTCCTACTTCCCCCCCTCCATCTATTTGCTGCGTTGACTCATGACCATACTCGCTATGCTTGCCCTTCCCCACAATAAAAACTTTGTAATAGTGGGTTTCCCTCTCCCTCCCTCCCAGAGGCAAGGGAAGGCAGGTGGCAGGAATTTACACTCACCTGGTCAGTGTCCTAGCAGAGCAGCTGGGATTACTCCTAATGAGCTGCCCATATTTTAGAAGTGTGGTAGACCGAAAAATACTTATACCCACACTAATAAATAGATATCGTGTTCATGCATGCATCCCTAGGAGTGAAAAAAAGGGGAAGAGGAATATACAAAATATAGACAATATGACAGAATGGTTTCTACATAGAATGTTTTTCCAAAGTTTTCCATGAGGCATCAACAGGTTTTTAAATATAAGAAGAATAGGCACAATGCCAAACATAGGTTCTGCTCTCACTACTATTAGTTTTGGTATGGTATTCCTACAGTGAGCTAAGTCTTTCCATTTAAGTATTATTAATAGTTAGTATACCCATAATAAAACTTGTATGGAATCTTAATTTGGACAAAGTGTATTTTACCTTATTTCCTCTGACAAGCTTTTCAACTGGTTATATCGGAAAGACTCTAAAATTCTATCTTCAGGAACTGGTGGCAAAGCTGTAGGTATTATCTACAATTAAAAGGTCTGAGTTAAAACATACGGAATGATAGCAATTATACAAACTTACATAGCATCTCAGCCCAAAGAGTCCTAGAGCACTTTCCAATCATAATCGGACATACAGACTATATATATGGATCACTGTAGGCACAGCACCCTAACATTCAATATTGCAAGCATTAACAGCACACAATTTAGAAAAAGAAAAAGTACAATACAATACTACAAACTTTAAACTATAGGGGAATTAAGACAGGCAGAATACAACTATCAGATGAAATCTGGACAACATACCAGAAACAGCACCCCTCTTATAAAGAGTGACGTAGGTTCTTTGATAGTCAGGCACCACAGTTTTTGTCTCATCGGAAGGACTGCACACCTAACACAATGCCCCCCAACATGCACTGGGACAACACCACTGAGCACTTTACTACCTCAAAGTTTTACATAAAAAAGCAGTGTGGTTTTGTAGTCCCAGATCCTAAGCCTGACTTGCTATACAGCCTCAGGTAAGTCACTTAACCTCTCCATGTTTCAGTTTCCCCATTTTACCAGATGGAATTATAGCCAAGTATTTAGCACACCTACCTCTCTGGTACCTGAGCACAACATAATGCTTACTGTACCCACCTAAGAAGAATAGTTAGTGTTTGCAAAACATTATATAAATGCTAAATATTATTAAGACACCACAGAGAGATGCATGCTCTCTCCATTTTACAGATGTGGAAATGAGATTAGCAAGTATTGATTCAGCTTAACCCTGATTAGTATGCAAGATCTAAGGGACTGCAGCACAAAGTGCTATGACGGCAGCCTGTGTTGTATATTTTCCTCTGAACTTTGCCTGAATGAGGAACATTTTAATATTGAGCGCATCACAGTCATATTTATAATCTGCCACGAAGAGACAGTCTAGAAGAAACAAATGTAAAACTCACTTTTCCATGCAATCCATTCACTTTAGAAAATGGAATTTCTGTAGATTTAACAGGCTTGACTTGGCAAGTAGATTCATCAAATTTCAATCCATTTTCTTCAGGATCACTATCTATACTAATAGCACCATTAACTGTAACATTTTTTGGCAGTTCATGCAGGGATACAACCTCTTCAGCATCTTGACAGGAAGAACAAGAGTTCTGTAATGTACTAACTACATTTCCAATCAAAATTCCATTAAAAGATTTTGAGTGGCCATTCTCCTTAACTAATCCCTTCGACTCCTCATCAGATTCTTCTGAAGATTCTGCACCGTAAGGGACCAACGTACTAGAGTTTAGTTTAGACTTGCCATTCATTAATGGCTTAGAACAAGATTCATTAGGAGTTGTTTGTTTAGATACTTTAGTAGCAACTGACATTGTAGGTGCACTTGAGGTAGACTTTACTGCAGAGGAATTTGTAATCGTGGACGAAGGAATAGGCTTGCTGAGATTCTCCAAAGAATTATGAAGGTTGGGTTGAGACAGAGTTTGGCGAGTAGGCAATTTGTTATTGTGAATACTGATAGTGATTTTCTGTTTTTTCGAAGGATCAGGAATAGTGGGTCTGTTAATTGTCCAATTTTGAATGGAAGTTGAAGGTGGAGCTGAAGCTGGTCTGTTTAGGGTAACATTGCTAGCACTTGCCACAGAACTGCTTGGAGTTTCTTTTAGTGATCCAGTTCCATTTAAATGACTGGAATTCTGTAATTACAAAGAAATCACTATGAAAATGTGTGCATGTGGATAGACAGCATTTAATATCCCAAGACATAATGGGCTTACTTGATATTTCTACAAACTGCACCAGTGGCTAAGCAGAAAACACCCCTATATGAGTTATATAATCTTGCTGGTAGTTTAGTGTTCACATTTTGTTCACAGATTTTCAGTGTTCACATTTTGTTTTGTTTTTTAAAAAGCTAACACCAACGGCAATCCTTTGCTGATTGTAAGATACAAAACCAAAACAAAAATCCAAAACAAAAAACCCTATTCTTTGCAAACCTTAGAACATTTGTACTAATAACTGAGAACAAGCCAGTCTGGTTTCACCATCTCAACTGAAGTGCAAAAGACGAAACAGCATAAATAAAGCAAGTAAGTTGGATTTTTAAAATGATTTCAGTTTTAATAAATTCAAGTATTATTTAAAGTAAATATTTTGACAGTGTGCTTTTTGAGTACTTTTGGCACCTAGTTTGAAGTTCAAAGCAATGGGGAAGTAATATTTGCACAGTTCAGTGTTTGTCTCTATTAAAGTGTTTCTAGCTGCTTAGGCTGCAGAAGGAGCACTGCGCACAGAGCTGTATTGTGGGGAAAGGAAATCTGAGATCCTGAACATTTATAACAAATAAACAAAGGCTGTTTACAAAACTCCGGCCATCAAGTTGATGCCATTATCTACATATGAAGATTACCTTAATCATGTGAGGAGGAAGCTGTGGTCCTATAAATCCTGATGCCCCCTGCCTGCTATTAACCACCCGCTGACTGATAACTGGACGGGGAGAAGACTGTCCTGGTGTATGAATGGAATGGGGGTGTTCTCCTCCATTTTTCATATCATGGGACCTGAAGAAATGACAGATAATTATTCATTCATTCAGATTTGTTCTTTTGCTTAGCCCAGGCTTTAGATACATCCCACAGTTTAATACTTCACAGAAACTGGTTTTTTTTAAATAAACAAACTTTAACCAAGGCTACAAATCGTAAGTTAGATAACAGACCTCCGATTATAATTTCCCAACCCCAAGCAGCAATTCAACTTCACAACACCCATCACTTCAATCTCCCACCCCCAAAGTCAACCAATTACACAGCATTTGATCCAGAAGATTCAAAATGCTCCACCTATAAAGGCATCACTTCACTCTGTAGATAACTCTTTCAGTGGTGGGTGTAGGATGACAGACATTTAACTTACACCAGCAAAAAAAAAAAAAAAAAAAAAAAAAAAAAAAAATTAAGTCAAGCAGGGAAGGACAACTTCTATAGCTTAAACTATAGGTGGAGTTTTAGGGTAGACAGAGATGAATTAACCAAATTGGAATTTTTCCCAGGAGAGGAAAAAGAAAAAAAATGATGAAGAACAAGAAAGTAACTGAATCTTGAACACATTTTGGTACTTGATATTACCTGATATAAAAGAGCACATAAGCTTGCTGATTAAGCACAGATCTGATGTCACTGTTGGACACAATAGAATCATTCATCTGGTACCACTGCCCGTTACTGGCCTGCAAATAAGTCAATGACATATTTTAAATCAGTTACAACATCTGCTAGAAAAAAAACACAGAAAACTAAAAAGCTGCAGAAGAATAAAGAACACTCCAAAGTATAGCCGTTTTCATTATAGTAATGTACACTACTGATTTTTTTTTTTTAAATTAAATCCCTTATCTTCAGAGATTTGTTACCACTAACATTTGTTAGTGAATGTTCCCCTTCACCAGTGCAGATTTTACTTTAGCAAGGGAACTGTTCTCAGGAGCAGTTTTATTGTTTAGAGCACCTGTTATGCTAAAACACTGTCCCATCAAGGATCCACACAACAAATCACAAGAATAAAGGGGCATTAAATAAAACTGGCAACAAATTCATAACAAATAAAAGCACAATATAATCTCTGAAACTAGGTAAATTTTTTGCTTAGCAAATACTCAAACTCTGCAAGAACGTTTATTTTAAAAATTACTGTAAGAGGAAGATTCTCAGAGAGTCTAACCAGAAGTATAGCCATATATGAAGCAGACAGAAGAGGCTAATTTACGTCAGCATATTACAGTATTATAGGAAGGCAAGAGACAGTTCTCTTCTACTTTAAACTGCTTTTGTTAATCTTATGCAAAACTACAGACACAGCAGCGGTATGATAAAGTAATGGAACCAGCGGAAAGGAAGGACAAGAAACTATCATTTAGAGCCAGGATCCTGAGCCAAAGGTTCAAAAGGAAACAGAGTAAAAGACACTGTTGGACCAGGATAACTGGTCCAGGACTAGTGTGTGGAAGAGTTTTCTAGTCCAGAAAGTCTACTCATCAACCAAAGCATTTCTCTGTGCCACAATCTGAGATACTGGATGTTATAACATGGATGACTCTTAATTTATTATGTTTTCAATATCTGTTACTTAAATGTTAACCGTGTAAAACCTTTCATTAGTTCTACTTCTCAATAGTTATGTGCAAAAAATATCAGACAAATGCAAAGATAGAGTCTGACCATTTCTTAAACTTTATAGCTCCTTTTGAACATATAACTGCTTAGGGCAGCAGCAGTTTAGGACCTCATCAGGAGAGGAAGTCACAGTGATGACATGAACACTTACAAGTTTGCTAAAACAATGAAAAAGTTTTAAAATGTTAAGTGACACATGCTTTAAAATCAGATTGCTCCAAGTATCATCTTGCCTTTTTTAATAATGCTAGTCCAGGATTTGCTATACTAAAGCCCAGACCTCTAGCCATTTTAATTTTCATTCTCTGAACTGAGACCAGACCAATACAAGAAAGATACGTAAGCTCTGAGTTGTTTTAGTTTTTTCAGGGGTCTGGGATGAGCAGGCATAAGGACACTGGGCATCCCAGAGAATAAAAGAAAGCTTATCAGAAAATAACTTGTGCTATCAGTGGTTCTCAAACATTTGTATTGGTGACCCCTTTCACACAGCAAGCCTTTGAGTGCGACCCCCCCCTTATAAATTAAAAACATTTTTTTTATATTTAGCACTATTATGAATGCTGGAGGTGAAGCAGCGTTTGGGGTGGAGGCTGACAGCTTGTGACCCCCCCCCCCCACATAATAACCTTGTGACCCTGTTTGAGAACCCGTGCTATAGAATGGCATTGAGGTGGATACTGAAAGCAAAAGACATCAAGCCAAGAGTTATTCAAGCACTGCATAAAGCAAGAGGAAAAAAAACTTAATTCAACTTTCATCCATACAACTCTCTCATACAAGAAACAAGGGGAAATTAAATAAAATTGGCAGATTCATAGCTTACAGAAGAATTTTTTTTTTTTAAAGTACAACAATCTGTAGAACTCATCAATTTCATGGTTTCCTGGTTCAGAGCTAATGTCCTGATTCCTCTGACAGATGTTGGTAGTGTGTATTCAAGCAGGTCTCATTTACACTCATATGATGGCATATGCTAAAGGACCAAACACAGCCTTGAACTCTAACTTAATACAACAGAAATCATTTCTTGCCATGTTTGTGGCTAAAGCATCCAGAAGGGGTCTACACACCTTCCCTGTTGGCAGCTAATGTGATCATGATCACATGGTCAAAGAACTTGTGTTGCTGAAGATTGTCTATATCCTAGTAACTTTCCATTGGGTGGTTTCAAACACTTTCAGGTGCTCTATAGTTTGCTAGGGTGCCAGAGAAAAATGCTCAGTGATGAGAAACCCACAGTCTATGAATAATTTCAGTGTCTTTGCCATAAAGGTGGGTGACTGGCTGATTACTGCAGGTTTCTCAAACTATGCAACCAACTGCAAAGTAACAAAATACTCTAACCTGCTAAAATTTCACTAACAGGGCTAGCAAGACTTACGACAACCTATGAAGCCGAAGAGTTCCAAAAGGGATAGACATTAAATTAGTAATGCTGGTCAGGAAGTAACACTGAAGATACTATCTGCAAAGCTGCTTTATGTTAACTTAAAATTTTCAGACTGAGGTCCTTCCTCCCCCCTTCTTTGCAAACAGGACAGCCTGCCCTCTCGTGGGAGAGAATGCGGTGGGGTCTTGACCTTAGATTCTTAAGGTAT
Organism: Terrapene triunguis; assembly: GCF_002925995.2. Taxonomy (NCBI): domain Eukaryota; kingdom Metazoa; phylum Chordata; order Testudines; family Emydidae; genus Terrapene; species Terrapene triunguis. The sequence continues at coordinate 15,342,577 of NW_020664444.1, read as the reverse complement.
TTGGTTTGGCAGAAATGTTGGACTCTCGGGCTGATACTTGAAGCAATAGCAGGAAACTCTATCCAAAGAAAGGGACAAAAAGGCCATTTTAGGGAGGAAACTCAATGGCACCTAGAGGAGTTGAACTTACAGAGGAAAATCATCTTCCACAATTCAGAAGCCTCCTTAATAGTTTTACTGAGAATGGAGTCAAATAATTTATCAACAGGAAAGTGCAGGTTAGTGAAAATAAGATTTAGAGACAATATCAATTATCCCATTACATAGCTATAAGTGCCCTTATATAGTGATATTAAGGACAGACACCCTAACAAATTTTTTTCAGTCACTAAAAAAAGAAAAATTCACAGTCAAACCACAAAGCAAAGACAGTAGAAATGAAAGGACACTGAGAAAGTTAGTGCACCAGCAGCCTGATGGAACTTGTTAAACAATTTATTCTTTGAGGGCCTCTATGATTCCCATTTGAGGTATAGTGTCCTGATGCCTTAAACATGCAGAATCCTCTTTAAAGCAGAGTCTTATGGGGCTACAGGACTGCTTCCTTGTAATGGCACCCATTCAGCACACAAGACTATATAACGAAGCATAGCCCCCAACTACCTCAGTGCTTTCTCTGCTGCCTTACAGCACAAGGGATGTATGCTGGTCATCTGCCTTAGCAAATCTTAGGCTGTACCCCATTCAGTTTTTATAAAGTTTCTTACATGCTCCTCTATATTTCCCCACATCAAGCACATCTGTTGCCTGACTTATTTGGGTGAAGCCCACTCTTCTGCTCCATACGTAATCTACAAGGCCATTACACTATGTGCACGCTGAGACTTCAGACTTACCTCCCTGGGGAAGCCATAAGATTCATACGGAGACCTCAAGGACCATGCGTCCACATGCTGCCCAGATTGGCTAACCTCAGCAATAAAGCCAATTAATGAGCTAAGCTGTTGGCTTCAGCTTTGATACCTACCTGAGTCAGGGCATTAGCCTGGTATCCTCTAAGTCCATAACTCCATCCACTCAGAGCTGAAGAGCCCCAGCCTCTGTGGTGCTATCCAGTTAGTTTTGCAAGGAAAATTGCTCAGATGGAAGGCTATTATAAAAAAGAGCTACTAAAGAAGAGTCCACCTTTAAAGCATCAAACATGGCTGTATGCAAAGATGTACTGGGATACAACTTTTCCTGAAAAGGCAGAGCCCTTATTGCCAATCAAGGTTCTCCCAATTGTTCTGTATCATAATAGTAATGATCAAGTCATGTATAGAAAAGGAAAAAAAAAAGTCATCTCTTACCCATGGTCTATCCCCACCCAGTGGTTTGACAGAGGTAGATGGAGCGGTGTTCAGTTTTAAGAGTCATTGTCATGCACTCAGAATTCAATTGGCAGCTTGTGTTTGGGTAATACTCCAAACAAGGGCACTCCAACTCAGAAATGTCAGAACACTTCACCCCCTCTGCAGAACCAGAGCTTAAACCGGGGATAGTCAATTATTTTTTTGTTAAGGTCCATATTTCTTGGTCAAGGTCCAGACTCCAGAGAAAATTTAAAAAAAACCAATAATAATAAATAATAATAAAAATAATAAGTAAATAAAAAGATTTCAGGGTCTGTTCAAAAGTGTCTGGCGGTCCGCATTTGTCTTGTGGTCTGCTTATTGACTACCCCTGGTTTAAACTAATCCTGCCTAAAGATTCTGACAAAGAAGAAAGCCTCTCTCCATCTTAGGGACCCCCAGGACTGGGGGGACCCACAGAGGCATAATTATACAAGGGTAGATGAGACACCAGGAAAGAGGAAAGGGAGAATGAAGGAGATACCCAACCATATCACAACATTCCCAGGATCCCCAAAATCCATCCGGGTAGAATTTCATATCTTATTTTCTTTCTGCTAATTCAGAAGAGGAATCAGGATTAGATGCAGAGAATTCTGATTACTCTGTAACCTAGCCCTGCTTTCTCTCTCATTCGTCCTGTTATAATTTCTACTTAGCTTTGTCTGATTTTAATGAAGGGCATTAAGATGGTCCCTGCTGGTTGCTTCTGAAGTCCCATGGTGAGAGGACCACCAGTAATTATTTACTATTTGTTAAGCACACAGACTGTGCTCTGTAAGACACAAAGGAAGCCACCATCCCTGTCCCAATGAGTTTACTATCTAAATTGGGATAGACACAGACACAGGCAGAGGATCTTGCTAACTTAGAAAATCCTCTTTAAACAACAGGAAAATCCATCAAGAGTGTCCACAGAATTTTGCAGACAAGCATTTGTGGGCCTCTGAAAAACCTCCAACAGGAAAATCCCAGGAGTGGGAACCTCGTTGTAAACTTGCTAGTATAATTGATAATCCACACTTGCACAATACAGAACATGCCTTGTTAATTAAATGAAGGAGGAATTTCATCTCCAACTAGGATTGAGGTGAAAGGTTTCTAACAAGACAGGCCATCTGCAACAAAGGATGTTTCTAGACAGACAGGACTTCCTGGGATGATCCAACTGATAGGGAGAAGTGTCCTGGTAGCGCTAAAGACTACACAGAAAACCAAGAAGGGTTCAGTAGGACATTCCAGTAGCACTAGGATGATCGAGATAGCTTTAAAAAGAACACAGAGTGGAGAAGACTCACTGTTTTTGGTTAATGGAAATATCTGGGTTGTGCGAAGACTCCCCTAGGAGAATTCCCATCCAAAAAGGAATAAAGGACTTTCTTTAGGAGGGTGACAAAAAACATATGCAAGATTCTGCATCCTTATATGGATGGGAACCTACCAAGACAGATCATCCAAACAGCCTGCCTTCAAGAACAGCTCCCTTCCTCAGAGTATAGGCTGTACTGGTGAAGAGAGGAATGAAAAATTAATGTCCCCAATGCTTATTTTAGAAAGGTTGTGGGGTTTTTTGAAATCTGTTTATTAAAAGAAAAATATGTTTATCTTTACCTTTATATAGCAGTAGTAGTGTCCTGCATGACAGCTGAAACCAGTATGCACCAGGACTGCATATAGAACATAAATGATTGGTTCTCCATTTGGTTGAGACATATATGGTCGAATATCCAGATACTCAGGATATTTCACTTCCTAAATAGAGATAGAAGAGAAGGCTCAAATTTAGCTGAAATATTTTATGAACTATTATAAAAAATTTGAAAAAGACTTCAGATGCTGAGGTAGAAAACATTTCTAAAATATACACACAAAATGGATCAAAAGCATACATATAAAACAAAAGTGAGGATTCAGTTTCATTTGGAAAATGACAGGTTGAAAAATGTCCAACACTGAATAGCAGAACAGTCTGCTAAAAAGGCAGCTCTTGAAGGGCACAGGAGGATGTTTATTGTTGGTTTCATGTTTATTGTTAAAATGGATCTCTGCTATTACCAGACGAGAGAAGGAGAAGATTAAGTTATTGGGTTTATTTTTCTACCTAACAGCTGGCATCTACAATCTAGAGTTGATGTGTGTATGCATTAATTGGCTTTGTATGGTCACTTGGTATTAGAAAAATCTAAATATTAAAAAAGATGCAGTTGTAACACCATTTTATGTACCTTGGTAATTTTTCCACCACTAAAATTTGCAAACCGTTTCAGAGACAATGTAAGAACATTAGAAGACCGATGTATTGTAAACCTCTTTGAAGCAGGAACCATCTTCTTACACCTTAAAAGCAAACACAGACAATTGGTTAACCTTATGCGGATTTTTAAGCATTTATATCATGTTTTCCATGGCTCAGACACTTGTCTACATTATCTGAGTAATTATTTCTTTACACGCAATGATTTTGCTTTTCAGAAGTTCATATACAACATTTCCGGCATAGCTAGTACAAGAGACAGCAGAATACATGAGGGCAGTTCTCTAGGACAAATAGAATACAGGCTCTAGAAACTTATCTTTTGACATCCAAACTAATATTTGAAGACATCTGTAAATCTCTGTGATGCCAACAAAAAATAAAGCTTGCCAGCAACTCTCACAATGCAGCAAGCAGCAGCCTTCTCACTACAGCATTCACGGTCTTTGGAAATAGCTTAGGAAAATGTAAAAAGGTGCAGCACTTCTAATATTACAAAAAGTTAAATCAGACTTCAGGCTTCCTCCTTTCAGCTTTCTGCCAGAGTGCAGAATACCAAAAGCGTAACTGAAAGAAGGGAACATCGACTTCAATCTGGGGCTGGGAAGAGCACATATGAACTTCCAAAATGGATTTAATCTATCTTCAATAAAAAGAGGCAAACAATTGTCCTACACTATAAGAACTGTTGACAATCAAGACTGTAACCACTACCTTCCTGTACTGAGACTACCTGGAGAGGAAAGAGAGTGAAGCATCTGATTTCCTTTGAAAAATGACTCCTAAACAGCCTGAATGTAAATGTGATGGATCATTACTCATCAATGACAGGATCTGCAGGATTAACCAGTGGGATCCAGCTTCTACCACAAAGGAAGGGAGACTAGTAATAATATGACTTGGCAGCAAACAAGGGGTGGGGAATTAGAGAAAAGGCTATCTTTCTAGATTTATGCCCCAAAATACTGGACTGGAGAGGGGAATTCCTACCCATGAAGAGCATTTACTGACCAGAATGTCAAGAAAGTTTCACAGAATTATATACAAAACTTAGGTTGGATATTCAAACAAACTGTAGTTTGTGGGCTTTAAAATTAGTATAAACCTAGCCAACACAAACTGAGAAGATATCTGAGTTTCCTCAGAGGAGTTAAGTTGAAGAAAGAGTTCCCAGAAATGGAAAAAGCCCTGTAGAGGTCAGCAGGGTGCTTTTTAAAAAAAATATATGTTTTTAAACCCCATTGAGAAGAGGGAAGCTTGGGGCCTCAAGTTTGACCAGACTATAGACCCCTGCAGATTATACATATGGAGGACCACACAACACAGAAATGGGATACTCCTTAAGCCCACGGTTGTTAGATATGCTTCCCATCTATGATCTTTACACCATCAGAATTCATTTTGTGTTTGTAGTCTGCAGATCCTAGCGAACAAGGGAAAACCTGGATTTGAACCTTTTTATTTCATCTACTGGATACCTCATTTTAGCATAACAAAAGAGATACTAACTAAGTGCATTTGGAGGAAAATGTTGGGTAAGGATACGATTTTGCCACAGAGGTCAAGGATTCTGTAACTTTAACGGACCGCTGTGACCTCAGCCCCCGCCAGAGCAGCGAAGCCAGTTGCCCGGGGGACTTCTATGAATTTTAGTTTATTGTCTGTGACTTTTACTAAAAACACCTATGACAAAATCTTAACCTTACTAATTAGCCATTAATATTCTACCTCTAGTGGCAGAACATGGGCTTCGTTACATTAATAATTTAGAGATGAGGCAAGAACATTAGAAGACGAAGTTTAGTAAATCTCTTTGCTTAGCTGCACTGAGTTAAAATTATGACCTGTTTTGCTACTACAGTAAAAGCTGTTTTATCTGGCACTTCACCAACCGGAAACTCTATAAACCAGCAATTCGGATCTTCATTGAAATACTGGTTTATAATCCGGTTGGCGCGGGGCTGGCAGGGGGTTGGGGCACGGGAGGGGGTGTGGAGCATGGGCTCTGGGAGGGAGTTTGAGTGCAGGAGGCGGCTTGAGAAGCGGTGATCTGCCCGGGCTCTGGCTGCTCCTAGGCGGAGGTGGCTCTGCGTGCTGCCCCCCCCCCCCACATCAGTGCCAGCTGCGCAGCACCCATTGACTAGGAGCAGCCGAGACAGGTCGCCGCCTGCAGGGAGCCACCTGAGGTGAGTGCCCCCCGGGTCCAGCACCCCCCCACACACCCCAATCCGCTGCCCCGAGCCCCCTTCCGCAACCAAACTCCCTCCCAGAGCCCGCACTCCACACCCCCTCCCCTGCCCCAATCCCCAGCCCCGCACCCCCTCCTGCACCCAAACTCCCTCCCTCTTAGTTAACTGGCATTTTTCAGTTACCAGCACCCCCCATTTCCCACAACATGCTGGATAAAACAACTTTTACTGTATATCATCTTTGTACCTCTGTGTTCTTATCCAAATGTTTTAAACATGCAATCTATTTTTAAGATGCAAAAAGGAAGTTTGATCAATTTATTTATCTTTCTGTGTTATCTAGGACATGCTGTGTGTTCAGTGATAGCAGATTAGGTTTAGGATGGTTTATTTAACATAGCAGTAATTTATAGTCCACTTTTTTCACTTTTAAAATGGTGTGATTCAGTAACATGAGCAAAGTACTGTGTATACACAATAATAGTATATAAACACTTCGATGAGCCAAAATGAGTGCATCTCTTAGGAAATACCTCCCCACACCAAACCCTCCCAGAAGAACAATTAGGGAACTGGCCTTCTCAAAAAAGGTTTTCCAAGTTTTAGATGTTTTGTATTATACTTGCTTGGGTACAACAAATGAGATTTTACCTTACACAGAGTTTCTGAATTAAGCAAAACATCAATAACTTTTTAAAAATGACATGCAATAATACATCGATAGAACCAAGCATCTAGTATTAAGATGTCATTAATATTCATCTTACTTGCTACATTTATAGGCATTTTCACCATCCAGTTGTTCGGGCTTCACAAACTGTTCCAGAGCTTTGTTTACACTCTGAGCTGTCTAAAACAGTAAGATAACAGTGCAATGCATTAGAATATAACATATTAAATGCCATACTAGGTCAGACCAATGGTCCATCTAGTCCAGTATCCTGTTTTTCCGACAATGGCCAATACCAGGTGCTTCAGAGAGAATGAACAGAACAGGCAACTATCGAATGATCCATTCCCTATTGTCTACTTCGAGCTGCTGGCAGTCAGAGGCTAGGGACACCAGAGCACGAGGTTACATCCATGATCATCTTGGCTAATAGCCATTGATGGACTTATCCTCCATGAGTTATCAGAAACATCATAAGAACACACCACATGCTCACTTTAACTTACAGTAGTATGAACTAACATGATTTTAATGGAGAGCCACTACAGACTACTGAATTTGTGGGCGGGGGGGATAGAGAGAGAGACACGGATTGCAGAATATATTACATCACAAAATGTACTCTGTTCACTTTGACAAATATAGATGAGGTTTAATTATTTATAATATATTTCATAGTACAGTAGTAATGAGTCTGTGGTACATACTGTAAAATTAGTACACTAGTAATTGATCTGTGGTACATATATTGTAAAAGTAATAATGTTTTAACAATATGGACCCTCAGTTATAACATTCTGCAATTAAATCTTTGTTGAACTGGGAAGTATAAGATAGCATTGCCATGCCTGTGGATTCAAGACTTCAGAATGATATTCTATTTTAATACTTGTCCAGATTAAGTAAGCCATACACAGCCCATTTATATTGATAAGAGAAAGTACAGTATAAGTCACATCCATCACAGAACTATGTGGGTAGAATCAACTTAAATTCTGCATTTTAAATTTTCAAAAGCTATGCAGTTAATTAAGGGGTTTTCTTTTTAAAACGTATTCAGCTAGAGTAACAAAATAATTTACCTTTATCTCCAATGTAATATCAAGGTATGGATCGAAGGTATCTGAGACTCCTTTGCAGTTCATACACTTTACTGAAATCAAAATATAAATACTTAACACAATAAGCATAGTTAGTCTATTGCCTAAGTTATTAGCACACATTACCTTAATTAGCATTTAAGTCAGGGTAGTCAACAGGCAGACTGCGGGCCAAATCCGGACCGCTAGATGCTTTTGAACAGACCCTGAAATCTGTGTGTTTATTTATTATCATAATTGTTTTTTTATTTTCTTCTCTGGAGTCTGGACCTTGACCAAGAAATTAACAAGACAAAAAAAATAACTGACTAACCCTGGTTTCAGTCATATAATACAGTCATAAGGCCAAAACCATTCCTAAAGAAAATTTTTTTTAGAAAAGTACCTCTTGATCTTAAGTACCCTCCAAATATTTGATAGATGAGTGTGGTAGCTTGGGTATGTCTGTCCAATCTGAAAATAAATTATGCAGTGATTAGAAGATTAAAGTCAATTTATTTTTTTCTGTGAATGTTTCCTCTTTTGAAAACCCAGAACATGTACTGTTCTATTTACAGGGAAACAGGAATAGGAACGACAGCATATTCAAATATTATTTTGTTGGCACTTACTTGTTGCTTCCATTCAAACATGCTTTCTGCATAGCATCAACAGTGTAGCGTAGAAATTCATGTGCATCTTCCTGATTTCCAAACCGGAAATGTTTTGCTATCCCTAACAAATAAATATAAATGTTACATTGCATGTCTCACATGTGAAAATGGATGAAAATAAAGGTTTTTTTAAACTTTCCTTCATAAAGTTATTAAAAAACCCTAAGTTCTATAAACTACAATTAAAATCAGACAAATAAACAAGGCAATAAAATATCTAAACACAAAAATGGCATTTTACAAATAAATTATTTGAAATTACTTACGTCTAAGATCATTGATGACAGCCATAGGTTTGATAACATTGCCAGAGTTAGAGAGCGCCTGCGTAATGTGAGCTTGCATTGTACACATCATGCAGAATCCTTGTTCATGGCCTGAGGAGTGAAGCAACATTGCATCTCAAATTAATGAAATATTTATCTATGGAAGACCTCAAAAAATCTTGAGGTTATAGGAACAATCTCCACAAAAAATATTATTTCAAAACAGCTGACAATTAAGAACAGGTGGAAAACCTATAATGATAGGTTAAAAAATGGAAACTAAAAAGGGTTCAATTCACAGAAATAGGTAAAGTTAGGAAAGAGTTAAACACAAAATGAAATAATTTAGGATAAAGTAAAAAACTGAAATGGAAAACCAAAAAAAATCAATCTTATGTTGCATCCCTTGCCCTCTCCCACTTTTGTCTGCATATAGCCTATTTAGAGTATAAGCTCTTCATAGCAGGGACTTGTCATCTTATACGTACATCAAGTGTGTAATGTTTTTGGGTGCTATATACTTTTTAAAAGTACTCACATGTTTTGGAGTGTTCATGAGAAAGCATGTAGTTGGCAAGAGGGGGTGTATAAGTCAAACACTGTAGAGCAGAGTTGAGGAAACATGTATTGCCAAGATTTTGGAGTCCAGCTCCAACTCTATGCGTTTGCTGCCATTTCAAACAAATCTTCTCTGCTGGAAAAAGAACCTTCTGTGGCGGAGCAATGCCATCACTAATAGCTGCCAAAAAAATACCAACACATTTTAAAGATATTAAATCGTTTAATGTTGAAATCGTGCTAAAGTAATATTACCTTATGCATGAGCATCTAGAAGAACTTTAACAGAACTAATTATAATAATCTACATTCTAGTAGTTACTTGATGAGTAACGTATTAAAGACTGCCTCAGTGCCACAAAGCAAGGTCTCAAGTCAACTCAAGCTCAGTAAAAAGATATGGTTTTGTATGCCAATTGGAAAAAATTAAGACACTAGAATGCACTAATGTGGAACAATACAACAGAGACTAATTATTGCCCAGATTTCAGTAACCTAACTAAGCAAATCCTTTTCTATCTAGCTTCCTCAATCTGACTCTCAATTCAAATTAATCTTTTTTTTCCTTATTGTAAATTACAAAGGAAAACTTACACTTTTTATGGTTTATTAATTATAAATATGACTGGATACCAAAGTAAGCAAGTAACAAGCACAATAAGTAGCCCTTAATGATAGAATCATAGAGTCATAGAAGTGTGGCACTGGAAGGGACCTTGAAAGGTCATCTAGTCCAGTGTTTTTCAAAGTTTGGGTCGTGACTCAGTACTGGGTCACAGCATGTAAGGCACTGGGTCGTCTTGCTCAGCACCCAGGGATTCTAGTGGCTCCGGTTAGCACCGCCGACCGGGACGTTAAAAGTCCTGTCGGCGGTGCTGCCCAGCCAAGGCAGGCTAGTGCCTACCTGTTCTGACACCGCGCTGCGCCCCGGAAGCGGCCAGCAGCTGGTCCGGCTTCTAGACAGGGGGCCATGGGGCTCCGCGCGCTGCCCCCATCCTGCGCACTGGCTCCGGACTCCAACTGACTGGTTCTCGGCCAATGGGAGCTGGCTGGGGCAGTGCCTGCGGGCGAGAGCCGCTTGCATGCCTCCACCTAGGAGCTGGACCTGCTGCTGGCCGCTTCCGGGGTGCAGTGAGGTCCGCGGTGCCAGGACAGGCGGGAAGCCTGCCTCTGCACCCCGGCTGCGCCGCTGACCGGGAGCCGCCATAAGTAAGCCCGCACCCCAATCCCCTGCCCCAGCCCCGCCCAGAGCCCCTTCCTGCACCCTAACCCCCTCATCCCCGGCCCCACCCCAGAGCCTGCACCCCCAGCCCAGAGCCCTGACCCCCTCCCACACCCCAAACCCCTGCCCCAGCCCAGAGCCCCCTCCCACACCCCGAACCCCTCATCCCCAGCTCCATTGGGTTGCAGGCATCAACAATTTTCTTCAACTGGGTCGCCAGAAAAAAAGTTTGAAAACCACTGATATAGTCCAGTTCCCTGCACTCAAGGCAGGACTATGTAATAACTAGACCGGGGGTTCTCAAACTGTGGGTTGGGACCCCAAAGTGGGTCATGACCCTGTTTTAATGGGGTCACCAAGGCTGGCTTAAAACTTGCTGGAGCCCACGGCCGAAGCTGAAGCCTGAGCCCCACTGCCTGGGGCCGAAGTCAAGCCTGAGGGCATCAGCACTGGGTGGCAGGGCTCAGATTACAGGCCCTCTGCCTGGGGCTGAAGCACTTGGACTTCAGCTTTGGCCCCCTGCCAAGGGCGGTGGAGCTAAGGCTTTGTCCCGTCTCCCCACCTGGGGCAGTAGGTCTCGGGTGGGCTCAGGATTCGGCCCCGCCTCTGGGGTCATGTAGTCATTTTTGTTGTCAGAAGGAGGTCACGGTACAATGAAGTCCGAGAACCCCTAAACTAGACCATTCCTGACGGCGTCTGTCTAACTTGTTCTTAAAAACCTCCAATGAGAGATTCCACAACCACTCTAGGCAATTTGTTCCGGTGCTTAACTACCCTGACAGGAAGTTTTTCCTAATGTCCAACCTATACCTCACTTGCTGCAATTGAAGTCCATTGTTTCTTGTCCTATCCTCAGACAAGAACAATTTTTCACCCGCCTTCTGTGATGTGGATATTGACACCAAGTATTTTAGGAGGAATGTTATATTTCAGAGAACTCTAAATAATACAGGCCACAAAAAGCAACACTGATAAAACACATCCTTCTTTACAGAAATAAACACTTGACTAAATAAGTATACTATAAGTAATGGAGAAACACCGCCTCTGCCCCCCAAAAAGTTTGTTATATTGCTTGTAAACAGGTTCAAATTAAGTTCACAACATTGGCCATTTGAGCTCTCACACATGGTTCACAAGACTAGAATCTGCTGCTGCAGTCCTTAATCATAATAGTCCTATTTTATACCAATAGAATTACCCCAATGAGTAAGAACTGCAAGATGAGGACGGCAGGCCCTACTAAATGGCAGCTGGTTTTATTTTTTTCATAATTTACATGGGGGGACGGGGACAGGACATACTTACACTGATCTTTCTGAGATGAAGGCTTGGATTTATCAGGTACAGATGAACTAGAATAAACTGCAGCACCAGGTACTGGTCCCAAAGTGATCTTGTGCTTTGGAACTTCCAAAGATGATACAGCACCCCAACTTGCAGAGGCTGAGTCCATGTCTCCAGTAGAGGGTACCACGGAGCTACAAGGCTGCTTCTGACAAGCTGCAGGGTTTGAAGACTCAGATACTTTGTCAACTATGGTCATTGTTCATCTCTGTAACACAGAATTGAAAGTTCTGTTTAATATGAGATTATTATATAAAAAAGCACTCCACAAGGAAAAGAATGGTAACCCTTACACTTTCCCTTTAATGAAACTAATTATCTTTGCCAACGAGACACAAATAATTTAGAGGACTAAGTCTTTCATGTGAATGTTTCAAAAAATGCACCAAGACACACTAAACGAAGTTTTCCAGCTGAATTACACCACTACCACTTTTGACTTTCATGAGATTTTTTTCCAGTAACCAGCATTGTTTAATAGCAAACCCTTATGAAAATACCGCTTAGGTAAACTTTGCATTCAGCTTTGACTGCAACAGTATTTTTCCCCACAAAAGTGTAAACTGGTCAACCATTTTTGCATTTGATGACATTAAAATTTTGTAAAACAATTAAAGAGGAAATACTGTACAAAGGCTGAGAGAGAGAGACCAAAAAAAAATAATTTTTTTAGATGTCTTTTGCCAGGCTCTAGCATAAAGAGCATTTTAAAACATGAAATTTTAATCCATAAAGAAAAGTAAAAGTTTTGGTATAGCCAATATTGACTCAAAGAGACAGAGCCAATGTGTTATTAAAAATTTTCTGTCCTATGTATATAAATGAGCCTGTGATTAGCTAAGTTACCTGCACAATCAGAACACACAGCCACCATTCTGATCTCTCCTTTCCAAATGATGATTTACGATTTATATATCTAGTGGTATCTTGTCCCATTTTATATTTAGCATAACGAACTTGCATACAAACAAAAGGTACTTAAAAACTATACTAAGTTTTATTTAGTGGTGAAGTGTCCAAGTATGTATATCTTGAGCTTGGTTCCTTTTATTCAAGATGGCAAAATCTGGAAGCACTACAAAAACAATATGCTTAAGCCCGGACACTGGGAAAAGAAATGACTTTATTTGTCTGTCTGCTGCAGAACTGCTGATGGGCTCCAGAAGAAGGTATGTCTTACCCACTTAACATTTACGAGAACCACACAGCACAAGGACTTAGAGTGGGACATACCCAGAGGAATCCCCTCTGGGGATGGGATGGGGGTATTTCTTCCAGGATTTTTTCTGACCTTCAAAGAAATATTTGTTTGGACATAATTTTGGTAACAAATGCAATTTTAATTTAATCAATTTAACATATCACAGTTACAATTATTATTGAAAGATTAGACCAAAAGGTAGCTCTTTTTCCAGTTTGTTTACTTTGCGCATTTGACAGTAGTTTGTGCTAATTTTTCTGTAGAACAGAAGATACCTATTTAAAAGTTAAGGAAATGTGACAAACTGCAAATTGTCAGGGAAACTCGCGTGCAGGAGTACTAACTAGAAAAGTAATATTTTAAAAACTGACTAGATTTTGCGATGTTATCCCTTTAAATATGTGCTATTGAGCATGTGCAGTAAATATGTTACCACTTTCTATCACAACAAGTTTTATAGCAAGATTGTACATTATCTTATTTCAACATAAAGGATCTGATCTTGCAGCTTTTACTCACACAAGCAGCCCCATTAGCTTAACATAAGTAAGGGTGGCAGTATTTTTATTTGTTCTTGTGACGTGAATGAGATGGTATGTCTTAAACAGCTTTAAGATATGTGATGGAAGTGTTGTTTCATTAAAGTGAGGAGGTTAAATAAAGCAAACTAAGTTAACAGAGAGTGTCCAGGTTCTCACACAAAACCACAAATTCTGAGTAAAAGTCTTAATTAAATTATAGGGCTCATTCTACATGAAGATTACCAAGTATGCTTGGTAATATACCAGAATTATAGAGAGAAAATTTCAAATAGGCTCAAATTTTAATGACATGAGGGGGGTGGGCTCTGAATGCTAGTGGATTCACACTTTTAGACATTTCTATCCACCATTACTAAGAAGAAAATGCATAACATTGAAATGAAAGAATTCTAAGTAGACTTTATGGAATCATTTTATTGAGAAGTGGAGCCATCCTGATACTAAAAGATGACTTAGATTGAGGTCCCTGGCTCACTGTGTCTCAGATAAGATTCTCTCAACCACTAAGTTGCAGATGCAAGCCCTGATACACAATGTGCAAGTGCCATCCCCTTAAAAGTCAGTTTTTCATGTTCTCAATCAAAAGAAAAGATGCTTCAATAATATTCATCAATACACTGGGGGGGAATCAAGAGTGAAAGGAAATGAAAAAGAAAAGAATACCACCAAATAAAAACTGAATATTTTAAACAAAATAAGAACACTATAGTCAAGACTTATTATTTTTAAGCTTTTTTGAGAATTAATGATTGACAAATGCTTTGAAATTTCCAGATGCAAAGTACTACAGATGTGCTAGGTACTATTACTACTATTAATAAATTAAATCCATCACTTGTTCCGAATGTCTAACTTCTACTGTCCAAATTAAAACAGTTATCTCAGGATAACTTCTTAGGTCAATGAACTGAACAGCACAGGACTACAAATATTTACATTATCTCCTGCACACATATCTACAATTTTTTCTATCCCTGAAACCACTTGCTATTGTAAATTTATTTCCTTATACAAGCAATGACTTATAATATCTGCCCCAATATAGGATTAAGAAAGTAACAACAAATGTAATTACGTGCCACTAGAAGCAGCATGGAGTTTTGCATCACTGTTGTTAAGATCATGTCAGCAGTTCCATTAGAAACCACTATCAGTTTAACCTGACTGTAAACATTGGTCTGGCTGCATACTTGACACAAATCACAGCACCCAGGAACGATTACTTATATACAGTATACACATATATAAAATATATAAAACCAATATTTACAAAACTCTGTTTGGCCCTGTTTAAAATAATGCAACATAAAAAGTGTTTTAACTTCAGATATTTAAATTATATATCTTACCACATAAGAACCTTTTTCTAATTTAGACTGCACTCTTAAAAAATTCAAACATAAAATGGTAATGACTGAAAATTGATACATACCACACCTTTTCATGATTTTTAATATACTTATGTTAACATTGTGGAACCACATACTACTGATGTACAAAAAAGACCTTTACATTATAGCCATCTAACAACTGGGGAAAGAAAGTTGCATTCTAGTCTCAGCCTGATTTTAAAAATCAGGATTTTTTTTAAACAGTAAATAAAGAAATGTAAGGAAGAAGCAACAAACCATCAAAGCTAAGAAATACAAAATTAAGGCTATCATTCCATCCCTAATTGGAAGCCAATTATGTGTCACAACCTTAGAGTTACTGCAAAGAAACATTTTTCTATGTCTTATAAAGCACGCAGATACTTCACTTGAAAGCATTATGGTCTCACAGCATCACCTGTATGAAGGCTGTGCAAGTTAAACAATGGGAAAATCTGAAAAAAGGTACAAATTGAAGTCTTTCTCCACCTCCATTCCAAAGCTACAACTTGCTTCAAAATAGATCCAAAATGACTCAGTCTGTACCTTCATTCTGACTTCAGATCTCATCTGAACACATTTTTTCCCTTACAATTTCTCTCCCCCCACTAACATCTTATGCTTTCATTACTGACCTGGATACTTTCATTTATTCACACCACAGACTTATAACATCAGGGTTTTGGGTCATTTTACATCCATGGTCCTACTGTGTAAAAAGTATTTGAGGAGGAGGATAGAATGTGCATGAAGGATGCAGCCCAAAGTACTTTCCCAATTACACACAGTACATAAAGCACCAGTGAAATGAAGCCACCCCTAGAGGTAGAGGATGGCAGCCAGCTGGCACATTAGACATTGCACTGAAATATTTCGGAAAGAAAACATAGCTACAATTCTCTCTCCTTCTCCCTCCACCCCAAATATACAATCCCAGTATCAGTAATATATTCCTAATATCTAAAATATCAGATACAGCCTCCCTAGGGAAGGCCTATACTCTGCAGCAGCTGGGGAAATGGATTGGGTGGTTTAATGGGCCTTTTCCAACTCTATTGCCCATCCTGATCCTATTGTGCTGGTGCCATGAAATCATCCACACCAAACCCTGAACACTGCAGTCCAGATGTCATCTGTGTCTGAGAGTTAAATGGGGGACAAATTTTCCCCCCATTCTCCAAATTCAGTAGCAGCCACAGGGCCTACTTTGAGGGAGGGGTGGCAAAAGCTCTGGGCCTAGTAAGAGCAGATGGACCAAATACCGAGCGCCGGCCTCAGTTTGTTCCTCTCCCCCACATGTTAGGGCCTGAAGCCCAGACACTGAGCGAGGGAAGGAGGAGAAGCGTCTGTAAAGGAATCACCCATTTGAGAGACAGTGTCCATGGCAACCAAGCGGGGCGGTAACAGTACAAGAGAAGCGCCCCCCCGGAGAGGAAGAATAGGAGGGGGGGGTTCACGAGAGAATCCGCCCATCGCTAAGATGGGGGGCCGGGGGTAACGCCAGAAGCGGGGGGGAGATGGTACCACGAGACACCCCCCATCCGTGAGGGGGAGCAGCAGGTAACAAGGCCGGACGGGAGGAGGGAGCCCCACGCTGGACTTGGCGGAGGATGGGGCGGTTACCCGAATCTCTCAGCCCCGTGTGGCAGGGACGATGACCCCCGCCCTCGAGCGCATCCCTCATTACGAGGGAAGCGGGGGCGGGCAACTGGGCGCGGGAGCCGCAGGAGCGCGGCGAGCAGCGGGACACCCGGCTCCCGACGGGAAAGGGGAGTAGCCACCCGCCAGGGCAGGTCTCCCCGGGCCTGGCGGCGGCGAAGAAGCTGAATCCCGCCAGGCTCCTGGGGGCGGCGCCCTGCCCTGCCCAGGGGTCCCTCCCCCCTGTACTGCCCGCAAGGAGGGGGAAGGGGCTGGGTCCCGCTGCTCCGGGGGTGGGATGGGCCGGGCCCCCGCCAGCCAGCCCGCCCGCCGCGGCCCCTCCCCCGGCCCATTGATTTGTAGGGAGGGGGCAGCATGCGGCACTGCCGGGCTCCGCAAGGCCGCGGCGCGGCCCGTCTCCCTCCCCAGCCCCGTTACCTAGCTCGGCCCCGCTCGGCTCGGCGCTGCCGGGTCCCCTTCTCCGCAGCGCCCGCCTCAACCCGGCCGTTCCGCTCCGCCCCGCCCCGCCTCCTGTTCCAGCCCGTCGGGGAACAATGACGTCCCTCCGCCGGCCTCCTGCATCCGGGGCCCGGCGCCGGCCGGGGAGTGGGGGGGCGAACTCCTCCGGGTCACACAGGGACCAGCACCGCCCCTGCGCCTCCAGCGAGAACCGCCAGGGGGCGCTGCAGCGACCCGGCCCAAGCGCTGTCCTCAAAGGGCAGGGACTGCAAGGAGCGCAAAGGGCTGGAGCTTCAGGGAGCCGCAAACGCCAATTAAAGGAGCGTTACCAAACTACAAAGGCAACATTGGGCCGCAAACACGCCACTAGGGACCGTCGCCAAGCTGTATGGTCAACGTGGAGCCGTAAATGCCTGTTCACAGGCCATGATTAAACTACGGGAAGTGTGAGCTGCAGGGAACCACAAACACGTGCTAAGGAAAAAAGCTATTGCCAATCCCAACCAGACAAAAGTGAGTCCAGTACCCCTTGAAAATAACGATTAACTTTAAAATTATGAGATTTTAAAAGAAATCACATCTTTTAAAATCTGTGTTCAGTTTTTTAAGCCTTTGAAGTTTGAGGGGAGCCATCTATCCCCAATTTACACTGTATCATTTCAGGTTTCTAATTCAGCCTTAAATACACATACATACATGCAGGGCTCCCTGCTGGCTACTTGCATGAGGATTCCACTTAGCTTTTCCTAAACCCTGAGCTGGGAAGCTACCATTCTATCCTTTTCCTGTCCTGCCTTCCTCCCAGTTAACCTCACATTTTGCCTCCCTTCAGGGCTCAGACTAGGTGTACAAGCATCTTTTTTTGTGCTGCTATCTTGTACTCAAAAATCTAAGCTTTTGTTTTCTTTTAAAAGGAAGTTTCAAGTGCTTACAGTTGATGCCATACACTCAGGTCACATTTTTGAAGCTAACTGAACCTGAGACAATAGCTCTGAGATGTGTGAACTGCACCATTCATTTCAAAGGGTTCTAACACAGATGCTCAAGTAAAATTGTTTACATGTCATCATTGTCAAAATACATTTAATTGTCAACTATTTCACTGCTCATCAAAGCATGTCAGAAAAGAGAGGGAGGATCATATTAGGAAGATCTGCAATCCACAATTAATTACCTTTTTGACACAAAAATGAGTGAGCTCCTCCTTCCCCAAAAGAGTAGCCAACCCCAATAAACTAGTTAGTTTATTTAACTCTGTAGTGTAGACCAAGCCTTAGCAGAATCCAGCAGGGTGTCTGATGCTTAAGGCTGTGAGTCTTTCACAGGGGTCATGGAAGTCACGGATTCCATGACTTTCCGAGACCTCTGTGACTTCTGCAGCAGCTGACCCCAAGGCCGCAGGAGCAGCTGGGGCGGCCCCATGCTCAGGTAGCCCCAGGCAGTTGGTCCTGGGCACTGCCCTGGAGCAGTGGTCCGGGAGCAGCAGCGGCATCCCAGGCTGTGCCCCCCGCCCCCAGCAGCAGTGGTGGAGCCCCGGGCTGCCCCCCACTTGGAGTAGCAGTGGCAGCAGGGCCCTGGGCCATGGCCACCCGCCCAGAGCAGAAGCGGTGGTGGAAGGGCCCCGGGCCACCCCCACACAGAGCAGCAGCGGCATGGGGCCCTGGGCCGCCTCTTAGAGCCTCCCCTAGGATCAGCAGCATCCCTGGAAGCACCCCCCTCCCCTTCAGCAGCTAAGATTTAATTAGGAGTATTTTTAATAAAAGTCATGGACAGGTTACCAGCCCGTGTGACTTTTTGGTTATTGCCCATGACCTGTCCATGACTTTTACTAAAAATACCCATAACTAAATTGTAGCCTTACTGATGCTCCATAAGAGCAGTTCAAGCTCAGAAAGCCCAGTGGAGCACAGAAGCCAGCCTAGGCAGAGCTCATTGGTGTATTTGGCTGCTATTCAGGCTGTGTCTACACTATGGAGACTATGTTGGCATAACCATGTCAGCATAGCCCACTAATGTAGATGCAGTATACACCAACAAGGCGTTTTTTTGTAGAAACACTGTCTCCATAAATGGCATTAGGTATGTCAGCAGAAGCCCCTTCTATCAGCATAGCTGTGTCTATGCTGGGGGTTTTGTTGGGTTAGCTATGTCAGTCAGGGGTATGTATTGATTCACACCCCTGACAAATGTAGCTATGCTGATATAACTGAGGACCAAGCCTCAGTTCTTTAGGCTGAGCCCAAGAAACACAGAGACCATGCATCTTGATAGTTTGAATATATATGCATAATCAACTGTGAATGCAGGCAGAGAGCACCAATAGCATTTTTTTTTTTTTTAAGATTTGACTGTTTCATGCTCCCACGCAATCTCCTATTCCTCACCTGCGCTTCACATTCACTTGCCCCTATATTTTTCCTTCCTTTCAGTCAGTTTCCTACAACTTACATTTTCCTTCTCTGACCCACCTTATTCTCTTGCATCCCCTCAGTCTCTCTCTTGCTGCACATTCCCCAACATCCCTCTTCTATGTCCTTGCTAGTCCACTCATTCCCTTGGCACCCCTACAGTCTCCTTTCTACCCTCTTCACATTCCCCTGCATGCCCCTCAGACTCTCTCCTGCTCCCCACATTCTCATATGCCCCCTGAGTCTCCCTCCTCGTCCTCACATTCCCTTGCCCCCTCACAGTTTCCTATCAAGTTTCCTAACCTTTGTTGATGGCATCCTAGCTTCTATCCCATTGAAACCAATGAGAGATGTCACCTACTGAAGAAAATGGGACTCTGAGTTTAGCATACTTACAGATGCACTGAACAAAATGGGCATAGTTCTCATTCTCTCTCTCTCTCTCTCTCTCTCACACACACACACACACACACACACACACACACACACACACACACAGAGACAGACATACAAAGCAGATAATGGGGTTCTGAGGGGTTCACAAAGAGTGGAGAATGGGGCTTAAACTAGGCTGAATCATGCTGGGTGTAAAACTACATATTTTTTGTTTGTTTGAGAATATAGTATTCTCAGCTTTCATTCTTCAGTCTCTAGTCTTTGTGTAACCAATGCAGTGACATATGTATGAATTTGCAGAGAGCCTGAAACAATAGCTCAGAGGCAGTGAGGAGAACTGTCCTGTTCCTCTTTATGGCTACATCTACACTGTGGTTGGGATCTGTAATTCCCAGCTTGGTTAGACATACACATGCTAGCTCTACTTGAGCTAGAATGCTAAAAATAGCAGTGTGGCTGCAGTGGCTTGGGGCACTGCTATTTTTAGCTCACTAGCTCAAGAAGCAGAGCTAGCATGTGTACGTCTACCTGACCTGGAATTATACCTCCCAGCTACAGTGTAGACATGCCTATAGGGTTTTAATTCAGATTAATTACAATAATTTAAATATCAATGTTAACTGTTTGTTAACAGAAGAAAAGAGAGAGAGACCATTATGAAGATCTGCATAGACTTTTGTGAGTGACAGCTTGGTCTCACTAGTGGCTGGTGCTTGGGATATAGTGGCACTTTTATCCTATTAGTCTGACTTGTAGAGCCAAAAGGCCAGAGGAGAAGATCAGAGCTAGGGTTGCCAAGTGTCCAGTTTTCGACTAAAACCCCTGCTCAAAAAGGGACCCTGGCAGTTCCAGTCAGCACTGCTGACCGGGCTGTTAAAAGTCCAGCTGGAGGCGCAGCAAGGGCTGGTAGGCTTCCTGCCCGGCTCCATGCTGCTCCCGGGAAGTAGCCGGCATGTCCGTCTCCTAGGCAGAGGGGCACCACGGAGGCGCCGCGCACTGCCCCTGCTCCGAGCGCCAGCTCTGCAGCTCCCATTGGCCGGGAAATGCGGCCAATGGGAGCTGGGGCGGCAGCGCCTGCAGGCAGGGGCAACGCGTGGAGCCCCCGGGCGTGCCTCAACCTAGGAGCCTGAGGGACATGTCGCCGCTTCCCAGGAGCCGCCTAAGGTCAGCTCTGCCAGAGGCTGCACCCAGAACCCTATCCCGTGCCCCAACCCCCGCCCCAGCTCAGAACCCCCTCCTGCACCCAAACTTCCTACCCCAGAGCCCGCACCACACACTCTCTCCCGCATCCCAACTCCCTGCCCCAGGCCAGAGCCCTCTCCCACACTGTGAACCCCTCATTTCTGGCCCCACCCCAGAGCCCACACCCCAGCACAGATCCTGTACCACCTCCCACACCCCAACCCCATCCCAGCCCAAAGCCCCCTCCGACACTCTGAACCTCTGGGCCCCAGCCCGGAGCCCCCTCCTACATCCCAAACCCCTCATCCCCAGCCCCACCTGAGAGCCCGCACCCCCAGCCTGAGCCCTCACCTCTGCCCCAGCCCAGAGCCTCCTCCCGCATTTCGAACCCCTCAGACTCAGCCCTGAGCCCCCTCCTGCACCCCAAATCCCTCATCCCCAGCCGCACCCCAGAGCCCACACCCCCAGCCGGAGCTCTCACTCCCTCCCGTACCCCAACCCCCTGCCCTTGCCCAGTGAAACTGAGCGAGTGAGCGAGGGTGGGAGAGAGCAAGTGACGGAGGGGGGATGGAGTGAGTGGGGGCTGGGGCCTCAGAGAAGGGGCGGGGCAGAGGGTGAGACAAGGGCATTGGGTTTTCTGCATTTAGAAAGTTGGTAACCCTAATCAGAGCCCAGGAGGGAGCTGAGGCCCATCAAGGGCAAACCAGTCCCGAAGAGTCCAACCTGGCATCCTAATTCCTAACAACTTCACAGCAAGCCCAGTTCTCACACTAGTGCAGCAGGGGCCTAATCAGATCTGGTAGTGGGTGTGAGTCCAGGTGGCTTTCTCCTTGGTTCTAGTGGCTGCTGTTACTCTCTCTGTCGGAAGTTATTTGCAGTCTCAGGCAGACATCACTGCATCATGGGTCACATTTTAAAGATTTTTTTTCACTATCATGAGGGCTAGAAACTTACAGATATAAATACGTTTTTTAAATTAAAATTCAGGCTCTGATGTCATTGCATGATTCAGGAGCCAGGGCCCTATGCCATGTTCCTGTTGTTTTTATGTCTCAACTCAGCCCTGCCGCAGGGTGTATCCAAATCCCCATGAGAAAGAGCTGATCCGAGGAGCCCAGCACACATGATCATATTTTGAACATGTGCACTATCCATTGTAAGTAGCATCTCAAGTTACTGGAGCTTGGTTTGTGTGCAGAGCACCACTACTCCTCCCTCAAATTCAGGCCCTGAATAGAATTCAGATACACACTGAGGAGAATTGGGTGTTGGGGAAAGAGTTCACACACATACACAATCACTGAGGAGAATGGGGATCTGGGGAGCAGAGTTCATTTACACAGACTGATTCTCCACTGCCCTGCACCTGGTGTAGCCACTTACACCTATGCAAAGTAAGTAAAAAATATTATCACACCACATAGTCCTGCTCTTTCCTATGCCTCACCTCAAAATGACTACCCGCAACAGCCTCACTCCCCACCATGACTATCTACTATATTCAGCTTTAAAACCCTGGTTCATACCAAATCACTCAAAGGCAAAATTTTAACTTTGACCATACTTTTAATGTAACAATAAAACACTTTACCATTTGCCAGTGTCCATGTGTCTATAGAGATTATAGACCAGATCCTCTGGTCAGGCTGCACCCAGCAGAGTCTATAGGTGTAGTCAGACTCCACTGAGAGGGAGTTGAGCCCAAGTAGCCCAAAGAACATGCATAATCATATTTTGAACATGTGCACAATCTACCATGAGTGGTGTCTCATGTGGGCAGAGCTTATTCTGTTGGCAGAGCTTGGAAAAATTCCATCACCATTTATTTTTCCAATCTGATCCCTGACTCTCGTACAGATTCTGACCTCACTTATACCAGTGAAAACTCAGAGTAATTCTATTATCCTGAGTGGAAATTTTCTGGAATTACAAGAGAGCAGATTTTGGGTTCCAGGCTGCTAGAAACCGTAGGTGAAATCCAGGCTCCACTGAAGTCAATAACAAAATTCTTCTCATTTACTTCAAGACCAGGATGTTACCCCCTTACCTTTTGTTTGCATTTTGTCTGAATAGTCTTTGTTCACAGGTGTGTTGCTGTCACTTATAACCTGGATCAGCTCCCCTTCTGGGTAGTCAAAACTGGCAGGGAATGCTTTGGCTCACTACTGATAGAAATAGTGAATGCTTTCTTCCTTATACACACTACTAAAACATTCAGTAAACCAGTCTGCTCTTTAAAAAACAACACTTGATTGCCAACAGCTTAGCAAATTTACCATCTTCTGTCTAACCTCTCCTTCCTGGGAGATGTTATTGAGAAGATGATAGTGAACAAAATCCAGCAACACCTGGCTTCTGCTGGCATCCTAGATTGCCCAGTCTGGCTTCCTGTGAGGCTATGGCACAGAACAGCACTGGATGACCTTGTGGCAATTAACAAAGGGGAAATAACAATGCAATTACTTCCAGATCTGTCAGCAGCCTTTGATACTGTTGGTCATGATCTCCTGTTGACTCTTCTGTGTGCTATGGCAGGAATCAATATTATTGTGCTCAACTGACGTCTTGCTTTCCTCTCCAAAGAGTTATGATGGACATTTGTCCCTTTCCCCCAAGAGCTTTGACATGTGGAATCGCAGAGGGTTCAATCTTGTCAATGGTCAACATTTTTGTACATCCTATGGGATAGCATGAGATGCCACAGGCTGTTTTGGCAATAATATACTGATGAGACAAAACGCTGTTTCCTTTATATTCAGGCTGGTCTACACTAGCAGGTTAGGTTGACCCAGCCATGTTTCTCAGGGGTGTGAAAAATTCACACCCCTGAGAAATGTAGTTAAGCCGACCTAAGTCCCAGTGTAGATGGTGCTAGTCGATGGAAGAATTTTTCCATTGACCTCGTTACTGCCTCTTGGAGAGGTGGATTTGGTTGGTTGGCAGTCACTGCTGAGTGACATAGCATACATCTTTGTTCTTTTGAGAGCCAAGTACATGGCCTCCACAGTACTTTCATCCTCTCAACTTTGTGGAAACTGGAATTCAATCTGGACCCACTGAATGGCAGTTAGAAAAGTTTTTTACTTGGCAAGCTGCAACAGGAGGTTGTGAACAGCAGTTTGTTGTATGTCCATACAGCTATGGTAATTTCACAATGGTACAGCTTTACAAAGTAATATGATCCATTTTAAAGGCCTACTAATTGTTGATTTGGTCATTTCAATTTGTTACAGCAAAGTATTCATTTTAGAAGTCTGACAGTAATATTATCCTTGATTAAAACTCTACGGAATATTGCAACATATCAACAATAATTATTACAAAAAATTAGCAGTATTCTCTGAAGATAATTTAAATGGAGGAGCATTCTTCAAAGATATTTGTTCACATTGTGGAGGGAGAGACAGTTTAAGTATCTCTCTATTATCCAGCTACACAGAAGTCTCCAGTTGTATGCAAAACAACAGGCTTTTAATGTACAAGCATTTATTTAACAAAACTAATTTACAGCAATGACATCTGTCTGTTACTATCTTCTTACAGCAATATAACAATAGACATGAAGGAAGAAGCTCTTTCATTTGAAGAGAATTCCCGAATTCAGTGAAGTGAGTGGAGGGATGGTGCAGAAAAGAATATGTTCTTAGTGAGGATTTTCTTTTTAGCTGTAAATGTTATTTTAGAGTTTTGAAGGGGACTTTATATAATTTTTCAGCAGGCAGCTTCCAAAATTTGAGGTAATGCACCAGTACATTCAGACATACACATCTGATGGCTAGCATGGATAAATGGGATCCTGCTGATGCAACTCTGCAGATGGTCCCAAAACCTGTGACCTCTACATGGAAACCTTACAGTTCAAACAGCTAATGGCTGTTTTGATCTGTGCAATGACAGCTCTTGGATGACAGAAGAATTCAGATTTTTAAACTGCAGCATTTTCAAAGACTTCCAATATCACAGAGCAGGCACACTGAAGGATGAAGGTTTCTGACAGGGCACAGTAAGCTCCCTTGGGAAGACAAAAAAAAAAAAAAAAAAAAAAATCTGAGTGTGAACATTAAAGTGAACCAGAGTACCCATTTTGAACCTGTATAATGTTCCATGAAAAGACACAAGCCATTAGTTGTAATGTTCAATTACAGGGTCCTGCAAAAGTGTTCTAATTAGTCACTTTCTCAATTTGCTATCTGCTGACTTCTCAAGTTGAATAGTCCCCAGAGAAAATGGTGGTCCCATTAGCTGCTTGTGTAGCTTGATACAGATGGGTGATGAGGACTACATAAGGTTCCTGCTCCTCTCTGATTTCTAAAAACACAAATCACTAGCCACTTTTTTTTAATTAAAGAAAACACCCTAAGAAATACATAGTTAAACTATCAGGCAGTTTAGGTTAAATTTAGGTTTTATAAAAGTTTTTGGGAAAGTATTATTTATTAATATTTATTATTTGCTTGCTGATTTTAATAGACGTAAACCAGTTATTGTGTTGATTAAACATGCCTCATCAGTATTTCCAACCCAAACATTAGAGTATTGTGCTACCATGTCAGAAAGAAAGAAACTAACGAACTACAAATACTGTTCAAACTAAGAGAAATTCAAAAAATAAACAATATAAATTAGGGGAAAATAAATTAGATTTAAAAACATACTTTCTGTTTTAGTAGTTCCAAGTGTTGTTATTAACACAGGTAGAAGTTTTGCTATAGGAATATATGATTTTGTTTCCATTCTTTTAAAAGACAACTACAGCAAAAATGTGAAGACAAAGGTTTATTTTCTAGAATTAATTGTGTGTGTGTGTGTGTGAAGGGGGTGGGGAATAAGTGGGATAGTATGGAGGGATATTATACATAGAATCATAGGACTGGAAGGGACCTCAAGAGGTCATCTAGTCCAGTCCCCTGCACTCATGGCAGGACTAAGTATTATCTAGACCATCCCTGACAGGTATTTGTCTAACCTACTCTTAAAAATCTCCAGTGATGGAGATTCCACAACCTCCCTAGGCAATTTATTCCAGTGCTTAACCACCCTGACAGTTAGGAAGTTTTTCCTAATGTCCAACCTAAACCTCCCTTGCTGCAATTTAAGCCCATTGCTTCTTATCCTATCTTCAGAGGTTAAGAAAAACAATTTTTCTCTCTCCTCCTTATAACAATATTTTACGTACTTGCAAACTGTTATCATGTCCCCCCTCAGTCTTCTCTTTTGCAGACTAAACAAACCCAATTTTTTCAACCTTCCTCATAGGTCATGTTTTCTAGAATTTTAATAATTTTTGTCGCTCTTCTCTGGATTCTCTCCAATTTGTCCACATCCTTCCTGAAATGTGGCACCCAGAACTGGATACAATACTCCAGTTGAGGCCTAATCAGTGCAGAGTAGAGCAGAAGAATTACTTCTTGTGTCTTGCTTACAGCACACCTGCTAATACATCCCAGAATGATGTTCACTTTTTTTGCAACAGCATTTTGTATGTGTGCAACTGATTATTCCTTCCTAAGTGGAGTACTTTGCATTTGTCTTTATTGAATTTCATCCTATTTACTTCAGACCACTTCTCCAGTTTGTCCAGATCATTTTGAATTTTAATCCTATCCTCCAAAGCACTTGCAACCCTTCCCAGATTGGTATAGTCCGCAAACTTTATAAGTGTACTCTCTATGCCATTATCTAAATCATTGATGAAGATATTGAACAGAACCAGACCCAGAACTGATCCCTGCAGGACCCCACTTGTTATGCCTTTGAGGCATGACTGTGAATCACTGATAACTACTCTCTGGGAATGGTTTTCCAACCAGTTTTGCACCCACCTTATAGTAGCTCCATCTAGGTTGCATTTCCCTAGTTTGTTTATGAGAAGGTCATGCAAGATAGTATCAAAAGCTTTACTAAAGTCAAGATATACTACATCTACTGCTTCCCCCCATCCACAAGTCTTGTTACCCTGTCAAAGAAAGCTATCAGGTTGGTTTGACATGATTTGTTTTTGAGAAATCCATGCTGACTGTCACTTATCACCTTATTACACCTCTACCGCGTTATAACGCGACCCGATATAACACGAATTCGGATATAACGTGAAGCAGCTGTCCGGGGGGGCGGGGCTGCGCACTCCGGTGGATCAAAGCAAGTTCAATATAACGCGGTTTCACCTATAATGCGGTAAGATTTTTTGGCTCCCGAGGACAGCGTTATATCGGGGTAGAGGTGTATCTTCTATATCAGTGTTTCCCAAACTTGGGACACCGCTTGTGTAGGGAAAGCCGATTTGTTTACCTGCCCTCCTGTGTTATTTTCCCAACAGATGTCTGAGTAGTTGAAGTCCCCCATCACCACCAAGTCCTGTGCTTTGGATGATTTTGTTAGTTGTTTAGAAAAAGCCTCATCCAGCTCTTCTTCCTGGTTAAGTGGTCTGTAGTCCACCCCTACCATGACATCACCCTTGTTTTTTACCCCTTTTATCCTTACCCAGAGACTGTCAACAAGTCTGTCTCCTATTTCCATCTCAACCTCAGTCCAAGTGTGTACATTTTTAATATATAAGGCAACACCTCCTCCCTTTTTTCCCTGCCTGTCCTTCCTGAGCAAGCTGTACCCTTCTATACCAATATTCCAGTCATGCGTCTTATCCCACCAGGTCTCTGTGATGCCAACTATGTCATAGTTGTGTTTATTTACTAGCATTTCGCATTCTTCCTGCTTATTCCCCATACTTCTCGCATTAGTATACAGACATCTAAGCTACTGATTTGATCCCCCCCCCCACCAGTTCTGTCTTGTCTCTCCTTTTTCCCTGCTATAACAGCCCATGCTACCCCCCAAATTCCGAACCTTCTCCCATGTTTCCATGTTCTTGACTTACCTGTGGGCTTTGGTCACCTCAATGACCCAGCATATCTAAAAGATCACCTAAACTTTTGGGATGAAGACTGTGGTTCACACCTCTGCTCCCCTGGCACAATGGAACTTTCTACCATAAGGATAAAGCTCATCTGTGTAAGGGGCAGCTGCTGTGGTGCCAGAACTGAGGGCAGCCTGCTCATCGGCCATAGCCATCAGCAGCTGATAAGGGAGGATGAGAGGGGCCAGGTGAAGAGGCATGGAATATAGGCAGATGGACAGCGTGGGACACAGGAGGCTGTTGGGGGGTCACATAGAGTGGGATTCAGAAGGACAAATGGGGGGGGGACCGATTGGGGGGGGCTGAATGGGAGTTTTGGTGCAGGGCCACATGGGATCAGGGTGGCTGAGTGTGGGTGCAGGGACAATGGGGGTGTGGGGTGCATGGGGGTGTGGGGACACATGGGGATGGGGAGGGGTGTGGGGGGTATGTGATGACTGAGTTGGGGTGCAGGGACACATGGGAATAAGGGAATGGATGGGGGAGGAGGGTGCAGGGACACATGGGGATGCTGAGTGGGGGTGCAGGGACATATGGGAATGGGGAGAGGGTTTTGGGACACATGGGGACAGGGGCAGATGTGCTTGACTGATTGGGAGAGGCTAAGGGTCTGCATGGGGGAAGCTCTCAACTCCCTAACAATTCCTACCCCCCGGAAAAAAAAATTCTCCATACTTCTCCCACCCACACCCAACAACCATCCAGGTTCACTCCCAGGCTCTTTCCCAGCAATTATTTCCCTCTCCCTCAGCTCCTCTGTTACCCCGACTTCCCGAAGCCTTTGCACTGCTTCTGAGGGGTATGTAAAATACGTTTCTGTATTGTAGTTTAAATTAATTATTACTCAAAGTTCTGTATTAATATGGCTAGTAAGGAATCTATTTGTCAAAAAATATTTCCTGAATATTTTTGTTATCTGTATTGTTACAGACATACTTGTTGACAGGTATTTTGTAATAAATTACCAAAATAATTTAAACTGTTTGATTATACTGTGTTATTTTGACAAATAAAATATGCAGAATTTTGCATAATTTTAAAATATTGTGCACAGAATTTTTAATTTTTTTTTGGCATAGAATTTTTAATTTTTTGGCACAGAATTCCCCCAAGAGTAACAAGTGGAGCAGTATGGGGAGCTGAGAACCCGGGCTTGGCACAGAGCCGACAGACCGGGCTCTCAGCACCGGGCAGTCAGGCTCTCAGCTCAGAGCTCCATGTGGTGCTGACAGGCAATATAAGTAATGCAGTGTCTACACAGACACTACATTGTCCTAACTACATCGACCTAAGTGCTACGCCTCTCGTGGAGGTGGAGTTATTAGGTTGGTGTAGTGGGGGACTTACGTCGGCAGGAGCAATGCTGTAGTGTAGACTCTTGCAGAGGTAGGTCAACGTAAGCTGCCTTACATTGGCCTAACTCTGTAGTGTAGACCTAGCCTGAGTAGGTTTGATTTATTATGGGCAACAGAGAGCAGTACTAACAGAGAGAGAGACACATGAGCCAATACATTACATATGCTTGTAATTTTTGCATAGTTGAAAATTATCTGTACTTCATACTGTAATGCTGTTTACTTGAATGACAATCTTGTTTAATCAGCACATAAATCAAGGTTTTGTGTTTTCCTTTTAATACTTCTTTTTTTGTACAGATGTGGTAAATTCACTAGGAGCTGTTGGTGCTCACTAGCTCTCATTAGTATCATGGGCCATAATGTTTAATAATACCTTGACATATGTTAATATTGCTGGGGATGCTGAATTAAATTAATTGAAGCATGGTTTTGGATAATTAAGGAAACATTCACTGTAATTAATAGTTATTGGAGGCACTGACCCTTTTTTGGGATCAGAGGGAAATTTGTATAATTGAGATGATTATACTGCATTTGTTTACAATAGGATTATATATGATCATTTTGGTTAGAATTTGTATGGGGTAAGCTGTTAGCGATTTTAAATTATTGTGTGCTCAAAACCGGGAAAAGTTCAGTTTGGAAACATGGTTCCACCTGATTCAGGACATCACCATGTGTTTGGTAAAAAAGATTCAGTGCCACTTTTTGTGGTGTGACAGATACTAATAATCATCACAATTTTTTGATGCATTGAACTCTGAAAATATTATGATTATATGTATTATTAATTTCTGCTACTGCCCATTATGGCTAGGTGCTTTCCAAATAAAAAGGAACACTTCATGCACCAAAGATTTTACAATTTAAAAATTGACCTGTCAATATCTATATTCTCAAGTGTGAGTGGGACTAGTCGGTATCTCAGTACCCCAGATCCAATGAATGCAGTGTGCACTGGAATTAGTCTGATGCCCAAGCCCCTTGAAGGACACAGTATGGGATGTGATACCCCAACCCACAGCATTACAGGATGTAGTATGGGGTGAGCATAATCTGCATGTCAGTCTCTCCATCCCCAGGAGTGCAGTTGGGGGAGGGGAGTATTAGCCAGCTCCCTGCCTCCCAGATGTGTAGGAAGCAAATTAGCGAGAGCCTCTATCCCCCAGCGGCATGTGGGGACGACAGATTAGGGCCGTGGCCCCTATGGGTGTGTGTGTGTAGGGGGGGGAGGGGGAATGGCTGGAACAATTTGTATAGTGGGGGTGCTGAGCACTCCTAGTTCCAGCACCTATGGCGTGGGGGTGGGGGACTGGTCAGCGTCCTGGTGTGTGTGTGGGGGGGGGGAATGGTCAGCGCCTCCGGCCACCTAGGGTTAGGCCCAGGCCCATTCCGCACGAGGTCGACGGAGGAAGACTCCTAGCGCGCCATGGCGGGACCCTGTAGAGGGCGCAGCTGGGCGAGCTCGGCCTGGAAAGAGCCGGTCCGTTCCACCCCCCTCGCCTCCGTTCGCTCTGCCAGGCCGCGGGAAGCGGCGGGTCGCTGAGTCCCAGAGGTCCCGGCCATGTGGAGAGGTGGCGGGGGCGCTGCGGGGGAACGGCGGCCCACGTTTTGGCCTAGAGCCACGGGGCCCAACCTGCCGCCGCCCGCTATCGAGTTTCCCGAGGAGGGGCCGGAGCCGCAGTACGACGGTGAGTGAGGGGAGCCGCCGTCCACGACTCTAGCAGGGCCCGAGGGGGAAAGTGCCCCCAGCTGCTGAGGGGAAAGGGCACTGTAACTGCCCCCTCCCGCCCCAGAGGGATATGCGCTGCGGGGGCAGATAACGGGGGCTTAAAGTCCCCCCCCCAGCTCCTGGGACACACTGAGAGAGCAGTGCAAATCCCCCCAACCCCTCCCCCCCAGTGATGGGGCGACATTGCGCCCCTTCCCCTGAGGAGAGTGAGGTATCCGCCCCCCCCCTCCCGGCCCCACTGGGGGATGATACAAAAACCTCTCCGTGGCCCCTGTCATTGTCTGGTGGGGGAGGGGGGTGATGATGAAATTGGCCCCTAATTCTTGCAAGGGGTCAGGTGCCTGGTAGGGAGGGTGATGCAAGAGCAGCACAGCTGTCAGTCATTAATTCCTAATCTCCACTTTTACTAGCTGTCTGCCCTCTTCGCCCTCCTGAAGTATTTCTGAGGAGTTCCTGGAGACTCTGTGTTTTCTATAGGGTCTCCGTGGCCCCTCGCTGTGGCCTTCCTCTGAGTAGGGATGACTCGGGGAATCTGGAAGTTTGATGTAAACTTTTAATGTGGAAGATCATTATTTCTAATCCCCCTTAGGGTTATTTGGGTCTCTGGTTTTCCCTCCATTCTCATTTCCTTCCCACTCTCCACTTGGCTTGTGTCAGGTGCTGCTGTCATGTCTGCTTGTTTTTTGTTTGTTTGACTCTCCTGGGTAGTATTTAAATCTTCTATCAAAATCATTATCCTGATCTTTTTGAAGGATAAGATTTCTGTGAATTCTACAAATCAGTGGAGACTGTGTTACTGAGGTGCATGTGAATATTTCATTTATTAATTAAGGAGATGTTTTTTTCTATAAAACAGTATTTGAGGGGGGGGAAAGCTTTGAAATATTTCTACATAAGAGTGGCCATACTGGGTCACACTAATGGTCTAGCCCAGTATAGTGTCTTCCAGCAGTGGCCAATGCCAGATACTTCTGCGGGAATGAACAGAACAGGGCAATTATCAAGTGATCCAGCCTCTATTATCCAGTATGAGCCTTAAGGACACCCAGAGCATGGGGTTGCATCCCTGACCTGAGGTTAGTTAATAGCCATTGAGGAATCTATCCTCCATTAACTTATCTAATTCTTTTTGGACCCCGTTATACTTTTGGCCTTCACAACAGCCCCTGGCAATGAATTCCACAGATGACTGCATTCTGTGAAGAAGTATTTCCGTTGGTTTGTTTTAAACCTGATGCCTATTAATTTCATTGGGTGACGCCTGGTTTTTATATTATGTAAAGGCATAAATAACATTTCCGTATTGACTTTCTCCACACCATTAATTATTTTATAGACCTTTATTATATTCCCCACTTAGTTGTCTCTTTTCCAAGATGAATAGTCCCAGTCTTTTTAATCTCTTCTTTTATGGAAGTGGTTCTATATCCCTAATCATGTTTGTTACCCTTCTCTGTACCTTTTCCATTTCTAATATATCTTTTTTAGATGGGGTGACCAGAACTGTGTGCAGTATTCAAGATGTGTGCATACCATGGATTTATAGTGGCATTATGATATTTATTGTCTTATTACCGTATATATCCTTTTCCTAATGGTTCCTAACAGGGTGGATTTGATTTAAATCACTAGTCAGGAAGACTCTTTAATCATGGATTTCTGCATAAAAGTGCATTCTTGTTGATTGTTATAATCTTAATACATATTCTTCACAACTCAGAGAGCTGTAGGTTTCCTTTTTAGAAGATACATACTATACATTTTTAAAGAGATTTATTTTGAAAACTTTTCAGATTAGTTTTACAGCTATATCAGAAAATGAATGATTGTTTGGTTATTTCATTTACCAAAGGTAATTGAAGCAGATATTTATGAAGTCATTGAGAGGTGAACTATCTCCAATTCAACAGGTTAATCATTAATATTTGGAGGATTTTCTTTCCGTGCTGTATTAGGAGGAGAACATCACCAGACAGACATTTAAATTGTTTTATTTAACTAAAACAACAACGTTATGTAGTCTTGATTTTTTTTCTTCAACAGAAAACATAATATTTTAACAAAATAAGCATATGAATTTTTGAATTTAGTTAAACATTCAAGTTTTTTAAAATCAGGTTTGTTTTTATTAAAATTGTTTTTAAAATAGTTATATGAAATATTTTAAAAAACCCACAAAAATTAAATGGGCTATGTCAGCCAGGTAAACACGAGAAACTTAAAATATTGGCTTCTGCAGCTAACTTCACCTTCATTTTCCTGTTTGTTCATAATCTGGAAAAGAAAAACAAGCTTTCCTGCTTTTCCAGGTCCCAAACGATTTCTCACTTTGGAATGAATTAGTCCAACGGAAGAAAATATTCTTTCTACACTGGCAGAAGAAGCTACTGCTGCTAAAATGAGATTATAACTTCAACAGTCTCTGAATCCAAGTGCTTAAGTGACTTCCACCGGTTCACTGGTGTGACTTTCTTTAAAACATCATCAGCATACATCTATTTCTTGAATGGTTCACCCTTAGCTCTGAAGTTTATTATAGTTGGCATTATGGAGGGATGATTGCTGGGTGTCCATGTCATAGCCAACTCCTCCTCTTCAGCAGTTAAGGTTTGACCCTGGTACCGAGTATTGAGAATATTTGCAAGAAAATGAGCTGGAGATAATGCTTGTCCCATTCATTTTTTTAATGCTTGTAAGTTAACTCTGTCATTGCATATTTCTCTTTTTAAGATCTCACTCAGTTCCTTCCAAATTTCATCAGCATCAGCAATAAAACAGCTATTTCCCTGCGTTTTGTTCAAGCCTACAGAAATAGGCTTCAGGGTATTCAGCATGTGTTCAACATTTCTCTTAAGCCCAGCGTTGAGAACTTTGGCTGTGACAGTGCCATCTATTTTTTCACAATTTTGTTCACAAACTCATCAGATTAGGCCAGTTCTTGATATAGTGCTCAAAACAGACCACTACTGAGTTCCATTGCACGTCTTGTGGGAGAGTGAGCTTGGTTCCTCCCACATTTTTCAGAGCAGCTGCTCCAAAGTGGTTGTTACGGAAGTATTTTGCAATTTCAACAACATTAGCCTTTATTTCTGGAACACTGAAGTCTTTGGCTAGGAGGTGCATCAAATGAGCACTGCAACCATATGTTATTAGCTTGGAACTCTCTTCTAAATAATTTCTTCTCATCTTGGATACATTTGCAGCATTGTCTGTGACCAAGTTGCGTACTAGACATTTGAATTTTTTTTTCACAGTTTATCTTTTACTGTTACTTCTTGTAAGTATTCTGCTGTGTGTGCATTTCCTGATGTATCAATTGTTTCTGTAAGGAAGACATTCCTTTCTTCTGTTGTCACACAAGCACATACAACAGGATCATTATGGACATTGCTCCATCCATCAAGACTCAGGTTAACAATTTCACCCTCTAGATCTTATGCACACTGCTCAATTTCTCTTCCATACACTTTATCCAGCAATTTGCCTGAGACATCTGCTCTGTTGCGTGGACTGTATCCTGGTCTTAGTGACTGAACCATGGTAATGAAGTGTGGGTTCTCAATCATACAGAAAGGGAGTTTGTTGCATAAACAAACCAGGCAATTTTTTCATCAATTACCTTTTTTTTTTGTAATCTGCTGGTTCTTATCACAAATTTATCTATGGTTGTTTCTAGATGATGGAGATTTTTTTTTTCTTTTTGCTACAGGTGATATGCTGTGGCTATATGACATACATGATGTGACTGAAACACTATCATTGGCAGATAACTCTGAAACTATAGAAAATGATGGTGATCTTGAAGGTGGATAGTCTTCAGAATCCTGTATGTTGAGGATGGATTCTCCTAAACCAAATAAGTCAATGCAGTTATTTAATTACTATTACCGTACTGCTCATTTAGTATTACTTATTACATTCACTGACACAGAGTACTACTTTAAAGGTGAAATTCTAAAAGGAAGATCTGCCTATTTTAGCTATTTATTTTTTATCACAACTGTATCTAAAATTATAGTATCATAGAGTAACTACTATATTTTTTGCTCAAACATGAGAATACAAGAATAGTCCAGAAGGAAGACAGGCAGTCCCTAAGAAAGAAGTATGAAATAAAAAATTTACCAACCTGAAGTTCCTGCATGTTCAGACATGTTCCTTTCATCATCTTCAACACAGCTTCCTCCTGAGAAGGAACACTTCTCATGACGTTGTTTCATTTGGGCAACCAGGCCTTGCATTTCTTTATTGCACTGTTTGCATTTTGCATGCATGCCTGTCTTACCCACAGGTAGAGGAACTTCATTAAAATATTCCCAAACTGGGTCTCTTTTTATGACCTGCTGCCATTATAGGTTTTCCCTTCTAGTGAGAGAATGTCATGGTAGATCTCAGATCAATGAAAGGTATATCAGAAAGACCTCAAGACTTCTGGAATATGCTGCTCAAAACAGTTTCACTTTTCTTTCTCCTGCCTGTCTCTCCCTTTTCACATTTATCTCCAGACTTCTTCTCCTTGTCCAGATCTATTCCGCCCCCAACAATCTTCTATTCATTGAACTTTTTGAAACGTTGCACTTTTAGAGAGAGGTAAGGGATTGATTCTGTGTACACAAATTTGCAGAGGGACAGTAGGGTTGAGGTCTGTTATTTCTCACCTCTATATATTATTTATTTAGCAAAAATATTTTTAAATGTTAACAAGCATATTATCTCTGGAGACACAAATCCACAGTTTGAGAACAGCAAAACTAAGCATCTCTGATAGTGCTCAGTGTAGAAGATACCGAGTCCCATTGGGTAGATAGAAAGATTAACCTAAATAATCTATACAGAAGCCCCTGGAACCCCATCAGATTGGGTCCTTAATCCATGAACTATTGGAACTCATTTACAAAACTTTTTTTAAACATGAATATATTGTCTCATACTATAGAATTAGAATTTCTAATCCCTATTCCACGATGAGATATCTTTGAGCTATAAGGTATCTTAATTAAAACTATCTTTAGATAGGTTTTTTCTTCAAAAAGCATTTTATCAAAGAAATCCGATTTAAATAAAAAAAAATCAGATTTAAAAAAAAAAATCATTGATTTTTATCCACCTTGGTTCCTAACATTCTGCTAGTTTTTTTTGACTGCTCCTGCACATTGAGCAGATGTTTCCAGAGAACTACCCACATGACTCCATTATCTCATTCCTGAGTGGTAACAGCTGATTTAAACCCCATCATTTTGTATGTAGAGTTGGGATGTTTTCCAATGTGCATTACTTTGCATTTATCAATATTGAATTTCATCTGCCATTTTGTTGTCCAGTCACCCAGTTTAGTTAAGATCCCTTTGTAACTCTTTGCAGTCTGCTTTGGACCTAACTATCTTGAGTAATTTTATATCATTTGCAAACTTTGCCACCCACTGCTTACTCCTTTTTCCAGATCATTTATTAATATGTTGAACAGCACTAGTCTCTGTACAGATCCCTGGGGGACACTGTAATTTACCTTTCTCCATTTCCAAATGTAGTACATTTTTATCTTAAGAAGGAGGATTTTGTTGTTTATATTTGTAATAAAATTGTTACATCATGTCTCACTTGAAAACAGGGCTCTTGGTCTAAAAGGCTGTTCTTGAAAACTCAGTTTTATAGGGTATATTAAACAAATATTAGAAAAGGAAGCTTTGTAATTAAATTAGTATCTCCACTCAGATTGGGAAAGCCTTATGATGGTTGTGTTGTCACATATGCTACAGTAAAGTAGTTATATTTTATATTTATTTTAAAAATACATTTGTAACCAGACAACTCTGTATGTTTAGACTTGCAGTATGGGTGGGTCCTAAATTGACTTTACTGTGCTGTTATAAATTCCCTTTTAAAGGGACCAAGTGTTCCTGTTCATTTAAGAGTAATGAGTAATCTCTGAAGGTTTTTAAAAAGTAATTTTTTTCTCAGAGAACATTTGTTTCCTAAATATTATGGTGAAAGGCACATATATATAATTTTTTTTTCTTTCTGTCTTTTAGTAGCTGCCAGCAGTTCACAGAACTACTGCTCCAATGATAAGGAATGGTCTATGCCATGTTTTACAGGCCCACTTTTTTTTTTTAAAACATGTTTGTGTCTAAACCCACCATATTGTCTAAATTCACTTGTATAGGGGCATCCATGTCTTAATGGGACAGAGTGGCAGAAGGCCATACACATAGAGTAGCATTAGAACCGTCTGCACAGTGCACTCTGAGACATTGTCCTGTTCAGAGAGCTGTAATGAAGAACTGGCCAAACTGGTTACACAATTACAATTAGGGGTCAGTCTACCCAACAAAAAAGTTTGCTGCTGGTAACCACTTTCTATAGTGTTTCACAAAGTCAGTATATTATGACCCTTAAATTGTTTTGTTTTTTATTTTCAGAATCTGATGTACCAGAAGAACTTCGAGTTGTGAATGGTTCAGAAAAACGTTACTTCACTTCTACAATTGCAAACCAGCTACTGCTTGTTTCTCTGCTAGAACATCTTTGCCACGTGTATGCACAAAATCCTGTTCAATCAAGATGTTTGTTCCAAAGTTAGTGAGAATATCTACAGTTTTTACTTTACCTTAAACTGATTTATTGTCATGTGTGCCTGAACATAAAATGCTACGTTTGTTTTCTGAGTTATGAGATCCGTTTGTCAGTTTACATTGGACTATTGGAAAATTATGGATCTGATACTGGGGGTAGCTGAATGCCACTTGGAAGGTTGGGAGCACCGTCAATTTGACTAGGAGTTGAGGGCATTCTCTACCTTCCAAAAATATGCAGGATCAAGTTGCAGAGAATTATTACTACTCTACTAACAATTCTGTTTCACCAGCCTCTTAAGAAAGTACAGTGCAAGAGAGGTAACAGGTGATATTACTAAGATGACTCTAAACTCATTCCACAGGCTTTATTAAAATCTGTTATTTGAACTACAAAAACAGGGAAAACACAGTTATAGGAAAGGAATATGATGTAATAGAAGTATTCATAAACATGTACACAATTTGTATAATTCTCAATACAAATTATGCAAAAGCAACAAATGTACCTGTATTATGCTAATCAAAACAGGATTCAAATCAAAGGAATCTTAAAAAAAAAAAAAAAAAAAAAAAAGTCAATAAGAAAATACCCTTAATTTCTATTCGCCAATTTCTATCAATTAGTTTTAGTTAACATTACTCAAAGGTGAATATTCAGATAACTTTTCCACTTTACCAGCTCTACTTATTGTTGGAAGGTGCTGAACTAAAAAAAATGAATTAGATTTCCCATGAACAGTGTTTTTGTTTGTGTCTATATGCACCCCCCTATATGTGATGGTGATTAAATTGTACAGCCAAGTGATGCACAGGGTGGATCCATGTGGTATGCAATCATGAACCTTTTATCATCTCACCTGCCCTCTTCCCATTAATCCATTTCATTTGGGACTACGTCTAATATTCCATATCTCCGAGCAGCTTTCAAACAACTGTCATTTAAAAACAAAAACAACTGACAAAGAAGTATTTCTCCTTCCTCTCAAATGTGGAAATTTCCGAGCAAAATGTTATGTGCCTCAATCCCAGGATGACCAATATTCAGACCTGCACTAGTGCCAGATTTAAAGTTTGATATCAGATGACCCTGTATGGCTTGAAGTGCTGTTGGAAAAGTGGGGTCTCAGCATTTGCTCCTAGTCCAGGATCCAAAATATCAGACCTAAAACTAATGACACTTTTATAGTTATAGGAAAACAATTTTAGGCCAACTGTAAATTTTTTTAATATTCACTGTAGAATTGACTTGATAATTAAGATGCCTGGCTTTACAAGGAGAGTGATACAAAAATATTCCTGATTAAAAAGTGTGAAAACTCTATCCCCAGACAAAACCTTAGTTTTGAGAATACATTACAGTAACCTAAGCATAAAAAAGGTTTTCAATAACATTTATTTATTTAACTACAAACAACACACTCAGCATTAGAAACATAGGAAACAGGTTATCGTTAAACTCAAATTTGGAGCTGAAATTCCATTTCTTTTGGGGTTTTCCTATTGGAATTCCCATGGTAGTAAAGGTAAGCACATACATAAGTGTTTGCAGGATCACAGCACTAGTATGTAGCAATTTAAGTATTTTATTACTTGATATGGCTTGATGGATCATTGATATTTTTGGTATAGATTTTATGTTTCTATGCATTTCCTAAACATATTCTTAAAATAGTAAGGAAAAAACAAAAAGATGAATATTTTCCCTTTTTTACATTTCTGACTATATCTAATTATACCCTTCTAATCTTTGCGTTTTAGC
Organism: Terrapene triunguis; assembly: GCF_002925995.2. NCBI lineage: Eukaryota > Metazoa > Chordata > Testudines > Emydidae > Terrapene > Terrapene triunguis. Next base: position 15,303,454 of record NW_020664444.1, on the reverse strand, counting down.
TCTATAAAAGTGCTTCCCTTATTTTGGTGCAAGACATTTTGATTGAAATCTTCCTTTTTTTGTGCATGAAGCTTTTGTTTTGAATATTTTCTTTGATTAAACACACAACTAGCACAATTAAGAAATGTCATTTTTAAAAATGTTTTTCATATACAAGACTATAGAAATAAACTGTTGAAATAAGAGTAGATATATATTTTTGTACTTATATGTGTGTGTTTGGACAAAGCAGTACACTGTGATAGTCTACAAATTATCAACTATCGGGTTTTTTCCCTCTTAGATTAAAATCTACAGAAGTAGTCTATCACTTCCTTTACTATGTATTTCAAGACTAATGTACCTAAACCTACACCACTATCTTTACTCTCTATATCAAGACAAATAAAAACAAGTATTCTACCACTACTTCTAATATCTATTTCAGGATCTGTTTATCAGTACTATACCAATGTCTCTACTGTCTATCCCAAGGTAAATAACCACAAGTTCTCTACCTCTCCTTCTCTTTGTCAAGACAAATATACACAACCAGTACTCTGTCACTATGTCTACTATGACCCAATCAAGTGTTCTTTGTGTATTGATAATCCAGCACTTGACCCCTGAAAAGTCTTGACAGGTAGAAAGTTCCCATTAACTAATTTCAGCCAATAGAGGTGAAGTTTACAAATGAACTGGAGAAGAAGGACAATGATTGGTTGTTACCTCATTAGAGTGCACCATTTAGTGACCCAGAGTCCTGCCTATAACTATAATATTAAATTAAACAATTGTTCAACAACTTAATTACAATGTAATTTATGTAAATATAGCTTATGTACATATTTTCAAAGAAATGTATTTATATGGATAGTTTGCTGGGTTTGGTAACAGGCTGTTTTTGAGCTATGATGATCCAAAGAAAGAGGCTCAACATATTTCCAAAAAAAGTCCCTTTTAACTCATTAGGACTCCTGAACAGTTATAACTCCTTGGAACTTCCTAAACAGTCCTAAGTATTTTTTTTTTGTAACTGTCACCAAAATTCCATCTCTACTCTTCCAGTATGTAGTAATTTTATCAGGCCCAGTTTTTTATTCCTCATAATAGACTGCATAATGAACAATTTTGAGAGAGAAATTGGTCTTAGCTTAACTGTGGAGCTATGACCAATGCATTCTTTGTGTATTTACATGTACATGCATATACATGTGCATACACACTAGGGGAATTAGCAAAAATGTTGATACTGCCACTCTTTATTAATAGCATAGCGTTGATAGCCATAGTAATATGAGTCCTCATAATTGTGAACAGACTGGAATGCTGTTAGCACTGAACTGTAAAAATACAACAAAGGTGCTTTGTTTGTGGCAGCCAAACGGGTGGGGTGGTGGTCAGATAGTTTATTCAGCTAGGAAAGGAAGTAGATGGGCACCAGAGACTTTCACCCTGAAGATAGGAGGTGAAGGAATGTGGATTAATTTGGTGAGTGGGAGGGGATTTCTACAGGGTAGCTGTAGTTGGGGTGTAATTAGTTTGTTTGGTTCCTCACCAGGAGTGAAAAAGGTGTTAGGGTACATGTAATGGAATGCATTTGTTTTTTCAGATTCAGAATCTCTTTCAGTTATTGTTTTAAAAAGAATTCCTTATGTGACTGTTCATGCACTGTTACCACGTGCACTCCAAGCTCCATATTGACTGAATTATAAATTATCTTCAGTTTCAATAATAAAGCAGATACTTCTGAATAAAAAGTACAGGTCAAGATTGTTATGTAAATACCCACATGTGGTGTTAGTATTGGCATTTGTTCCCTCCCCTGTGCTAAAATACAAGTAATTGTTGCTCAGAACTTTGCTCATATTTATTTATATTGGGTGGGAAAGAGACTTAAAATGCAGTTGGGTACCTAGCTCCTGTTCATGTTCATTGATTCAATTAATCACTATAAATTGTGACCAGGCTAAGAAATAATAAGGATTAATGTATAGTCTGGGTATACTATTTAAAGTTGCGATTGTTTAGTTAGGTTTCCTGTTAAATAACCTCTATCCTGTTTCTTTTTACAGTAATCTGTCGGACATTTACTAGAATGGGCTTGCTCTCCTCTTTTGCCTTCTGTGATGAATTTAGTACTTTAAGATTGCAACATAATAGAGCCATTACTCAGTTAATGAAAGCAGCTAATCAACAAATACTTGAGGTAAACTTTGTTAAGTTTCTTTAATAACCTTTACATTACTGAACCTACGTGTTAGGATTTCTGAAGCAACTTTCTTTATGGAACTATTTTTATATTTGGATTGTGTATTTTCAAAAGTCATACAAAATGGTGCTTTGGTTACACTTTGGGTGGGTGTGAGGGGAAATATCTAGATCTATAGATGCAAATAGTAACTTAAAGTCTACAGTATTCTTGCTTTATCAGGTCAAAGCTTTATTTTTGTTCAGATCGAAAGTTAGACATATTGATTTAAATCTGTTACTATTTTTTCTTATTTACATCATTTAGGAGAATAATTGGAATTGCTGTCCTGCTAATTTACCTTCTCATAGTGAAGTTCATGCTTAACCATTAACTGCACATCAGTTTTCTGATGGTATATAGCTTTTTTTAAAAGTTGTATTTTGTTGTTTTATAGGAGCTTGACAATGGAGATTCTCACACAGTCAGGTATGTGTCCAAAGTGCTGTGCCAAGTATTAAGATTAACTTTCTGTCTGAAGTTTTGCACTATAAAAATAATAGATTTCAGCTTAGCATGAAAATATTGCACTTGAGATCTTGCGTGTCAGGAATTTGATAAAGTGTAAAACACCTGTGTATTCAAAAACATAAGCTTACTCTTTAAAAGGGTAAAGATGAAGCGAGGTTTCCTACTGCATTTTCTTCATGTAGGACATTGGGTTTTACTTGATGGGCTGCTGTATTAAAGTTAATTTTTTTTAAGTAGCTGTGACATGATAGCCAATTGCCAGGAGCAAAAGCGCCCCCTTAGTGTTTGGCCTTTGATGATGCTTGGTTCTCCGTATGGGATTCACAGGTAAATTTCTGGATCTGTAAAGGAAATAGAGGCACCAGCTGGAGGTTATACATTCCAAGCTGGATCTTCTGACCCTTCTCTTGTCACTACCGGAGAAATAGTCCCATTAATTTTTTTCCATTAAATAAAATAACAGAGTTATTATAAATGTTTCCTGCTAACTTTAGAATTTCAATGGAGTTCGGGTGCAGGCCGAAATTCTGACATGGGCATGATTATCATTATCTTGCATCTTAGGGAATGCTTTTTCAGGAATCTGGAATGTATTATGACAATAGTGGCTAGAGTATTGTTTTCAGTGGAGACAAAGACATTTTGTATTTATTTTGAAAAGGTTTTTGGATCAGATGAGGGTTCTCCCCTTGCTATCGTTCTTTGAAGAGGGGGGAGATAAATTTCACAAAAGTGGTTGAAGCTTTTCTTTTTAAAGTCAAAATGTCCTAATTGACAGCTAAAAAAAGGGGACTGAATTACTAAAGAGAAAATAGCTAGCTTTGCTCCTCCAGCTGTTGCAGAGTTAGCAAGTTGTGGCTGAGAGAGATTCTGTAAAATCATTCTAGGAAAACAGTTATTGCTGACAATGGCCTTTTGATATAAACAGCATAAAATATTTCTAATTCTCATTCTTCTAATCTGTAAAAAATAATTCTCATGTAACCTGCCCACTCCTCGCCCTGAACTTTCACCACCATTATTTAGTAAAGGCTTTGCTACTTTGCCTAAAATACACAGTAATATATTTTCTAGTTTACTATACAATAATGATAAATATTTTAAATTAAACTAAAGTTGTCAAAATAGGACCAAGTTCACCTTGTGGTACAGAATCCTTTGAAATTGTTTATCAAATTTTTCAGAATAGCAAGTAACTAATCTGCAAGTGGGTTTCCTAGTCACTAATGCTAATTTAAATATATTCTTTCTGTATTGCTTACAGCAGTTATGTGTTAACTCAATCTAATGTAATTCCAATTCTCTTCAGCAGGTCATCTTGCACCACCATTTCAATAAGACTGTGTCTACACTAGCACTTTTGTCGGTAAAATGTATGTTGCTCCTGGGTGTGAAAAAACACCCCCACCCCCGACTGACATAAGTTACATCGACTGAACAGTGTGGCCAGCACTATGTCAGTGGGAGACGCTCTCCCACCGACATAGCTACCGCTGCTCACTGTGGGTGGTTTAATCATGCCGGTGGGAGAGCTCTCTTCCGTCGTCATAGAGCGGCTACACAGGACATCTTACAGTGGCGCAACTGCATCGATACAGCTGTGCCACTGTAAAGTCTCTAGTGTAGACATAGCCTGCATCGATACAACTGTGCCACTGTAAGATCTCTAGCGTAGACATAGCCTAAATCTCCCCCTTGAACTTCACAAAGTATTGCTGTTTGGAACATTAACCTTCTCGTTCACACACACTATTAGCTTTCAATTTGCACTATAGGGATAGTGTCATAGTACTTAGCTATTTTTCACAATGTAAATGAAGTTTCTGTGTCATCTCTATCTGTGATTTACATAGTACCTTAATTTTAGCTTGTGATTTAGTTTAACCAGTCATAAAATATACTTTTTTTTTAATTAGTGAAAAAGAAGTTCTCTTTGAAGCACAAACTTCACGCTACTTAAATGAATTTGATGAGATTTCAAGACTAGGAAAAGGAGGATATGGTACAGTGTACAAGGTATTTTTATCCTCTATTTTAACAGCTTTGTTAATAACTGTTTGAGGTGGAAAATAGTTCACCTGATTGTTTTTGTTCTTAGAAATATGCAATAAAACAAATATGAACCAAAACTGTGTAAGATGTTTTAGTTCTTCCTTTCAGAAGGGTGCTTTCTGAAGACTCCAATGCATTTTTGTCTAAAACAGAATATATTATATTTCACTTTTGTGTACAGTCTTATTCTTATATCCTGAATATGAGAGAACCCTTACTTCTCAGATGAAGTACTTGGATTTATCTATATAAAATAAGCAGGGAAACTTATTTTGTTTTAACTGTGGTTGAGTAAAAAAGAAAATTATTTTAATTTTGAATGTGGGTTGTACCAACCACTGGTGAATAGTAACTATTATTTTTACTAACTATTTATATTGTAGTAGCACCCAGAGGTGCCATTGTAGTGAGTGTTATATAAATGCCTAGAAAGACAGTCGTGTCGTCGTTCTCCCCCCCCCCGCCCCCTCCGAGAGCTTACAGTCTTAGGGCTTGATTTTCAGCAGTGCTGAGCACCCACTGTTCACAATGGCTTCTCTTCTCAGCGGATGCTGAGTTCTTCTGAAAATTAGATGCCAAGTAACTAACCTCGTTTCCTCTGTCAACCATATTATTATGTTTGGTGGATATTGTATAAATCTAAAATAAAATATATTTTAGAAAATGAAGGTACCCCAATATAATGCGACCCGATATAACACAAATTCAGATATAACGCGGTAAAGCAGTGCTCCCGGGGGGCGGGGCTGCAGGGCTTCGTGTTCAAGCGGATCAAAGCAAGTTCAATATAACGCAGTTTCACCTATAACGCAGTAAGATTTTTTGGCTCCCGAGGACAGCGTTATATTGAGGTAGAGGTGTATTTAGTTTCAGACTCATAAGTCATGTAACTGTCTAAACTATCTGTACGACGTTGTATTTAGCTGTGACACTCTGAATACCTTTCCCAGACCTGAGGATTAGCTCTTTGTAGCTCTAAAGCTTGTCTCTCTCACCAACAGAAGTTGATCCAATAAATGATATGACCTCATCCACCTTGTTTTTCTGAGTCATGTACTACTTGCCCAAAGTTGTTTTAAAAATATTTAGTTGCGTTGTAATAATAAGCAAAGAACTAATTTCCTATCTAGTAACCTCTCTAATGTTACAGACCAAAGACAGTAGTTAAAAATACAAATAATTTGTCAATATATCATTGGCGAGGCTATTCAGATCAAGAAGGAACTTTGTTTTGCTTGGATCTGTAGTCTCAGTGCACAGCACTCAATATTGAAGGGAAGGATGGCTGCAGTGGTGTCCATTTCATTTTATGTAAGTTTTGACCCTTGTGCTGCTGTATATTAGGCAAAACTTGGGCACCTCTTCATTAGACATTTAGGGTCAAATCCAGAAGACCTCCTCTAATGTCATTGAGAGGTAATCTGAATAAAGAGTGTAAGATTTTGACTCTTAGGAAACAAACTGTTGTTGTTCAAATGAGTTTTTGACACATTGATCTAAATTTGTGAAATTTGCTTTTTCTAATTTTTCCCTTTTAAAAATTATTTTCAGGTCAGAAACAAATTAGATGGTCAGTTCTATGCAATTAAAAAAAATCTTATTAAGAAAGCAACCAAAAGAGATTGCATGAAGGTATGAATTTATTTTTCCATGTTCAGATTCTCTGTTTAACTCAGGGCTTACTGTAATTGGTTCTTGATATAATTAGCAGTGGCATTAATGTTGGTTATGGCAAAGTAGTAAGTGGGCATATCTCCTATTTTATAAACTTTGTATCTCATATGTTTCTAAACAGGAAGAATGTTTTATAATATTTTAGTGTATGTTTATTTAGTCCCAACCTGAGTGTAATATAAAACATTAGTCTGCAAGATCTGAATTGTATAATCCTTAATGCTGCAAAATAATTATCTGTCTTCAAATTCTTAAATTCCAGTGAGAGGTAAAATAACTGTATCTAGAAACCTTTGTTTTTTTTCCCCTTTGGGTTCATATTACAGTCAAATTAAAGGATGATCATAAAGTTGCCTTTTGGTCTTTTTTTCAGGTATTGCGAGAAGTTAAAGTGTTGGCTGGCCTGCAACATCCTAATATTGTAGGCTATCACACTGCTTGGATAGAACATGTTCAACAAGCATGTCCAAAAGGGGAGTATTATTTGCTATCATTGTAACTTCATACTTCCCATAAGCATGTCTGTTCTATTAATTTGCAGAACACTCAACTCTCAGAATTGATGAAGGAACCAGAGATTTTTCCAAACATTTTTTCTAGGAAGCATGACAATGGCTATCAAGTGCCTTACCTACTGCACTGTCCTGATCAAGAGATTATCGGGGGTATAAAGGTTAATTTAGAAATGCAGGACATCTAAAACTACCTATTAAAATATTTGAGTAGGATTTTGGACGCTGCATAGGGTCCAGTTGAATCCAGTTTCGTTTAAAAAAAAAAACTCAGGCAAGGCATAGCAGTGTGGCTAGGTGTAGAAGGGACCCTGGGAGAAGGACCCACTTGAGACCTTTGGAGGAAAAGCACTGTGTATTAAGGAGGTTGAGAGAGAAGTTCATTTGCTTACCGATTGTGAAATCACAGATCTGTGGTGGTGTCTGGAGATTCCTTTCCAACTTTCTCCTCTTCCTAACTGCTCCAGAAAACTTTAGAAAAATTGATGCAGTCCAGAATTATTTTAATGGCAAAATGTAAACTGCCTCTTACTTTGTTTTCCATATTAGGGTTTTTAAAATATTTGGTGAGGTAAATTGGGGTTTCTCTGTAGCTTCTGAGCTTTCTGTTGGCAGAATCTGATTTTGAGACATCAACTTCTGTCATTGACAGGGAGGCACTGTTTCTCTGTCCCCCCCTCCCCCCTTCTTCTCTACTATGCATCTCCTCTTATTTTCCTTTTTCTTCAGTTTTCGCTGCCTTCGTTGTAAATTTTACTAGTTTAATCAGTAGCTATAGCTGTAATGTTAATATGTAATGAAATGTGTGCTTGTCTTGTTTTGTAAAATGTGACTTTTTCTGTTCATCTAATAGATAAGACAGTCCTGAAGTTGCAGTCACTCAAAAAGTCTTCTGACCAAGAGAGTGGCGAGTAAGTATTACAGTGTTAAATGATGATATTAATCTGGGTTTAACATAGGGTCTTTCTCCATGTAACATTAAATGTTGTAGAATTAAACTTATATTACAGCAATATTACTTCCTTGTATCAAGTAGTGAACTATTAGGCATCAGTTATTCTTGTATTTGTTCCCCCTTTCATCAGATGTCTGAGGGTGAGAAAATTTGTCTAACATTCCTCCACCTTGGGAGTTAATAGGGTCTATCACAATAGTATCTAACATTATTATTAGACATATAGACTTCACAAATTGTGTACTATTCACCAACAAGATTCAGTTCAGATTTAGTGTCATTAGGGAGGTAGAGGGTTTCTATTCAAGAGAAAAATGTGAGGATTTGCCATCTCAAAGATGAGAGGGTGGGAAGGGGGAAAATGTAATAGCAACACTTACCAGCTGGAAGGGACATAGATGCAACAGACATCTGTCAAATGATCACATGGGGCTATAACTGCTTGTCTCTGCCAAACTGAAAAGGTCAACTATCAGAAATAAACCCTCGGAAGAGTCTTTTAAAGGGTGACCCTACAATGGCAACTGAGCAGTTGTAAGGTTTTTGTAGGGAAGAGGCAGAACTCCTGCTTCTAAGGGTAAAACAAATATTGGATATTATCCCAGTTTTCACAGGGTTTGAAATAGCCATATCTCTTTTTATAACATTTCCAGAATAAAAGCTGAAGTACAATTCTGACGTCCGCCTCTTGTTGTGTTTAGTAGATAACATACAAACTGTATATACTTACTGATTCCTTCTCTTCAGAAACCAGTGTCATATTCAAAATATGGAAAGCAGCAGTTCCATTATCTTTGCTGACCTTACCTCAGAAGAAATTAAATCCTTTGGATATACCTTTCTTGAGAATCAAGATAATAAATCAGTGCAGCAAATGGATATAACAAAAGATTTTACCAGTGGAGATGGTGAAGAAAGAATAAAAATGAATAAATGTGAACCACTCACTGACTCACAAGAAAGTTGCATAAATAGTACTGCCAATGGACCAGTTTATTTTAAAAATCATCTATCACATGGACTTCATTCTAATCTGAATAAAGATAGTATCATTTCAAGTGATTCTTGCACTGAAGACGAATGCTCCCAGAAACACATGTCTGTGCACAGGCAGTGTGAGGTAAATAAACCCCTCTTTAAATACAGTTAACTGATCTCTGATGTGATGATATGTGCAGAGTAGTCTTAAGTAAGTGTGCCCATGAATTATAACAATGAATTCTATAAATGGTATGACTGGGATTGGAGCCAAAGTCTAGTAATTTTATCTCAATTGTTGTTGTTTTTTTGAGTGGATAACATAATTACAGGGATGCTCACCACAAGAGTTGCCAAAATTTAGCATTAAAGAAAAGTCTATAATATTTGTAGCTTTGGCTCTCTTCAGTTAAAATTATACATATAATTTTAAAAATCAGAAATGCTATTCTTGCAAAAACCAAACAGAAAACCCAAAAAACCCAAATAAGCCAAAAAACCTCCAGCATTCTGCACTAGTGACCAATCCAAACATTGCTGACGAATGCACCTAAATGTGGCGTGTGTGCAAGTTTGCCTGACTGGAAGATAACTGAAATGTCACTTATGGAGAGGAAGAGGGAAGCAGAAGCATGTGGAAGTGGGAACCACTTGGTGAAGTGTAAATACTGAGGAGAAAGAGACAGCTGAGCATCTGGGGTGGGGGTGGAGCTGCGTAGCCATGTCAGGAAGGTCTCAAGACCCTGCTGCTGTCAGAGTTCCCACATAATGAAATGCTCATTTTGGCATGGGAAGGTTGCTTCCAAAGATCTGCAGCTTTTAATAGAATAGAATAGAATATGGAAGTGTCCTCTGGAGTTCCTGAAGGGAGATGCAAGGAAAGAGAAGATATGGGGCAGTGCTTGTGGGAGAGTGTCAGAATTTACTGACTAGTGATGATAGGCTGGGTCAGGAGCCAAGAGTTCTGGGAGAGAGGGTGTTATATGTGTAGAAATTAGGATTTAGTGGGGCTGGGTTTAGATTGTTCTGCAACTGGTGAAGAGGGAGTATAAATAGGGGAATTGAGTGAGAGGGCAAGGAGAGATCAGGGCTTGTGTTAGTGGGAAGTAATCTTCGGGAAGAATAGAAAGCGAGAGTTGGGTGAGGCATGAAATTGATGTGTTGTGTATTAAATGACTTGATTAAAGGTGCTGGGAGATTCATGGGTGAAATTTGGACTTTTAGGAAGTGGGGTGGAGAGGAGGGAGTAGGAAGTTGGAGAGAAGGAATCCGACATGGGCCGTGTTTTTGGAGGATTATCAGGGAAGCAGTTGCAGGACAGGAAGCAGAGGTTTTATATATGTAAAAGAAACCAGATAGAAGATACTGTATTAACACATTAATTGTATATTTAATATTAATACTTCTGAGGACTTAGCATGTGTTCAGTTGTACAAAATGCTGCTCTTTTTTGTTCCACCCTTCAAAAGTGCGCATAGGCTTTCCAAGCAGATCTCGCTAGATGAACATATGCCATGTGGGCTGCAAGTGAATCCATAAACATCAGGAAATATAAATTCTATCCCAATTTTCTCAAAAAAAAAAAAAAAATACATAAATAAAATACAACCACTATTAAAAATGTTGTGAAAGTAGAGAGAATATTTGAAAGTAGATTTCTGTTTTGAGTTTCCAAATTGTTGTTAATAACAAAACTTAATTTAAAAAAAAAATTAAAATGCTATTTAAAACTGATCATTTTACCTTTAAACCAGTGATATTGTCTTGCTTCTCAAAATATCTGTTGTGAAAGTTTTTAAAGATGTTTGCTACAGTCATCTAATTATCAAATGAACCAACACACGAGAAATTGAGTATGTAATTACATACTCAATGTGCTAATAAATAATACAAGCTCTTCTCCTGTTTCTGCTCCTATTGAAATCATTGGCAAAGCCCCCGTTGAGTTCAGTGGTGCAGGATCAAACTGCTAAAAGATGGAGAAACTATGTAATAATATGATACAACACCTGTATGGAACCAACTACAGTGTCTTGCCTTATCAGTTGGGGTATGGACTGCAGCTGGGTATCTATCAAATTTGACATAATATCTTAAAGGGACATTGTTGGGTAGTTGAGGTCCAATTTTAGTGTTTTCCTGTGGGGATATGAAATTGATAAATATGTTCCTAAATTGAAAATAGCATTTCATCTCAACAGTGATCGCACCCAGCCACTGCAGGGTTGTACTAGTGCATCATCATCAGAAAATGAAACTGACTATAAGGGAAAAAATAAATTGACTAGTCCGGTCTGAATGCATTTTGCTCTAAAGGCAGTGAGATCCAGTATTTTCTTGATTCTGGTATTATATTTATCAAAACAAGTATATTTTCCAATATTGATATTCTTGTAAATTATTTTCCTTGGTCAGAATGCTTCCCTACATAGCCCATCTGAAAAAGGAAAAAAAAAACCCTAAAATCTTTCCATGGACGTACCCAGATACTCCTTGATATCTTAAGAACATCTGTCATGTTGTTGTGTTAGCTTTTATTATTTTATCATTATCATTCTGGGACCAACATGGCTAGAACTACACTGCATACAGCTTGTATGCCTTTTTAAACAGTTATTACTTAGTACCATTTGAGGAATAAGGAAAGCAAAATAATTGTACATTCTCTTCTCTCACCTAAAACACAATAAATTTAATAGCACTGTATCTGCCATCCACTCTGTACTCAATCTTAGTTTAAAACTGCAGATCATTTGTCTTGAAACAAAATAAACTTGTACAAGTGATCATCGCTTATATTACAGTGAAAAAATATGTACCAATATTTTCCTGTTAGATGGAGTATTGTCTGATGCTTCATATACAGATGCAACTGTGTGAAATCTCCTTGTGGGACTGGATTGTTGACAGAAACAAAAGATGTGGTGAGCGAACAGAGGAATCTTCCAGTAAGATTTATACTGTTTGTTTTTTTTAAATATAAATACTTACAGGGCAAAAAACAAAGATATTTTGATTTTCTATTTGGAAGTCAATGTGTTTGATTTTATACTTTATTGACAGCAGTTAATAACATGGACTTTGGTTATTAGGTCCTTTCCCCCTTTCATTCAATCAGAATAACAGTAATTTAGTAAAATGTGTGTAGTCTATACAGATGAGGTGTTTGTAGAAGAGACTTAAACTTCACCCAAAAGTGACGGGTGAAAAACTATGCATGAGAAGTAGGACTGATCTGGAGAAGTAGAGCTGCTGTTGAGAAGGCCTGTCCTTTTTCAATGAGCAGTTTAGATTATGTAGATTTTTGTTCCTTTTCCAGAACAATTTCAGTTGATCAGAATGAGCTATGTTCCAAAAGCAAGTGTAATAATTCCTAATTGTGGTTGCTTGGTCTATTAAACATTAGTTTTCAACGACAAGGAGATAGCTTTATAGTTTATTCATTTTCTCTAATGCAGTGAGGTTACAACGCAATTGAAAGCTTTAAAATTTGTTCTTGGAGAAACAAAAAACATCCTACAGCATTATTTTGATTGACCATAGTGGATTTAACATCTGGTCCTGATTGGAGCAGTTCTTAGATGGTGATGTCAGCAGGCTTCATTGACTGTTGATATCTAGAGAGGACAGGTCTTTTAAGGACAGAGCATTAAAGATATGCTCTACTCCTTTCATAGTGCGAAAAGAAATCTACTTAACACAAACTGTTCTATACAACTATAAATCTTGAAATGAAAAATGTGTCTTTAATTTGATTACTTATCACATCACTTTTGAGAACAATTTTTTTTTGTTACATTCTTTGCATAGAGTGAAATTTCCTAGCTGCTTGGTTTTTATTTGTTTCCCCTTCCCTCCCTCCTTTTCCTACCTACAACTAGTCTTTTTGGTTTCTTAAATTAAGCAAGATTGGTCCTGGTTGAGAATTGGATAGAAGAACTCCAGTATAATTTGTTTTTTTCTTTGAAAAAAAAACATTGACAAAGACTCACTCACACAAGAGGATGTTAATGAAACCAAGTAGTTATGGGGTGAAAGGTAAATTACTACCATTGGTTAGAAACTAAGAAACAGAGTAGGAATAAATGATCAGTTTTGAGTGTAGCAAAAGGTTAACATTGGTGAGCCTTAGGGTTCTGTACTAGGAGCAGTGTTTAATATATTTATGATCTGGAAAAAGAGTTGAACAAAATGAGGTGGCAAAATTTGTAGATGACTGTTTAGGTTAGTCAAGGCTAGGGAAATCTGAAGACCTAAAAATGATACATGAATAGGCAGTATGATCATAGATGGGTTAGGCTCTATAAAGAATAGAGTATAAAATAATACAGAAAATATGCCATTATATTAAATTGGCATGCCCTTACCTGGAATACTGTGTTCAATTCTGGTCACTTGATCTCAGAGATATAGCACAAATAAAAAGGGCTCAGTGAAGGACAGTGAAAATGATTGAAGGCACAGAAAGACTTCTGAATGAGGAGCGACTGAAAAGACAGATTATGTAGTTCAGAGATGAGACAAGTACAAAGGAACATGGTAGAGGTATACAGAATGATGAATGATATAAAGATGTCAGCCATTTTCAACACCATCTTGTTAGAGCAGAGCTCAATAAGACAGGAACATCAGTGTTGAGAATTTCAAAGCAGTGAAAGGGATTTAGCCATACCTTCTCCATGAATCATAGTGGATGTGAGGTTAAATCTCTTGCATTACTTTGAAACTCCCAACCCATGATTCTAGGAGAGAGAATAACCTCTTACCTGGAAGTTTTTCACTTTTATACTTTCATGCAACATTTTTGGATCCTCTTTAGGAACCAGAGGACCAGGAACTTCTGTGATTTTAACTCCACAGGACATTTCAATCAAATCGAAAAGCAACAAATTTAACACCGATAAAAGTAAATACTGATGCTTAGTAAGATTCAGAAGAGAATTAGACATATGGATAATGAGCACATTCACAATTAGATTAGAGCGAGAGAGAGGATATAAACTCTCTTTCTTTAGAGCTCATACACCAACCACTATCTTAAAGAAGAAATTTCCTATTTACGCCATAGGAAATCACTTTTAACCTATGCTAATTTTATTTAGACTGTCTTCGTGTTTGCAGATAAACTGACACGCCATTTTACCATAGATTTATAAAGCATTTTAGTTTTAGCAAAATCAGCTGAAATAATTAAAAATTTTAAATTGTTTTAAGGTCCTTATCACCTTGTGGATGTCAGCTGGACATCAAAAATTTTTCAAGAGTTACTAGAAGGAGTATACTATATCCACAGCAAGGGAGTCGTACATCGAGACATTAAAGTAAGTTGAAAAATTATCATTAGAGGATGCAGTGTGGCCTAGTGAATAGAGCACTGGACTTGTATTCAAAAGACCTGGGTTCTATTATCAGATTTGCCACTAGCATGTTGGGTGACTTTGGGCAACTTGTTTCATCTCTCTGTGCCTCAGTTTTCCCATCTGTAAAATGGGATAATGATTCTGATTTCCTTTGAAAAGTGCTTTGAGATCTACTGGTGAAAAATGCCTTATAGGAACTAGGTATTACTATTAAAGGCAGGAAAGACCATTTGTGTTATGGAGTTGCTGATACTGGCTCCATAGCTAAGGCTGAGCTGAGTTTTGCACTTAAAGATTCAACCTCTTCATGTATGAAGAATATACTGCACCTTCCCCAAAATTACAGCACTTCATGACAGAATGAATTTGCTGAAAATTTACAAGTAAACCTATTAAGTAATTTGAGTTAAAATTAATTAAAATAGGGTTCCTTTAAGAAATTTAGCACTGTTTGTCAGACTGTTATATGTCCCAAATGATCTCAGGTTAGGCATTTTCTATCTATAAGGCTATGTTTTAATCATGGGTATTTTTTAGTAAAAGTCATGGACAGGTCACGGGCAGTAAACAAACATTCACAGCCTGTGACCTGTCCATGACTTGTACTGTATACCCCTGACTAAATCTTGGGTGGGGGCGGAGGGGGGTTTGGCGAGGCTGGCAGGCTCCCTAACTGTCTCCGTGCCTCCCCGGAAGCAGCGACATCCCCCTCCCTCAGCTCCTAGGCGGAGGTGCAGCCAAGCAACTCTGTGCACTGCCTCTGCCCCCAGCGCCAGCTCTGCAGCTCTCATTGGCAGGGAACTGTGGCCAATGGGAGCTGTGGGGTCAGTGCCTGCAGGTGCAGGCAGCGCGCAGAGTCCCCTGGCTGCACCTCTGCCTAGGAGCCGAGGAATGTTGTCGCTTCTGGGCAGCCCTCTGAGGCCCTCACCCCCTCCTGTGCCCCACGCCCCAGCCCTGAGCCCCTTCCTACACCCAAACTCCTGCTGCTGCTGGAGGTGGGAGGGGGCGGTGGCCCGAGACTGCCCCAGCAGCGGCTGGTGCGACTGGCCCAGAGGCCGCCTGAGCAGTTCAGGCGGCCCCCGGACCAGCTGCATTGGCCTCTGCAGAAGTCCCAGAGATCCCAGAAAGTCAGAGACTGTGACCTCCGTGACAAACTTGCAGCCTTATCTGTCTACACAAACTCCAGCAGACGGATGAATCTTGAATAGACCTGATGCAATGGGTATTTTTTTGAAACTACATTTTAGTATTAATGGTCATTTTTTTTCTGTTTATTTTCCTTCAGACTCTGTTAAGGGAGAAAATTATTGTCTTCAGAGAAACTCTCAAAAAATGGTTCTCTTTCAAAATGGTTATCTGCTATTGTTCTCAATGGCACGGAGGCCACATGCTGCCCTTAACCAAGATGGCCCCTGGTTCTATTCACCTTCTTCTCACAGTGCACCTGTCTCCAGACCGCATAAGGGTTCACCATCTTCCCTGAGGGCAGCTTGACTTCGTTCCCATTAAGAACAATGAGAGCCAAATTTTTAAAAAATCTAACGAATTAGAACTTTTGTCGTTATGTCCTCCTGAGTAACCTTGATTGATGACAGTAGATATAGTTATAAGATTATTGTTGACTAATTGGCTTTAATTATGAGAATTTGTAGAATATCTTGCTTGTTTTGTTTACTACTTAAACTGAAAACATATAGAAATAGACTGAATGTGTAATTTCCCCATCCCTTTCTCCTGGAGGTTCACTGGCTGTCTTTCTAGATATTGTACTTAAAATCATGATTACACATGAAAGGTATTATGTGTTTAAAAAAAAACCTTGAGTATTAAAATTACATTTGAGAGATTTAAGAGCTGCTTCAAAATACACATACAGTATTAATATGCATCCTGATTCATGTTTAATTTTTCATTACACAGTTTCAGGATCAACAGTTTCTCAATTCACTTTTTCATGTAGGTGTGTGTCACTGCATATGTCACATACATTAATCAAATCTGCCAGAATCATTTAACTTTGTGACTGTTTAAGTCATGAGATTTATTTACCAAAGTTGTGAGTAGTCCTGGTAGTTGTATAAAGAATTCCAAACAGTTACGGGAAGTTGTTTTTTCAAGCATTGTTTGTTTTTTTCCCCATATATTCTTCTGACAGTGAGTTTGCAGATGTCTTGCAGAGACAAAATGTTTTGTGATAATCTTATGAGAAAGTCTTTTTGTATTTGAAATTCTTGGAGCAGAAGTCCAGTGGGTAGATCTCCTTGATTATTGGTTAGCTTCAGTGGGTATGAGAGGTTTAACAACTTATTTAACAGTGATGTACATCTTAGATTTGACCTGTGTTGAAGAAACAGAAAAAGGGGAGATTGCCCTTGTCTTGTTAAAATGTTAACATCTGCATGGTAATCTACGAGGAGATCAACTATTTCTTTTCTGCCTCCCAAGCAGGCATCATGAATAGCTGCTCTTCCTTCACAATCTTGAGTATTTACTTTGGCTCCATTCATTAACAGTAAATTGATGCAATCTATATCGGCAGCTAAAACTGTGCCTGCTTTAGATGATGCAGTGCACACTGCAAGCTGAAGAGCAGTTTTTCCATAAGTTGGAAGAGTACAATTAATGTTTGCTCCACAGGTGATTAAAGTTTCTGTTACCTCCTTGTTCAAATGCTCTGCAGCAGTGTGAAGCGCTGTTTGGCCAAACTCATCTCTGTCATCTATGTTGGCACCATTCTCAATTAGAATAGATATAGCTCGAGAGGCTCCAGAGTATAGGGCTAAATGTAAGGAGCTGTGTCTGTAGTTACTATCCATTTCAGGATCTGTTTGAACTCCCTTCTCACACAAGATGCGAAGACATTCTTCTGCATTATGCTGTGTAATTCCCAGGTTTCTCTGAAATCTGGTCAAAATGCCTGTTCCAGTTAGATAAATATTTGGCCAGTGTAGTAGGAGGAGGTGAAGTGCTGTGTAACCTCTGTTATCTCTAAAATATACAAATTTAATAAGTTAATTCTTTTAACTTCTTCAGTAAACATCAAGTGGCTTACATAAAGATATCAAAGTAAAATATTTTAAACAGCGAAAAATAGTTTAGACTAGCATTGCTAAACTAGTAGGACATGACCTAGCAGTGGGTTCCACGCCATCAGTTGAGAGAACAGCAAAATCTATGGGTCACTAAAACCCAGTAGCTGGGGTTGGTGAGAGGCAGAACAATGCCCTACTTACCCCTAATTTGTTGTTGTGGCTGATGCCTCCGCCCCCTCCAGACCGGCAGCCAGTCACAGAGCTGCTCCTCCGCTTCTCTCTTCCCTGCCTTAATTATGCTCAACTCTGGAGCTTGGGAAGGGAGGAGACTTCCTAGGAGCTTTGCTACCCCAGAGCTGAGCAAAATGCAGGCACAAAGAAGAGTATGTGGGGAGGCAGGCAGAAACTCCTACCATACTCATGACCTAAATTCCACAATCCTTTGTGGTCAAAAGACTGTGGGATGGGATGATTCTTCGGCCGCTTTTGTGGGTGGCAGATCAAAAAAGGTTGGGAACCACTGTTTTACATTATTTATTATTTGGGACTAGCCTATTTTTGTCCAGTCCTTTGTCTTTCCCGCTTTGTTTTCAGTTTGAGATGTATCTTTTCTCCTTCATTTATTTGTAGCCACAGTAGCTGGCAGTATAGTGAGCATATTCACATTTTCTACCCTAATTTGTGTACTGTGTGTCCATATTATCCTGTGTCCCTTCAGTTATGTATTTCTGCATATGTTAAGTGAACTAATAATAAAAAAACTCCACGTTCAAAATTATGACCTCCAGAGATCTTGCCACATAGTGCACATCAACACCTGTAGAAAATGTAAGATCTTAATCACTGAGGGAGCCCTAAAGTTATATTCCACTTCAATATGCAATTGTGCATATTCTTGATGGAGTGCAACGTGAGTGACTACAAATGCCCTACCTTAGTTTTGGGTCAGCACCAGATTCTAGCAAACAACGCAAACTCTTTTCTCTTCTGTGTTTGGCAGCTAAGTGAATTGGAAGAATAGACTGATCCTGTATGGAACCAAAATACGTATTTGTTAATGTACTTCTGAGTTTTGTAATCTACAGTCTGACTTTTCTTGAAGGTGAATTAGTTTATCTAGTACAATTTGTGACAAACATGTTAGCTGGATAAGGTTAGGTTTAGCCAATCTTCCTTAGTCCCTTGATAAATGAGAGCAGATGGAGGCATTTGCCTGAATAATATTGGCATACTTGCTGTCTACATCACAGATTGCAGAATTTGGTCCACTAAAGCAGCAAACCAATAGCAGAATATGTTCTGCAGAATTTAGTTGCAAATAAAACTTAAGAACCTTGTATTTAAAAAAAAAAAAAAAAAATCTGATTTATCTGCCTATTGAACATTTGAATTTTAATATTAATTTAATTGAAAGAGCGTAGTCAAGTGTGTCCATAATTATAGTAGTTAAGCATTAAATAGTAGAAATTTGATTATTTTTCTGTAGTTGGGCTTTTAAGATTTCTAACCATTCAGTGTTTGAAAAAAATAAAATCAAGAAATTTGGGTCACCTAGTGTGTGTGTGTGAGATATAAAGCTATGCATGTGCATCTGTCTGATTCTAGTGAGCATACTTTGCAGATGGGGTAAACATACCGTCCTGAAACGGTCAAAGACCGACTGCCTTCCTGGGATTTCAGTCAAGCTGGTTCCGTGAGCTGTATGTGCGTTTTTGCTTCCTACAGATTTTGGAGTATATTGACTTACATCTTACGCTTCTGCTTTTCTTATTATAAAGCAATAACTGTAACAACATTGTAATTAAAGAAGACTAGGAAGAAATATCCCGTGTCTGTCCATTTCTTCCCGAATAAGGATTTTAGCTAGTCACCTTTCTTGTTCTTAATAGTAGTTGTCTTCACCCCAATTCTTTCTGACAGTCTTGTGGTTTTCTTGGTAGTGTACACTATATCTTACTGATACAGACTGAAATAACAGCATTTGTGTGTTCCTAGGAAGGCAGAGAAACCATCACCCAACAATGTTCCCTGTGTTTGCTTCTGACTTCTTGCTTTCTTTCAAGCTCCCCAATATGCTTGGGACAACCTTCCAATCAATATTGGCCAAAACCTCCTTGGCAACACTAAGCCCTGGTCTACACTGGGGGGGGAGGAGGGGGCATCGATCTAAGTTACGCAACTTCAGCTACGTGAATAACGTAGCTGAAGTCAACGTACTTAGATCGACTTACCGTGGTGTCTTCACCACGGTGAGTCGACTGCTGCCGCTCCCCCATCGACTCTGCCTGCGCCTCTTGTGGTGCTGGAGTACAGGAGTCCACGGGAGCAGGCTCAGGGGTCGACTAGACTAGAAGCGATAAATCGATCCCCGCTGGATCGATCACTGCCTGCCAATCTGGCGGGTAATGTAGACATACCCTTAGAAAGCCACTTAGATTGATGCATACCATTTGAAATGCCCCCACCATGCTTTGTACTAATTCTATTTACTGTATTCACTTGTATCCTCAGATAGTAAGTTTTCCGTGGGCAGAATTTGTTACTTATTTGGCATGATGGTAAATTGCTACATAAATAATACCCTATTTTTAATATGAATGGTAAAGTTCATACATTTCTTATGGGTGGTACAGTTAATGAGATCCAGGCTGACTATAGTAGTGCATTTGTGCAATGTTCCTGTACGTATCTGGTATGTTCTGACATCCCTTCCTAATGAAGACAGTCCATGGAAAATGGTTAACTTCTGTTTAATTGGAATTTATTGTAAAAATGCATAAAACACTGTCTTGGGAGTGTCCCCTCAGGCCTTAACTACAGGCCACACCCACTCCAGGTCTCCATCACTACCACCGTATTTTATTGTATTTTATATTGACAGTGAGTCACCAGCTCCATTTGCTTCTAGGGAAGGGTACAGTAGCAGCAGCTAGTCCTGCCTGCTTCTGCCTTCCTTCAGGCTCCCAACTCTTCCTCCTATACGTCCTTCCTGTGTGCTTATATAGGCCTAACTGCTGGGATTACTTCCACCCTGTTAGCCCCTTGGCTGTACCCCTACTCAGTTAATTAGCCACTGCCAAGTGCCGGTCTTTCAATTAGGGCTCAATTAATATAAATGACAGAGAGAACTCCTGAGTCAGCACCTCCTGTTACAAACACACTGCGCTAACTGGGAATCCTCTCTACAAACAGTTCATAATTAGAGGGAAAATTACACAGTTAAGCAATTTCCTTTTCATGATGCCCATATCTTTTTGGAGAGAAGATGCGTTACTGCACAGGGATACACACTAATCTAATGACAGTATGTACAGGCTTAAATGATTACTCAGGATAGAGCTTTGGCTAGGTAAACTAGCCAAATGAAATTTAATATGGATAAATGTAAAGTAATGCACATTGGAAAAAATAACCCCAACCATACATACAATATGATGGGGGGCTAATTTAGCTACAACTAATCAGGAAAGAGATCTTGGAGTCATCGTGGATAGTTCTCTGAAGACGTCCACGCAGTGTGCAGCGGCAGTCAAAAAAGCAAACAGGATGTTAGGAATCATTAAAAAAGGGATAGAGAATAAGACGGAGAATATTTTATTGTCCTTATATAAATCCATGGTACGCCCACATCTTGAATACTGCGTACAGATGTGGTCTCCTCATCTCAAAAAAGATACTGGCATTAGAAAAGCTTCAGAGAAGGGCAACTAAAATGATTAGGGGTTTGGAACGGGTCCCATATGAGGAGAGATTAAAGAGGCTAGGACTTTTCAGCTTGGAAAAGAGGAGACTAAGGGGGGATATAATAGAGATATATAAAATCATGAGTGGTGTGGAGAAAGTGAATAAGGAAAAGTTATTTACTTGTTCCCATAATATAAGAACTACGGGCCACCAAATGAAATTAATGGGCAGCAGGTTTAAAACAAATAAAAGGAAGTTCTTCACACAGCGCACAGTCAACCTGTGGAACTCCTTGCCTGAGGAGGTTGTGAAGGCTAGGACTATAACAGGGTTTAAAAGAGAACTAGATAACCTCCATGAATTTAAGTCCATTAATGGCTATTAGCTAGGATGGGTAAGGAATGGTGTCCCTAGCCTCTGTCAGAGTGGAGATGGATGGCAGGAGAGAGATCACTTGATCATTACCTGTTAGGTTCACTCCCTCTGGGACACCTGGCATTGGCCACTGTTGGCAGACAGCATACTGGGCTGGATGGACTTTTGGTCTGACCCAGTATGGCCATTCTTATGTTCTTATGTTAAATGATGAAAAGGAAGGGGACAGGATTAGTAAGCCTAGAAACACTGGAGCTCTACTGATGGTTATCACTAATTCCATACTATATTACACCCATATTTTTAACCCATTCATCTTACTCTTGGAAGCTTAAGAGGTTTTTTTCACTGTTCAACATATGTATGGTTACCATGTATGTGGTTTTTGACACCCTAGTCCAGTCTCCCCCATCTTTATCTGGCTTTTCATGTGGGAAATTTGTACCACAGCTTCCTTGCTGTTGGGAGTGATATCTCTAATTTATGTTTTGGGCTGGTCATGTGCTGGTCAGGCAAACTGGGAGGTTTGCTAGTGAAATGAACCACTTGGCATTGTGGGTGCAGCCAGAAAGTTGAGAGAAAGGCAGAGCTCCCTGACCCTTTCTCCTAGCAGCTGAGATTGAGAGTTTTTTTGTGTAGATGTTCTTGTCTATTGTTTGGTTTTAAATTAAAACTCATACTTAACAATATTTTAATCAGTAGGATTGCAGAATACAAATTAATTAAAGAAAAAGGGGAGGGAAGGAAAGGAGAGTATTTATTGGCTGATTTTCTTCTAATATCACAGTCCTAGTACTCAATTGGCTGCTTATACTGCAGCAGCAGGGAGGAAAAAAAGAGGGCCAGAATACAGCATGTCCCAGAGAGCTGGTCTGTGAATTCTGCAACACTTACAACAGAATTACTTAACGATGGAGTGAGTGGCAGCTTTAACTCTGAATGTCACTTCTGTTAGTTTAGATGAACACTATCAAGTAGCCCTTGAGTTTGACAGGCACCAAAACTTAACATATCTTAGAAATACCATTTTTAATACATTTCTTGATTCTGAAAAATATGACACAAACCAGTTACAATGATAAAATTCCCATTTGTAAGTGGGATCTCTACCAGTAAACCTAGGATGTTTTGTTTTTATGATCAGTCAACTTTTTAGAAGGTATAGTATTGAATTTCACAGATGTCTTGTAGCTAGTTTGACCATACAATTGAATCAAATCACTGGGTCATAGTAAACTACTTTCTGGGATTGTGGAGCTTGTGGGATTTATTCTGCCTCATATCTTTGTGAATGTCAGGTAGCTTTATTGTTTTGGCCAGGAATTTTTTAAAAGAGGAGCCTAATTTCAGACACTCATAAATCCATATATTAAGTCCCAAAATAAATAGTCTTGGTTATCAAGAGCTGAACACCCAGTAAGATCTAACCAGTCAAATATAGATTTAAAAGCCCCCATTTTTTAATATTAACCTTTTGATGTTTTTAATGAATTAGTTGAGGATTTTTTTTTGTGAATTTTAAATAGCAACTTTACTCTGTGGATTTAAAAATAATGATAATTTAGGTCAAATGGTTACCTGGATTGACAGTGTTCTTCTGCATGCAGAGTTATCCCAAACAATCAGTGGTTCATTGACAGGTTGGAGTGCTAGTAAAGCTTTAATGTTGGTGCTGTCATCTTTCATTATTGCTTCATACAGTTTTGCCTGAAGTGGCTTAAATCCCTTCCGCCTACAGGAAGAAAGGGAGTAAGTGAAAGGATCAGACTCAGTTGTGGGTGTGCTGGCTCCCTTGGTTATGTTACCCATGGTAAAATAAATTTAGTTTGTAGTGCGAATACACGGCCCAAAGGAAAGGCAGAATTTTGGACTCTGCCATGGGAACTGTATCACTCTTTGTGATGTTGCAAGATGTCTGGTTCTAGAACAGATTTGAAGTCTGGTTTTAAAGTTACAACTGTCAGTA
Source organism: Terrapene triunguis (assembly GCF_002925995.2). NCBI lineage: Eukaryota > Metazoa > Chordata > Testudines > Emydidae > Terrapene > Terrapene triunguis. Next base: position 15,280,165 of record NW_020664444.1, on the reverse strand, counting down.
GAATACTAACTGATATTTGTCTGGCATCCCGCTTCATATGTTTGTCAGATGTAATTATTGTGATGTATTTCTAAGTATAAAACATTCCCTCAGTGCTTGTGTAACATTTTAGAGTTGCTATAAAATAATCAAGATATTAAATATGGACAGTGCATTAAATCATTCAGGGTTCCACCTCCCAACCAGGGCAGGATTATTCTGTACAGTTCATTTACCAAGCAATAGGGTTTTTACTTCCCTTTTGAGGAATTGTATTGCATCCTAATACATTTCACTGTGGAGATGATTTTTTGGTATGCAGCCTAAATGTTCTATTTAATTTCATACCATACTCTTTTTAACACTCTAAATAATTCTCCTTTCTTGGTTTACAGTTTGCAGGTATTTTTAATTTTTTTTTTTAGCATTTTCTATCTTAATGGTCATATAGCCAAATTTAAAGTTAACATATTACGATATTTTAATCTTTCTTCATACATCGATGCTTTCTGCCTCCTAAATCCCTTGTGCTCTTTGCTAAACTCTTCCCAATTTATCAGTGTATTTCTGATAATGAGTTACCCAGAATTTAATGTACTATTTGAGATGTGGTCACTAGAGCCATTTGGAGAAGAGGGACTGTATTTTATGCTTCAGTATACAGAGTCCAAGTTTTTGTTTTGTTTGTTGCCATTAGACATTAAATGATCTAAATTTGCTGTGCACTATCATGCTAGGTCTCTCTTGTCATTACTGTTTCTCAGGTTTCCCCCTCCTGCTGAAGATCAGTTTAACATTATTTCCCCCCAAGTCTATAAGCTTGTATTTTTTCCCATGTTAATTCTTGTTTTGTTACTGTTTCCCCATGTTTCTTTTCTCTCTAGAGCCTCTGGTGTTGCATGTCTGCCTCCACTGGTGTTTGCATCATCTTCTGATATAACACTTGTGAATTTCATTTTTGCTCTCTTTTACTAGGTCATTAATGCAGATGTTAAATAATTATTGGTAATTGTAAATAAATATTATAGGTGTTGTTTGGTTTTATCCTCCTGAAGACTACAAGGAATATTACAATTTGTGAAACTTAAATAGAGAAATGTTACTTCAGAACTTTTAAAAAAAATTCTGTTTTTTTTTTAATGTAAGAGAGTGATGCAGTTTATTTTTGTAGCCCAGAAATGTCTTTCTATATGGATCAGACCACCATGTGAAAATAGGAGATTTTGGACTGGCTTGCAGAGATATTATACAAGAAAACCCAAACCACTGGTTAAAGACAGAGAAGATAAATGGTAATTGAAAAAACACATTAGTTTTCAATTAAAAATTAGCAATTTATTATTGAAAAGATTAATGTTTAAATCATTATCAGTTTTTATAAATGAAATTGGAGACACTGAAGCAATTTAAATTCAGTTTCTTTTTTGTAGGCCTAAAACATACTTCAGGAGTTGGTACTTGTCTGTATGCTTCACCAGAACAGTTGCAAGGATCTCACTATGATTTCAAGGTAGTGACAATTGTTTTTTCCTATAGAGTTTTAAAAATACTTTCGTGCAAAGTACTATCTGCCCAGTATTTGTTATTCTGATGTACTTTCTTTAGGTTAAGATAGTGATTATCTTTGTCTTTGCTCCTCAAATACATCTTTTTCAAGAAATCATATGGCTTTGAGTCTTTTCAAAGCTTAATTTTAAGAGCAACATTTCTCTAAAAAGAAAAGGTTAAAAATGAATGAGACTTGGGGGGAGGGATAGCTCAGTGGTTTGAGCATTGGCCTGCTAAACCCAGGGTTGTGAGTTCAATCCATGAGGGGGCCATTTAGGGATCTGGGGCAAAAATCTGTTTGGGGATTGCTCCTGCTTTGAGCAGGGGGTTGGACTAGATGACCTCCTGAGGTCCCTTCCAACCCTGATATTCTATGATTAAATGTAATGAAACAAATTTATATTTGTTTTTAAAATAAATGCTTGTTACAGTTAGTAGGAACAAAACTCTAAGCCTCCTGCTGGGCAGTTACACTATAGCTAGTAAAGTTTCCTCACTACTGGCTATGGCATAGGTTTCAGTTCTGCCTTTTTCTTGTGCACCTCCTGTGATGAGCAGGGCTGGCTCCAGGCACCACCTAACAAGCAGGTGCCTGGGGCGGCCAATGAAGAGGGGGGTGGCACGTCCGGCCGTTCGGCGGCAGGGCCGTCACTTCCTCTCGGACCGAAGGACCTGCCGCCGAATTGCTGCCATAGAATGAAGCGGCGGTAGAGCTGCCGCCGCTTGCGATCGCTTTTTTTTTTTTTTTCCTGCTTGGGGCGGCAAAAACGCTAGAGCCGTCCCTGGTGATGAGGTAGTTCATGTGTCTGCTAAAACTTTCTTTAGCAAAGTGCCAAACAGTGTTAGCCTTTAGGATGCAGTGTTCAACACCTGATATTGTTTCCTAGAAACTGTGTACAACATTGAAAATTTTATTTTGAAAATAAATGTAACTAGACCTCTTTACTTTTTTCCCCTCTTCCAGTCAGACATGTACAGTGTGGGTGTAATTCTTCTAGAACTTTTTCAACCATTTGGAACAGAAATGGAAAGAACCAAAATTTTGACAAGTTTAAGAAATGGCCATGTTCCTAGTTCTTTTAGCAGCAAATGGCCAGTACAAACCAAGTATGTTAAGTTGCTAACCAGTGAGGTGTCATCACAGAGACCAACTGCTGCTCAGCTTCTTGAAAGTGAACTGTTTCATAATACAGAAAATGTAAGTTATTACTTTAACAGCCTCCATTTTAGTACAGCATAAAGAAAACATACAGCTGAAAAAAATGCATTTATGCAAGAGGAACATAAAAAATTGCATTGTGCTGACAGAGCTGTGTTCTCCCTCTGCCTGTTTGCATGCCCTCATTGCTATTTTTACAACTTAGAACAAATGTAGTGCTTTTCTGATTACTGTGCTTAGGACCACTGCATGGGCTGTTGCACCAGTGTTTCTAATCTTGGGTGGTTGAGAAATATTGGTCTCGAAATATAGATAACTTATTTTCATTGTTGCGTCAGTTTTATCTGCTTCTCTGAAGACATAATTTTGCAGGATTCTCACTCTTGTGCTTCTACCACAAAACCTACCAGGGGTTCCCTTACCACTTTAGAATTTTGATCTTCTGAGTCACCTATATGCTGGTTCAAGGGCTGTGCTCTAACCTCAGAAGCACCAGAACATTTCAGTCATCTCCCTTTAAAACAGTGGTCCCCAAACTGTGGGATGTATTCCCCCCCCTTTCCCCAGGGGCATGCAGAGGTTGGGAGGGCATGTGGCAGGGCCGAGGCTAGCCCCCACAGGGGTGGGGAGGGAGCGCCACTCACCCCTGCCCTAGTTCCACCCCCCTGCCCAGCTCCACCCTCATTCCCTCTCCACCCCCAAACCAGCTCTGCCTCTAGCTCCAGCTCCTCCCCCATCCAGTTCAGCCAACTGTCAGGGGTGCTGGAACAATTTGTAGTGAGAGTGCTGAGAGCCATTAAACCAAACTGTAAACCCTGTATATAATGGAAACCACTTCAAGCTGGGGGTGCAGCACCTATGCCAACTGTGCAGTAATGGAGGGGGAATGTGGACAGATTCCATTACAGGGAGCAGGTGGCACGTGACAGGAAAAGTTTGGGCACCACTGCAAAACATAAGCCACTTGGGGCTGGTCTACACTAGGCGGGTGTCGATGTAAGATACGTTGACTTCAGCTACGCTATTCCCGTAGCTGAAGTTGCGTATCTTATTTCTACTTACCTCGGGTCCTCATGGCAGCGGAAACGACAGCCGCGGCTCCCCCGATGACTCCGCTACTACTGCTCGCCCTGGTGGAGTTCCAGAGTCGACGGGAGCGCGTTCGGGGATCGATATATCGCATCTAGACGAGACGCGATATATTGATCCTCGATAGATCGATTACTACCCACCGATTCAGCGGGTAGTCTGGATGTACCCTTGGTACTGTAGCAGAAGGAAAAGTCCACCCCCTAGTGCTGCAGCTACCAACTGTTTGCTACTGCCATCCCTATCATCAGTGAAACTTGCATTTCTTCTGGCTGTAGAGTAAGTTAACTTTTCAAGGGGGGGAACATTTAGTTGGCTTGGTGTATTAGCTAGTGGCAAGCAAATTTAAGAGGGATCCTTACAATACATGACTTTTCTTAAACTGACTTTCGCTTTCAGGTTATTTGTAGTCTACAGCAGAAGGTGATGCAGCAAGAGGAAGAAATTGAAAAACTTAAGGAGAAAATAAAATTGCTTTCAAGAGAAAAAGAGGATAGAGAAGATAAGCACAAGAGGCTTGGTTCTCCAGTTTAAGTAAAGCATCAGTCAGACTGTATATACATGAGTAGCTCAATATAACCTATACAATTATGTAAAGTTTCTTTTATAAATATTTCAAAACACCTTTCCTGTGTCTGTACTTTAATGGTATTTGTCTTTCAGGCATAATTTAGTTATGCTCTCTCTCTCTCTCATATTTCACTTATTACTATAAGGTCACTTCTGGTGATGTAGTACCCTTAAAATTTACATCTTATGAAGAAGCATGACATGGAATTAAGTACATTTGTCTGTCTTATTGGTAGATAGAATTCTCAACATGAGACACTCCAAAATTAGCTTGCTAGAATGCATCACTGGTTGTAGGGCTGCCTGGGCACTACAGCCTGGTGTAAGGGGTCACAGCCCTGTTCAGGCTTGGCCTAGCCAAGCCTCCATCATGATGCAGGGAGCTAACTGGGCCTAATTTTGAGTGGCACTGTGACCCTATGTGCCAGGTCATAATTGCCACTCACATGAATTTGGTCACACTGGCACAAAGCTGAGCCATGCTGGGACCCTGGAAGAGTAAGTCATTGGTAAGGCTGCAAGTCTGTCATGGATGACAGGACTTTCCCTGACTTCTGCAGCAAGGGTTTAGGGTGGGAGGTTCCCCAACTCCCACTGGCATGGCCCACAGCTCCTAGGCAGAGAGGCCACATGCTGTCCTCACCTGCAGGCCCTGTCCCCACAGCTCCCATTGGCTGTGGTTTCTGGCCAATGGGAGCTGTGCAGCCAGGGCTTGTGGTAGGAGCTGCAGGGGCTTGTAGATTTGGGTAGAGAGCCCATCAGCCCCACCAGCAGGGGTCCCAGGCCACCTCCAGTACCCATGGCACCCCTGGACCACTCCCTGAGCTCCCACAGCCCCCTGCCCAAGTTTTAGTTAGGGGAATATAGTAAAGGTCATGGAGAGGTCACAGGCTGTGAATTTTTGTTTACTGCCTGTGACCTGTCCATGACTTTTACTAAAAATACTTGTGACTAAAATATAGCCTTAGTCATCGGCATTCTCCCTTAAGTAGCAGCTCCCCAATGTACCCTATCTGTGCCCCTGCTGTACCCCTCCCCCTAATTGGGTCACTACCCATTCTATCCCCCAGCCTCCCCCACTCCTTTATCCCCTGCCCCCAGTAGGCAGCGTGTGTCTGGAGCTGTTTTTTTAGTAGTGTCTGATCACACACTTCTCCCAGGTTGCCAGTGCAGGGGAGTGCCTAATGTTTACATCTAGCATTTTAGCCCTAAGCCTCTTCCTGAATCCTTGTGCGGGATAGCTGGGGGTCAAAACATGCCCTCAACACTTACAACCACTGGTCTAACATACAGCTGTGGCACCACAAGCTATTATGGGTTTATTTTAATCTCATACAAATAAGATTACAAGCAAAAGGCAACTGTAATGTCTTTATTGGTATAAGATTTTACAATTGATGTTAAAAGACTTCAGTCCACAATCTTATTAAAATACATTTTAGAAGAGACTTTCACAACCACCACAACAGTCATGAGGTGGAATAAAACTACAGAATCCCCCGTGGAAGAGTGCATATTCATTTTAATAGTTTAAGGGCACTGTTGAAAGGTGCCAAATTCTCACAAGACTTCATCCATTTCTGTACGTTGGCTGGAACGGCATTAGAGCTACTTGTCTGCTGAAGTGCACACCACGCCACAATGTCTGCTACAGTGAGTTCGTTTCCCCCCAGCCAGGGTGTCTTGCCAAGGGTGGTGTTCATGGAGCGTAAGACTGCTGCTTTTTCTTTATTGCTACCTTCCTTCAGCTGGAAGATGGCTGTATCCACCCAACTGTCTATCAGAGTTGAAGTGACTGCATTATGCTTCTGGCCAAATAAGGAGAACAAAAATCTAGCAATATTTCCTTCTCCTTCAATGGGACACATGGTTTGAATGCTGAACTTCATCTGGGGCTTGGGAACTGAAATTAAGACAAAATTAAGAACACTTGGCACCACAAACGTTTACATTACATATAGGGAAAAGGGTTGATTAGTAGTAGAGGCAGGGCTGCTAATGCTGCCTATTAAAGTTTTCCCTAGAAGAGCCTGTTTTCAGTTACTTATAACTTGCCCTGTTGGGTTGAAGTTTTCCATGCTAGGTGTCTGCATCGGTCTCAAGGGTTGTTTTTTTTAAACATTTCAGCTGTTTCCAAGAATGAGTCTAGGAAAAAATACTTTTTGGTTCTGTTAAGTTCAGCCTAACTTTTGAGTGAGACGTTCTAGCACTACCTCCTTCCCCCACTGCCCAATACTATGGAGCAGGGCCCTGAAGTTTGGGAAAGAGGAGGGCTTTTGCTGTGATAAATCCAAATTTGGCCAAGTTCTAAGCCTTTGAAAAGTCAGTTTCCACATGCTCATTGGGGACTTAGATTTTAACAGCTACATTCCTTGAAGATTCTGTCCTCAGTGGGCATGCTGCAGTTTGAGGCTGAGCAGAACTTTCCCTGCAGTGAATTCTAGACTATGCTAGGTCGAGGAACCTGCCTAGGGCAGGTACCTAACACTCTCTCATGCTCTCCATGATTCATTGGGCCTAGGCAATGGGGAGGTGACAGTTGGTTGATTCCAATGAAGAGTGCCAATGGCTGGGAAAGGGGTAGAGGAGCCTTTGCCCACTAGACTACACTCCACAGAGCCTGGAATGAAACCCAGCATGCTTGAGTATCACCAAATATCAGTGAAACTCACAGGCGAAGTGTCCCATCCCACCGCACTCTCAGCTGGTACACAGAGGATAACTACTCCATAAACTCCAGGGGCAGAGGTCTGTGGGGCAGATGTAAATATTCCAGTTCTACTGATGAATAATGCATGGATTGAAGATGATGCTCTCCAACAGAATTTGTTTTCAGGAGTTACTTGTGTATACCTTTCTTGCTTTTTGAATACTGCAACCTAAATTCAGCCCCCTTGTACATATATATTATGATAGTCTTTAATTATATGATCACACTTTTCCCCCCACAGGATTCCTGCTTCATTCAGTACTCAATGAACAGCTATTCAATATTGTTTTCTAATTGCTCAATGCATGGCCCCATGCCTGCCTTACTGCATACTATTCAAGACCTGCTCTTAAAAACAGAATGACTAATTTCCTTATGAGCTTTTCCATGTTGCTTACTACTATATTATTGGAGTTCCTTCCCAAATAATGAATTTTCTTAACAACCCTGTGACCCAGGGTGTATTTTACAGATGGAGAAACTAAAGACAAGAAATTAAGATCAAAAGTATCTACTAATTTCAGGTGCCCAATTTGAGATGCCTAGGACCTGAGTTCCCGGGGTACTCCACATTCAACTGCCATAACTATGAGACTGTCCTTTCTCTTCCTGCAATCCCAACTCATTCACTACACACCTTCCTACTTCTGCAACAAATGAGGCAGGGGTCCTACCGACAAGTCTCTACTACACACCCCTCATTCATCCCCACAGCAGGTCCTGTGAAAAAGTAGTATGTGATTATGAATTAAAGACCATCAAATGCATACACACAAGGGGGCCAAATTAAGATTGAAAATTAAGGCTACCTATGCAAAGTTCCTAACTTTTAAGGGCTTGACTTTGCAATTTTAATAACGTTCTTTTAATGTAGTTTCTGTGCAGTATGAAATAAATTTAGGAATGTCTGTCATTGTTTCACTAGCTCCCTAACTGGATAGTGCTACTATAGTAGTAGGGTTTTCCCCTTATTCATATTTAGAGAATCATCAAATGAGAATGCAGTTCACTACAGAAAAGACTTTCAGACTAACAAGAAAATGATATTAAATTAGTTTAATAACTTTTTATATAAAATTGATAGGGATATGAACTGAAAGGGAGATAGTGCGACCTCAGCCTGGCTAAAATGGAAGTTCGTGGTAGAAAAGGACAAACAGGAGTAGGCTTTTATGCCTCATTTACTGAAGGTATAAAATAATGTCACTAATAAGGCTTGCCGTCTTTGGCTCCTCTTGGATTAAATTTCTTCTGGATTCCCAGGCATTGGTAAACCCCATACAACTGGGCTCTGGGAGGGAGTTTGGGTGCGGGAGGAGGTGAGGGGTCAGGCTCTGCGAGGGAGTTTAGCAGGGCTGCTGAAACAATTTGCATAGTGGGGGTGCTGAGAGCCATTGAACCAAACTGTAAGCCCTGTATATAATGGAAACTACTTCAAGCTGGGGGTGCTACAGCACTACTAGTTCCAGCACCTATGGAGTTTGGGTGTGGGAGGGGGTGTGGGGTCAGGCTTTGGGAGGGAGTTTGGTTGGGGGAGGGGGTGTGGGATCAGGCTTTGGGAGGGAGTTTGGTTGCGGGCTCTATTGGGGTGCAGGAGGTGGTCAGGGGATCAGCGCTTACCTCGGGCGGTTCCCGAAAGCGACCGGCACATCCCTCTAGCAGCGGCTCCTAGGCAAGGGGGTCAGTGGGTCTCCGTGCACCACTGCCTGCAAGCTCTGCCCCTACAGCTCCCATTGGCCGCAGTTCCCGGTCAGTGGGAGCTGCGGAGTCGGCACTCAGGGTGGGGACAGCGCGCAGAGAGCCCCTGCCCTCCCCCAACCCTAGGGGCACAGGGAGGATGCCGGCCGCTTCCAGGAGTGGCGCAGAGCCAGGGCAGGTAGGGAAACTACTTAGCCCCGCTGCCGTGCCAGACTGTTAGCACCCAAAATCTCCCGGTTTGGCTGAAGTAGCCTTCAGAAGATAGAGCATGATTCCAGGAGACTGCCCGCAAAACCAGGAGGGTTGGCACCCCCCCATTTCTTGCCTAGCTGAGGAAGAGCATGCTCGTGGAAGCTCCTTCCAGAGCAGATGAGGGATACACCTCAACAAGACACATTTGAGCGTACACAAACTGCTGTCAAAAGGACACTAAGAAAAAAAGCTCTGATTTTTCTTTTTTAGTAACCTTAGGAATCACTTGTAGCAACAGTAGGTACAAAATTCAAATGGAACTGTGATTTTTCAAATTGAATGACCCTTTAAATGCTGTGTTCATCTAAAGCAAATGCCTGAAATTAGAACTATTTAACCATTTGAAAGCCAATACTCCCCTTCTGTAAGTTAGATGCCATTCTTACCATTCTTCCAAATGAGAGTGAAGCCCAACTGATACTCGTGACGTGATTGTTTCCTAGTCTGCTCACCGAAGCATTTCAAGAGGTTTTCTGGCACACATTTCACTGATGAGTGTGTATGAACAGCTGATAAAATCTTATAACGCTCACACAGCAGACTGTGCAGTACTAGCAGTGACAATGGAGGTTGAAAAGGGTTTGCATTGATCACAATATCTTTCAGAGCACCATAATCCTGCATCAAAAGTAAATAATATTTAGCAGACATTAATGTGTAACAACTCATTGCACTGCAGAGACATTCAATAAGTACAATTTGGTGTTGAACAAGAAATTTATCAGGCCATATAGTTGTATATCCTAAACCTTATAGCATTCCATTTATTTTTAACATTTACAATGTCTGCTCAAGCAACTTCCTTACCAAGCAGTAATATTTCTAAGATAAAAAACACAGTGCTCATTATGAGTCAAAACCTGGTTCTAGCTGAAGTCCAAGGTAAAGAGTCCATTAACTTCAGCAGAATTAAGATTTAGTGCCATGGCCATAATTTCAAGATCAACTAGTCCATCTTAGAGTTCTGTGATCTGGAGGTTTCAAATAACCCAAACTGAACAGATTTTATTTTAAAGAGCAGTAGTAGGTCTTTTGTACGTATCAGTTTTGAATATCCCAAATTTTACTCAGCCTGCAGTTTTTTACCCTTCTTATTCAAATTTGGATGCAAAGCAAATTAACTACTGATCACAGAGACCTCTGCACAAAAGGTAATTCATTCACTGGAAACATGTATATTGATAATATACTAGTCTGGACTTGCCTTCCCAAGCATTGAATCTAAGTCTGCTGCGTTTGCAGTCAAAGGAGCATATTCATCAGCTTGAATTATATTAGTTACATCAAAGTCAGCATCTGGTGTTTGTATCATCTTTGAGAGCCCATCGACAGCAGTTTTAAGTTCATACAAGCGTTTTAAGATCTCTTCTTGGCGGGATTCAAGTGCTAGAAGTGATGCGTCAACCTCTTCCTAGAGGGAAAGAATTAGATTACATTTATTTTCACTCATACCCAATACATCAATACAATTATTGTATATCATTGAATGAACTGTGCATAAAACTCTATAGGAATTTATTTGACACTAGTCACATCACACCTTTCATTTTAACACACTATGAAAATTTTTAAAAAATATCCTAAAGGAAATTCTTAAGCTTATTAGTAACCCATGTCACTTCCACTGACTTTACGTGAACAGATGACTGCAAAATGATGGATTGTAAATATGCCCCTTATTTAAATGGTTTACTGAAATCCTATTGGTTAAAATATCTTAAGTCGTTTATTAAACAATTTTTGATCCACATGTTACAGCTCCATCTACAGAACAGTGATTCTAAGACCTAATCATGGGATAAAAGGGAAGGTCCTTTCATGGATTGAGAACTGGTTAAAAGACCGGGAACAAAGGGTAGGAATTAATGGTAAATTCTCAGAATGGAGAGGGGTAACTAGTGGTGTTCCCCAAGGGACCAATCCTATTCAACTTATTTATAAATGATCTGGAGAAACAGTGAGGTGGCAAAGTTTGCAGATGATACTAAACTGCTCAAGATAGTTGAAACAGGGGTAAACAGTGAGGTGGCAAAGTTTGCAGATGATACTAAACTGCTCAAGATAGTTAAGACCAAAGCAGACTGTGATGAACTTCAAAAAGATCTCACAAAACTAAGTGATTGGGCAACAAAATGGCAAATGAAATTTAATGTGGATAAATGTAAAGTAATGCACACTGGAAAAAATAACCCCAACTATACATACAATATGATGGGGGCTAATTTAGCTACAACAAGTCAGGAAAAAGATCTTGGAGTCATCGTGGATAGTTCTCTGAAGATGTCCGCGCAGTGTGCAGAGGCGGTCAAAAAAGCAAACAGGATGTTAGGGATCATTAAAAAGGGGATAGAGAATAAGACGGAGAATATATTATTGCCCTTATATAAATCGATGGTACGCCCACATCTCGAATACTGCATACAGATGTGGTCTTCTCATCTCAAAAAAGATATACTGGCACTAGAAAAGGTTCAGAAAAGGGCAACTAAAATGATTAGGGGTTTGGAACGGGTCCCATATGAGGAGAGATTAAAGAGGCTAGGACTCTTCAGCTTGGAAAAGAGGAGACTAAGGGGGGATATGATAGAGGTATATAAAATCATGAGTGATGTGGAGAAAGTGGATAAGGAAAAGTTATTTACTTATTTCCATAATACAAGAACTAGGGGCCACCAAATGAAATTAATGGGCAGCAGGTTTAAAACAAATAAAAGGAAGTTCTTCACACAGCGCACAGTCAACCTGTGGAACTCCTTGCCTGAGGAGGTTGTGAAGGCTAGGACTATAACAGCGTTTAAAAGAGAACTGGATAAATTCATGGTGGTTAAGTCCATTAATGGCTATTAGCCAGGATGGGTAAGGAATGGTGTCCCTAGCCTCTGTTTGTCAGAGGATGGAGATGGATGGCAGGAGAGAGATCACTTGATCATTGCCTGTTGGTCCACTCCCTCTGGGGCACCTGGCATTGGCCACTGTCGGTAGACAGGATACTGGGCTAGATGGACCTTTGGTCTGACCCGGTACGGCCGTTCTTATGTTATGTTCTTAATCAAAACCAGATAAAAACTGCAAATCTACATACATAAGAATACAAAATTAAACCTTGAAGAGTTTAAGGACTTCACGAATATAGAAGCCTAAAGAACCAAGAATGACTTGCCAGCCACTTACTTCAACCAGTGACTTTCATAGTGATGAAAGTCATGCTGATGTTGCAATATCAAAAAGCTTTAAATAAAAGTGAATTCTAGAGCTCAAACATAAGGCTTGGAGTCCGATCTGGTTCTTCCCAGAACTGTTATACAAACCCGAGCAAAGTATTTTACCCATCTGTGGTAGTTGGATAATACCTATCTTTGTGAAGTACTTTGGAGATCCTTAAAAAAAGTGGCAGTAAAAGTTTTAGTTATTACCAGGCAAGACATACAAGATTGTTTCATGCTAATTTTTAATCGAGATTACTGATTTAAAAAAAAGCCAAATGGCAACAGGCAACCTATACAATGCATAATGAAAGTACTTTGGTGCTAAAGGCAAACACCTAATGTATAGCCTTGTGCGTTATCTTAGGTGTGGCCCTTGATTCTTCAAAGTATGAGGAAAGAAAAAGCTTCTATTTAGTACTAACAGTGAGGTTTCACCAAGAACAGTATGAAATACATTGTATGGGCTGGTCCGCATACCCTTGCACCAAAACACCTACACTGATTTTAATTCACACCTGGTGATATTTTAGTGCATGTGGGTACCAAACCGAACAATTAGATCTGATTTTCACAAAAATAGCAATTTCAAGTATGTGTAGTAATATTTCATTTCTGTAGAGGACATGTAAACAGAGCGGGTGTGGTACAGTAAATAGACTAATAATTCGCCAACTTTTTCTGCTCTGCAGAACACTGAAATATTCCCTCATGAACTATCTGCTTCTTCGCGCACACACCACCCATGACTTCCCAGGTTTGGCTATCAAAATATTTAATCTACAGACCACTACATTTATTTTACACTGTCCCATTTTTGCTATGCCACAGATTTTTGTATTGACAATTTTAACTGCTTTGTAGATGTCAGGGAAACTGAAGGGTCAGGAAACTGGAAAGGAAGAGTTGGAACTTTTGGCACCTGGGTATGCAAACTGGTTTGAGACTGTGGGTAAAGAATGTAAAATTGATGTCTGCTAACATAATCAGCAAATAGCTGACAATGCTGACATTTGTACTGCCATATTTAGGTTTTGAGTAGATAACCCATTAAGATGCATAGGGAATTAACATTTCTCAGTCATATTGTTGCAGTCAGGACAACAATGCTATCACCTTACACTTGATTCACATTCTATGGTTACCTTCACAGCCATCAAGGCAAGACACAACATCTTAATCTCAAAAAATAAAACAGACTCTGGCACAGCCTTCTACAAAGAGAGATGGAGTCCAGGGCATGCCGAAGGCTTTGCCTAGGACTCTATAGCCTCAAGAAAGACGTTTTACCTTCTTGTCTCAGTTTCCCCACTCGTGAAACAGAGATGCTAAGGGACTAGTACGATCCGCAGAGGGCTTTGAGCGTACAGGTCCCACAACATTCAGCGTTCACACAGTCAGACCCCATGCGACTATGGGCAGGCAAACTTCACTGCCGACAACGGAGGCTCAGCGTTATCAAGAGCACGCAGCCGGGTAGGCCGGGACAGAGCTCCACCAGACGGGGGTTTCCCGGAAGTGGCCACACAAAGCAACGGTTGGCTTCCCCCGGTGCAGGAATTGAGGAGACCCCTCCCCCCGGGCTTGGGGGTTCCGCGAGCTGCCTGACTTCTCACCCGCCCCCCCTTTTGGGGTGAATATCCGGGGCCGGGCTCCTCGGCTACGCGGGGACGGAGCCATGTCCCTCCCGGCGGGGAAGAGTCCACAGGGCCCAGCTCCAGGGGCCGCGTGGACCCTTCCCGCGAGGAAGCGGGCTGGCCCAGAAGCCCAACCCCCACCGCTCCCAGCCGAGCCCCCCAAACAGGCCTCCGTTCCGCCCGCGTGCGGCGGCCGCGCTCCTCAGGAGCCCACCTCCCGCTCCGCTCCTACCTGGTGCGGTGGCGCGGCGGCCGCCGGGCCGCGGTGCAGGTTCTGCAGCCGGTACATGCAGGTGGGGAGCTGCTCGGCCCGCACCGCGCCGGGCGCCCCGTGAAAGGACCTCACCTTGTACATGGGCATCGCGCCACAGCAGCCCCGCACCTACGGCTAACCCCGGCTGACTGAGTCAATCACACTGCGCTGCCACCGCAGCAGGCACCAGCCCAGAAACTGCCCCGCCCACCTCAACCTGTCCTCCATTGGGCCATGGACAAGTCCCTCACGCCAAAGCACACGTTATTGGTCCAACTAGAACCCTCTCCCCGCCCAGCTCCTTTACCCTCCTCCCACTGGTCAGAATGAGTGACTGATGCAACCAGGTGGATCTCAATAGGGCGAAGAGTAGAGATCCCTCTGTTGATTGGGCAGGCCGGTCAGCCAATCAGTATGCGGGAAAATGGAGTCTGCAAGAGTTGTGCTGCTGTGGGCTCTGTCCGAGGAGGCTTAACGTTGGCGCGGTGCTGGGCTGTGTCCGGGAATCCCGCCGAGCCAGCCTGGCCATCTGCGTGCCGGGAGCTGAGACTCGATGGAGGCGACGGCACCCTGGTGAGGCCCGTTCCCCGAGGTGGGGGAGGTGCTGGTGACATGGAGGCGTCTGAGGGCGCCTCTCCCTGCGCCCGGAGGTGGCTTCATCTCCCGCCCGGGGAGGCGCGCGCCGGGCCCTTCTCTAGCGGCCGTGAGGCGCTGGCGCGGTCGTCCGTGCAGTGCCCCCACTATGCCCTTCTGCCACCCCAAACCTGCATCATCCAGTCAAACTAACACAAAGTGGGATGTGATAGAAGTCTATGAAATCACGACGGGTGTAGAGAAAGTAGATAAGGAAGTGTTATTTACTCCGTCTCATAACACAAGTACTAGGGGCCACCAGATGAAATTAGTAGGCAGCAGGTTTAAAACAAACAAAAGGAAGTATTTCTTCTCACAACGCGCAGTCAACCTGTGGAACTCCTTGCCAGAGGATGTTGTGAAGGCCAAGACTATAACAGGGTTCAAAAAAGAACTAGGTAAGTTCATGGAGGAGGATAGATCCATCAATGGCTATTAGCCAGGATGGGCAGGGATGCTGTCCCTAGCCTCTGTTTGCCAGAAGCTGGGAATGGATGACAGGGGATGGATCACTGGATGATTACTTGTTCTGTGCATTCCCTCTGGGGCACCTGGCATTGGCCACTGTCGGAAGACAGGATACTGGGCTAGATGGACCTTTGGTCTGACCCGGTACGGCTGTTTTTATGTAGATGCTTTGTATGTCTACAGAAGTGCTTTTTCTGTCAATGTCGTTAATCCACTTCCATTAGTGGCAGTAGATAGCTCAGCATAAGAATTTTTCAATTGACACAGGTGTTTCTACTTGGGGGTTAGGTTGACGTAGCTATGGCGATCATGGGGTGAAATTTTTCACAGCCCTGAGCAATATAGCTAGGTCAATCTAATTATTTAGTAAAAAGAACAGGAGTACTTGTGGCACCTTAGAGACTAACAAATGTATTAGTCTCTAAGGTGCCACAAGTACTCCTGTTCTTTTTGCGGATACAGACTAACACGGCTGCTACTCTGAAACCTGTAATTATTTAGTGCTGATCTACAGTAGAAACTTACATCAGTATAGCTACATCTCTCAGGGTGTGAAAAATCCACACCCCTAAGAGACATAGCTATACTGACCTAACCCCCAGCGTAGACAGTGCTAGGTTGATAGAAGAATTCTTCTGTCGATCTAGCTACCACCTCTCAGGGAGGCGGGTTACCTATATGGATGGGAGAAGCCTTCCTGTTGGTGTAGGTAGTGTCTATGCTGAAGTTGTGCGGCTGTAAATGTTTTAAATATAGATATACCCTTAGTCTGTGGTAGGCTAGTGCAGGTTCCGTTCACACCCCAGCTTGCTGCAAACTAATTGTTTGTGCAGACAAGCCCTAACGCTCATGAGACTCTGCGCTGTAGCTGGCAGCCTCTATTTACTTGGTTCTTAACTCTGTGTTTTTAGTTGCTATAATTGTGGTGAGGGAAGTAGTACTGAATGATAGCAACCTTTTTCACATCTAATCCTTAATTGCTTTTTTTCTTTTAGTGCACAGCCTGCTAAAGCCATCAAGCCTATCGACCATAAATCAGTTCACCAGATCTGTTCAGGACAGGTTGTACTGAATCTAGGCACTGCGGTGAAGGAGTTGGTGGAAAACAGTGTAGATGCTGGAGCTACTAATATTGGTAAACTTGTTGTTTTAATTTCATGTGAGACTAGCACTTAATTCTCATATACTGCTTTGTAACTTCTAAGTGCTCTGCACCTCCGAACTGTTTAGGACAAATGCTTTGTATTTGACCAGGTATATTTATAGCCATTTTACAGATGGGAAAACGAAGGCATAGAGCACTTGGGGTCCCAGTTCTACAATTGGATCTGTGGAAGCTATACTACTTTATTTCCATGTCTGATGTTTTATAAAATTAATGGGATTACTATTGTGTAAAATTAAGCACGGGCATAAAAGTTTGCGGGATCAGGCCTATTTTGGAAGCTTGCTGCAGCATGTCCTACGCTGCTAGAAAACCATATGTAATCAAAATCTGACATGGAATCCAGCCTAGTTACCACCATTTGATGGCCATTCGGTGGACTATCAGGAATTAGTTTGGTTTAAGTCTAGTTCCCAATGGACAATTTTCCACATCACAAAAACTACAGCCATAATTAACATTAACTGATACTCTTATTAGAGAGACAAGGTTGGTGAGATAATATCTTTTATGGACCAACTTCTACAGGTTAAAGAGACAAGCTACACAGAATTCTTCTTCAAGTCTCTGCAAGGAGGCCAGGGATCTGAATGGAAATGGAGACTCAACTATTAGTGTGTCATGTGTGAAGTGCTTCCTCCATGTCAGAGTTCAGGCATATTAACAAAGCAGTGTGGGGAAGCTTGTGCTGCTGCTTATGCTTAACCTCTTCCAAGGAATAGAGGATTTTAGTCTTCAGGCTGGCAACTTTTATGAGCAGAAAACTCTAATACGTGCATGCAAATTTAAAAAATTGAGCTAATCTAGCAGAAAGCACAGGTTGATTTGGAATTGAATAACTTAACTCTTGAAAGCTGTGAATCTTTTTTTAATTTGATTCAGAAAACAAATGGCTGTTGAAGACTTTACAATGCATTATTGACTTTGTGATGCTATACATTCTAAATATTGATCATGAACACTGAATGAAAACAATCTCTTTTAAAATGTTTAGACCTAAAGCTTAAAGAGTATGGAGCAGATCTTATCGAAGTTTCAGATAATGGTTGTGGAGTAGAAGAAGAAAACTTTGAGGGCTTGAGTAAGTTGAATTCTTCACAATTTGTTTGTTCTAAATGTTTGAGAATATTGATATTATATATAAACTCTGATTTATCTGTCAAACTGATAACTGCAGTGAGAAAACTACTTCTTTCTTATAAAATTCCCAAGTTTAATCTCTTTAGGGGGAGGGGATAGCTCAGTGGTTTGAGCATTGGCCTGCTAAACCCAGGGTTGTGAGTTCAATCCTTGAGGGGGCCATTTAGGGATCTGGGGCAAAATCAGTACTTGGTCCTGCTAGTGAAGGCAGGGGACTGGACTCAATGACCTTTCAAGGTCCCTTCCAGTTCTATGAGATAGGTATATCTCCTTAATTTTTTTTTTTTTACTTAACCCAGTGGTCCCCAACCTTTTTCATCTGGCAGGCGCCAGACGACGAGCCACGGAGGGCTGTGGCGGCGGATGAGCATGCGCCGAAATGCCGCCGACAAGTGGCAACGTCAATAGGCATCGCTGCTGAAATGCCGCCGACAAGCAGCGTCATCCAGAGTTGTCGCTGCCGAAATACCACCGAAAATCGGTGACGTTTCGGCGGCGACACCTCTGGATGACGCTGCTTTTCGGCGGATGCTCGTCCGCCGGCCAGTACGCGGGCGCACTTAGATGCCCCGGCGGGCGCCATGACACCTGCGGGCACCGCGTTGGGGACCCCTGACTTAATCCTTCTAGAATGACAGATGTTCCCACCAGAGTTGCAGTAAAACTAGTTTTATTGTCCATCCTGGTGTCGTTATGGTATGTACACATGTGAAGACCTGGACCTAATTATGCAAGTGAATAGTGGGGGTGGAGGGCAAATTGTTGCATATGCTTATTCAAAGTCTCAAGGAAATTTTGATTCAGCTGTGTTCCTTACTCTTTTATGTTCACTTTCTTTAAATGTTCAAGCAGTCACATTTTACAAGTATAACTGTTAATTTAAAAATGAATTTTAAGCTTGAATATTTGCTGAAAGCGAGCTTGAAATTGTATATTTGACTGTAAAATTTGCAATTTGTAAATTTTAAGTCATCCAAACAGGAAGCAGAAACAATACTATGGGACGTATGTAACTAACCAACACTTCAAAAATGGCAAATATTCTCAACAAGCAGTTTGCAAAGAGTCTGCACACCAAAATGTATTCACTGAAGGAATACATAATTTGGAATTACATTGGAGAATTTTGCAGATTATTTGCAAGCAGAAAACGGGGGAAAATAGTGAATAGTTGGTTAATTATTTACTTGACTCTACTATAGTTTACATAAAATATGGTATAAGCATGAAAGTTTTCTGTTTCTTTGGGAAGATACAAAATATACCTTCATACATCAATGTCATTTTGGAAAGATGTGATACAGTTACACATATTTTAAATACATTTTTCCAGCTCTGAAATATTATACTTCCAAGATACAAGATTTCTCTGATCTAATGCATGTTGGAACATTTGGATTTCGAGGTGAAGCTCTGAGTTCACTGTGTGCGTTAAGGTAATAATATTGTGCTTCATTAGTTGACGTAAAGATTCCACATGAATGCAAAAATATTACTTCAGTGATTAATGAAACAAGGCTTTGGAAACTTGTAAATGGGTTCTTTCTCAACTAAAAAAGAACCCAATTATTTGTTTTTCTCCTTTATCATCTTATTTTTTAACTGTGTAGATTTGTTGGAATTAAGACCTCTCTGCAATACAAAAATAACAGTTAAATTAAAATATTTATTAAATTATTACTTAAATTATTTAATTTATTAATGATCCAGACCCAGCAAGTCCGAACTGGATTTAATTGTGTTATAGCTCGGTTAAAAACAAGTTTACCTTGATCTAGTAATTTGCCTATTTTAAAGAATATTTTGTAACCCAGTTACAATGCACTTGGATGAGACCAAACTCTGCTGGGTCTCATGTTATTCAGTTGAACTGCAACCAAATTAACAATTGTTAAAATGTTTTGTTTTGTACAGTAACTCCTCGCTTAACGTTGTAGTTATGTTCCTGAAAAATGCGACTTTAAGCGAAACGATGTTAAGCAAATCCAATTTCCCCATAAGAAATAATGTAAATGGGGGGGGTTAGGTTCCAGGGAAATTTTTTTCACCAGACAAAAGACATATACTGTGTGTGTGTGTGTGTGTGTGTGTGTTTTATTTCATTTATATTTATTTATTTATATATATAGATATATATTACACACACAGTATAAGTTTTTTAACCAAACAGTTTAATACTGTACACAGCAATGATGATTGTGAAGCTTGGTTGAGGTGGTGAAGTCAGAGGTGGAAGAGGGTGGGATATTTCCCGGGGAATGCCTTACTGCTAAATGATGAACTAGCACTCGGCTGAGCCCTCAAAGGTTAAAACATTGTTTTTAATGTAGCCTCACACTCTACAAGGCAGCACAAATGGAGGGAGGGGAGACAGCATGACAGACAGAGACACACACCCTGTGTGTGTGAGAGCGAGCGAGCTGTACATTGCCTTTTTAAGTACATTGATCCCATTCTAAGTACATTGCCTTTTTAAGTAGATCAGCAAGTTGAGACAGCAGCTGCTGCCAGGAAGCTCCCTCCATCCTGAGCCCTGTCCTGTCCCCCGCCCCGTTCTAGAGATGGGGTAAGCGGGGGGCAGGAGCAGGGGGGAGGGGTACACCCTGACATTAGCCCCCTCTTTCACCCCTCTCCGCCCCACCTCCACAGCAAGCAGGAGGCTCCTGGGAGCAGCGCCAAGGCAGAGGGCAGGAGCAGCACATGGCTGTGGGGGGAGGGACAGCTGAACTGCTGGCAATTGATAGCTTGCCTAGGGCGGCTGCTGCACAGGGAACTTAGGGGAGCGGGGAGCTGATAAGGGGGCTGCCGGTCCACCCTGGTTCCAAGCCCCCACCAGCTGGCTGCAATGGGCTGCTCTTTCTGCAAGCAGTGGACAAAGCAGGTGGCTGTCACACAACGTTATAAGGGAGAGTTGTGGAACTTTAAACGAGCATGTTCCCTAATTGATCAGCAACATTACAATGAAACAACGTAAACCGGGACGACTTTTAAGTGAGGAGTTACTGTATACATATTCTATTCTACATACTACCTCTCTGGGGGAGGGAACGCCAGTCACTAGGAAAAGGCAGGTGTTAGTAATGGGAGATTCGATCATTAGAAACATAGATAGCTGGGTTTATGATGACTGGGAGAACTTGTGTGCCTGGTGCAAAGGTTGTGGATCTCTCAAGACATCTAGATAGACTTATGTGTAGTTCTGGGGAGGAGCTGGTGGTCGTGGTACATGTAGGTACCAATGATAGAGGGAAGGGTAGGAGAGACGTCCTGGAGGCCAAATTTATGCTGCTAGGGAAGAGACTGAAATCCAGGAAATCTAGGGAAGAGACTGAAATCTATGGTGGCATTCTCAGAAATGCTTCCAGTTCCACGCGCAGGGCCAGGTAGGCAGGCAGAGCTTCA
The DNA here is from genome assembly GCF_002925995.2 of Terrapene triunguis. Classification (NCBI taxonomy): domain Eukaryota; kingdom Metazoa; phylum Chordata; order Testudines; family Emydidae; genus Terrapene; species Terrapene triunguis. The sequence continues at coordinate 15,259,259 of NW_020664444.1, read as the reverse complement.
GAGTCTCAATGCATGGATGAGACGATGGTGTAGAGAGGAGGGGTTTAGATTTATTAGGAACCGGGGAAACTTTTGGGATTGGGGAGCCTATACAGGAGGGATGGGCTCCACCTAAACCAAAGTGGAACCAGACTACTGGCACTTAACATTAAAAAGGTTGCAGAGCAGTTTTTAAACTAAGAGATGGGGGAAAGCCGATTGCTGCAGAGGAGCACGTGGATTGGACAGAGACTTCTCTTAGGGGAGAGTCTACTGATAGAGATTCTCTAGGTTTTAGTCAGGAGGAGAGGATGAAAGAGGATAAAGTAGGGGCCAGATCAGACAAGAAACATTCACATAAAAAAGAATCTGACACATCAGAAAAGGGCAGACAAATAAACAGTGACAAGTTTTTAAAGTGCTTGTACACAAATGCTAGAAGTCTAAATAATAAGATGGGTGAACTAGAGTGCTTCGTGTTAAAGGAGGATATTGATATAATAGGCATCATAGAAACCTGGTGGAGTGAGGACAATCAATGGAACACAATCATTTCGGGGTACAAAATATATCGGAAGGACAGAACAGGTCATGCGGTGGGGAGGAGTGGCACTATATGTGAAAGAAAATGTAGAATCAAATGAAGTAAAAATCTTAAGTGAATCCACATGTTCCATGGAATCTCTATGGATAGTAATTTCATGCTCTAATAAGACTATAACATTAGGGATCTATTATCGACCACCTGACCAGGACAGTGATAGTGACAATGAAATGCTACGGGAGATTAGAGAGGCTATCAAAATAAAGAACTCAATAATAGTGGGGGATTTCAATTATCCCCATATTGACTGGGAACATGTCACCTCAGGACGAAATGCAGAGACAAAATTTCTTGATACTTTAAATGACTTGGAGCAGCTGGTACAGGAACCCACAGGGAGAGAGGCCATTCTCGATTTAGTTAGGAGCGCAGGATCTGGTCCAAGAGGTAACTATAATAGGACCACTTGGAAATAGTGACCATAATATAATAACTTTTAACATTCCTGTGGTGGGAAGAACACCTCAACAGCCCCACACTGTGGCATTTAACTTCAGAAAGGGGAACTATGCAAAAATGAGGGGGTTAGTTAAACAGAAATGAAAAGGTACAGTGACTAGAATGAAATCCCTGCAAGCTGCATGGACACTTTTCAAAGACACCATAATAGAGGCCCAACTTAAATGTATACCCCAAATTAAAAAACACAGTAAAAGAACTAAAAAGGAGCCACCATGGCTTAACAACCATGTAAAAGAAGCAGTGGGAGATAAAAAGGCATCTTTTAAAAAGTGGAAGTCAAATCCTAGTGAGGTAAATAGAAAGGAGCATAAACACTGCCAAATTAAGTGTAAAAATGTAATAAGAAAAGCCAAAAAGGAGTTTGAAGAACAGCTAGCCAAAAACTCAAAAGGTAATAACAAAATGTTTTTTAAGTACATCAGAAGCAGGAAGCCTGCTAAACAACCAGTGGGGCCCCTGGACGATCAAGATACAAAAGGAGCACTTAAAGATGATAAAGTCATTGCGGAGAAACTAAATGAATTCTTGCTTCAGTCTTCACGGCTGAGAATGTTAGGGAGATTCCCAAACCTGAGCAGCTTTTGTAGGTGACAAATCTGAGGAATTGTCACAGATTGAGGTGTCACTAGAGGAGGTTTTGGAATTAATTGATAAACTTAACAGTAACAAGTCACCGGGATCAGATGGCATTCACCCAAGAGTTCTGAAAGAACTCAAATGTGAAATTGCGGAACTAACCACTATGGTTTGTAACCTGTCCTTTAAATCGGCTTCTGTACCCAATGACCGGAAGATAGCTAATGTAACGCCAATATTTAAAAAGGGCTCTAGATCCCGGCAATTACAGACCAGTAAGTCTAACATCAGTACCGGGCAAATTAGCTGAAACAATTGTAAAGAATAAAATTGTCAGACACATAGAAGAACATAAATTGTTGGGCAAAAGTCAACATGGTTTCTGTAAAGAGAAATCATGTCTTACTAATCTATTAGAGTTCTTTGAAGGGGTCAACAAACATGTGGACAAGGGGGATCCAGTGGACATAGTGTACTTAGATTTCCAGAAAGCCTTTGATAAGGTCCCTCACCAAAGGCTCTTACGTAGACAGGATACTGGGCTGGATGGACCTTTGGTCTGACCCAGTACAGCCAGTCTTATGTTCTTATGTAATATATTTTCAGGGACAATCCATTTAAGCAGTGATTTTTTTCTTATCACAAATAACTGTAACTTTAAATGGAAAATCCAATAAGTAGTACATGTTAGAACAGCAATAACTATGGTTAGGTTGTTAATTTTTAAGGCATCCCTATCTAGTAAAGTGCTGAAGGACATGTGTAAATGCCTTCCTGTATCCAGGCCTATGTTAAGAAAAAAGACTGTTCATATTCTAGTTGCAAAAAACCCCAAGATGTCCTTTGGCTCTTTTAATATGCAGTATCCTTCATTGTAAATACAATGATTTATCATGTAAAGCATAATACATTAGTGGAGTCTTCTACAATTATTGAAGTCCGAGTATGTTGACTCCTGAAGTTATAACAGCTAGATGTTTATCATGATCTCCCAGCATCCAGAGACATTTTAATTTTGAATAACTTCCTACTAACTTAGAAGTGGTCAAAGTTGCACAATTTACAGGAATTTATTGAAATATGTAGGGCTCAGCAAAGCATTCTGTATAAACCTACAGTATGCAGTTCTATATGGCTGAATAAATTGATCCAAATATCAGAAACTGATGAAATAATTTTTTGACATTGACATAGATTTCTCCCACATTGCAAAGACCGCCTGAATTCATTCAGGATTTATAATAATTTTTAATTGTAAGTTCTGTATAAAGGAAATAAACCGTTCAGATAACACATAACTGATGCTCTGATCCTCCAAAGACGTATGCACTTCCTTAACATTAAGCATCTGATTAGTCTTACTAACCTCCCAGTTTTAAAGTTAAGCACATGCGTAAGGTTTTGCAAGGGCTGTGCTTTGCAATGCATTTTGATCCTCAGGTGTAAAGTGCTGTGCAAAGGCAAAGTATTATTCTTCAAACATTTGCTTTTTTTTTGTAGTTTGTAATGCTTTAAAACTTTGTTTTATGATTTCTCTTGAACTAGCTGCATGTTGGAAATAATTGCAGTGTTCGCATACAGTCTTGTGCATCACAAATATTACAGTGTTTTGTGTTTGTATTAGAAGAGTAGCATCCAAGTAGCATGAAACAGCAAAATCAGAGCCTAACATAATGGTCTATCTACAAGATGTATGTAAGGGATAAAAACTTAGATTTTTGCATGGTAACTAGGAAAATTAGGAAGGTCTGCACAGTATTGTTAAGCATTTTTATGTATACTCTTGGTTAAAAATCTTGAGGAGGGAGTGAAAGTTGCTTCTTAGAGAACTTATTTATAGTACCAGGTTGGGGGGGGATAGCTCAGTGGTTTGAGCATTAGCCTGCTAAACCCACGGTTGTGAGTTCAATCCTTGAGGGGGCCACTTAGGGATCTGGGGCAAAAATCAGTACTTGGTCCTGCTAGTGAAGGCAGGGGGCTGGACTCAATGACCTTTCAGGGACCCTTCCAGTTCTATAACATAAGTATCTCTCTCTCTCTCTCTCTCTCTCTATATATATATATATATATATATATATATATAATCAATCCAGAACAAATATCTATCTATTAGAAATTCTTACAAAAGGGAGTTGATAATGTAAACTCTAATTTAACCTTAATTAAAGTTGTGTGAATGGTACTGGCATAATGTGAATAGAAATACCTGAAGTTTTCGGTACTGTAGACTGGATAAAGAAAAGCTACTGTTCAGTTAATAATCCTATTGGTTCTTTTTCCTTCTTCCAGTGATGTTACCATTTTTACTTGTCACAAATCTGCAAAGGTTGGAACTCGTCTGGTATTTGATCACAATGGAAAAATTACTCAGAAAACTCCTTATCCACGACAGCAGGGAACAACTGTTAGCGTGCAGCAATTGTTTTATACCCTGCCAGTGCGGCACAAGGAATTTCAACGAAATATTAAAAAGGTGTAGTGAACTGGAAATTCTGCTTTTAAAAATGTGATAACCTGCAAATCTAAACTTTGTAAAAAATAGATACATATAATTTAAATTATATTTCTTTCCTTTATATCTTGGTATACCATAGTGCTAGAGAGAGTTGATTAGCTCAGACATCTAGAACTTTCTCTTTCAACATAAATAATAAGATGTGGTCTAAGTAAGGTTCTTCTCTTTTCAGTCTAACTTCTCATTAGTGGTACTAACATTTACGTTAAGTGTTGGTTTGATGCTTCTAAATCTTGCATACTTTTTCATCTGTTGACTCTATATTTACATTATAATATTATACAGATCTTTGTGAAATAATAAAATGGACTCTCTCTTTTGCCTTCCTTACATATTTTGCACAGATTTTATGTAGAACTACAGTGACAAGACTTTCAGATTTGAGAAAGAAAGCAAGATAGGAATGAACATTGCATAATTAAAATTTGAAAATGTAGTGTTTTAAACTACCTACTTAACATATATCTAGTAAATATGGTTTAATCTTCCTCTTATTTTTCGCATGTAAGATCAAACTGTTTGCAGGGTTTCTGGAAGTTGCAGCTGAATCTCAGAATAAAGCTATACAACCCGGTTTGGAAGTGAGGGGAAAAAATGTGATGTACACAAAGACAGGCTATCCTATTTAGACATTTTAAAAAAATCTATTAATGTGTTTTCTGTTTCATAAAAATATTCAAACTTTTGTTTCTTTAACAGGAATATGCAAAAATGGTCCAAATATTACAAGCGTACTGTATCATTTCAACAGGAGTTCGAATTAACTGCACCAATCAGGTTGGCCAAGGGAAAAAACACTCAGTGGTGTGTACCACTGGTAGCTGTAGTCTAAAGGAAAACATTGGAGCAATATTTGGCCAAAAGCAGGTAATACTTACTGTAGGAAAAGGAGAAAAAGCAGCTGCAAGAATATGTTAAAATCTAATTAAATACAGTATGAGTAAAGATGCTGTATAAACCATTATGGAGGAAGGGTGTAATAATTATTGTGCTCTAGCACACCCTATAGGTTAAATAAGGCAAGAGAATGCAGTTTCCACAGACTTATTTTTTTTTTTTTCCCTCCCTTGTCACAGTTTTACCTGCTTTGCAGAAAGAGAAATACAGAATGTTGGGATGAACGTAAATCTTAATACCTCAGTTTAGACTGGTTAAATTAGTATTCTAAGAAGTGTTTGTGAGAGATTAAGGTTGGTCATCTGTTCATTTTTGTGATATGTGGACCATAGGTATCCTCTCCAATCCCCAAAAGCATAATTATAAAAATGTTAGCATGGTGTGATGTGGAAGATGTCTGAGTTTTGCAGCCCTTCACTATGAAATTCAGAAGCTTATTCTTTAAAGTTGTAGTCTATCTTCCAAATTGGAATAGCAGTCAGCAGATGTAGACATTTACAGCTTAATGCTTAATAAATGTTTACTATAAATAAATCTGTTATAACTACCCAGTGGAAAGAAGTAGCAAAAGGAAGACAAAAGTAGTAAATGCACTCTTGCTCCCAGCCCTATGTCATAGCTACCAAGCATTTTTACTACGTTGGCTGGTGGGGTTGCTAATCTGTGATATCGTACTAAGTATCTCCTCCTGTTCAGGGGCCCATTTGTGCTATCCCTGCAATGCTCCCAACCCCTGTTCCTCCTCAGAGTGAGAGTCCAGACCAAAATTTAATTGGATGTCCTTCATGGATCAGTCAACTAAAATGTTAAGTTACATGTATCTATTTATATACTACTGCACCTTTAAGACCAAAGTGCTGAATGCAGAATCAAAAACAGAAAAAAGTAAGTGTGTCCTAACTGAAAAACTACATGAAAATTTATGATTGAAGAAAATTATATCCATGTTTCAGGTAACTTGTGTTTCAAATGGGATGTCTTATCAATTGTATTATTATTCATTCAAAACATATGAATTTATCTGATGACATTTTCTGATATGGCATGAATCTTGATTGGATCATTTATGGCTGGGAAGTCTGAAGCTGAATAAATAATGCTGTTTTTTTCTGTCTTAAATAGGTTTAGTGAATGAATGTTGGCATGAAAGGGAGAGCAGAACACTTAACATTGGAATTGTGTGTCAAATACAGGTTAAGAGGAAGAGTTTGTTAGGGATTTATACTTTTGCATATGCTCTTTAACAGTGTGACTATAACCTCTGTGTGTTTAAGGGTAGTTCCTTCATTCAACCTGGCCAGCCAACTTTTAAAAAATATAATTACCACGTGCCAAGTTGGTTGTGATCCTGACAATAATAAAACAAGGAACTGAAAAGAAGGCCATAGCTATAATTGTTTAATCAATTATCATCCTTCTGACTGAGTTAAACTTTAACAGAGGCAAAAATGAATGAAAAACCCACTGACTTTAAATCACTAAAATGATTTTTGATGTTCTTGCACCAAGGAATAGCTATGAATTTAAATTTTCTTTCAGTTGCAAAACCTCATTCCCTTTGTTCAGCTACTTCCTAGTGAAGCTGTTTGTGAAGAATATGGCCTCCACTCCACTGATATGCCACAGAATCTTTTTACGTAAGTAGGAAGCCACCGCTGTCAGTATTTCCATGTTATAACTCAGGACTATGATGTAACCAGTTAAATGTATGTGGAGAGGGAGGGATGGGGCTAATATTTCTTGGTTTACTCTAATTTTGGCTTACTCTAATATTCTGCTGAATTAGTCACCACATTTAGTGTTCTCAATAATTATACATTATGGGTCAAATTGTGCCCTCAGTTATACCTGTACATCCTCACTGAAGTCAGTGCGAATGCCTGGGTGTAAGACAAGGTAGAATATGGTCCAACTTGAATAAAGAAGTTCTTTTAAATTAAAAAGTACTAACTTTTTTAGAATTTATAGTGGTTAATATAGAAGAGATTTGTGAACAGCCATATAAATGTTTGGGTTTACCGTGTTCTCAAAATCAGTGTCACAGTTGACGCTCCTTGAGGTAGAGAAAGCATGAATGCAGCTTTTTCAGAAGTCAGTGAATGTTGCTCTTTCAGTTGGCTGGAGAGCTTGCTAGCGGTGAACTATTAGCCTTTGCTAAGCTGGGATGTGTAGCAAAGCCACATGTAGGTATTTACTGAAAACATGTAATAGTTTTGGCTTTTAACCTCGTCAGAAATGTTCCTCTATAGAACTGGCATTGACTCTTAAAAGTTTCTATTCTTCCTTTCTTCTATTGATTCCCACTCTTACAATATTAATATTGAACAGTATTACAGGCTTCGTTTCCCATTGTGATCATGGTGTTGGAAGGAGTACAACAGATAGACAGTTTTTCTTTGTCAATCAGCGACCATGTGACCAATCAAAGGTACAGTTCTTAATAATATCGCTTATAGTTAGGCTTGGAAGGATTAGATTTTTATCAGTAGAAGATGGTAACATTGATTTCATCATACACAAACCAATAAAAAAAACTGCTACAGTTGCTTGATTTCTTCGTTTCTCTTTTCCAGTCTAGACCTAGTAATTGTTGTTACTACTTCTTCCTTTGTATTGATCTAATAAAGGAAAGATATAAATGTTTCGTGGTAGGTCAAAAGAGTCCCAGGAAATGACCAGATTAGAAACTTGTACATCTAGGTCTTATCCTGCAAATACTTATTCACTTTAGCCTCTTTATCTACAGTGGGACTATTTGTGTGAGTAAAGGTCTAATCATGTGAATAAGGATTTGCTAGATCACGCTTGAAGTCTATTACTGCATTAGATAACATGTATCAGTAAAGAATAGAAGTAAGTAATGGTATCTCACTTGTTCTCTGTGTTCTGTGCAGATTTCCAAAGTTGTGAATGAAGTTTACCACATGTACAATAAGCACCAATATCCATTTATTGTTCTTAACATTTGTGTAGATTCTGGTGAGTTCTTCTAATCAATCTCCATTAACCTTTGTAAAATGCTAGAAATAATAAATATGTAATATATGCAATTGCATAGCTTTAGAATCATTGGGGTTTTGAGTAGCTTTTGGACTAACTAGATGAATAGTTGTTATTGTGTTGTGAAGATGCTTCTGATCTGTAATCGGAACATGTTCTATGATTGGTTGTAAACTAACCAGAAGTAACTTTCTATGCCAGTCTAGACCAGGGTGAAAAAGGCAGTCTGCTGGGTAGAATTAAATATTGGGGAACTTAAAATGTCTTACAATGCAGAAGCAGTATTTTTCACCACCGTTGCTGGATCTGCAGGTGGTTTAGCAGTGTTGTGTTTGCAGCCACATTATCCATATTACCAGTGGCTTTTGTTGTACTCTGTGAATAAAGAGGGGAAAAATAAGGGAACTTCAGTCCAAGGATGGAAGGAACAAAAATATTCTATAATTTAATCTGAAATATAATTAATAGCTTTCCTTTATTTTTAGAGTGTGTTGACATCAATGTAACTCCTGACAAGAGGCAAATTTTACTGCAACAGGAGAAAGTTTTGCTAGCAATTTTAAAGACGTGTCTTGTGGGAATGTTTGGTAGCAATGTTAACAAACTTAACATCAATCAAAAACTGCTGGATATTACAGGTACATTAATGTTAACTGTGGAAGTCACTGTGGGTGTGGCCGATGTTGGAGAGCTCAGAACGATGAAAAAGATGTATTTTTAAAATTAACTTTCTGATAGCAAATATGCCTGCTAATGAAACTGACAAGCTTATTACCAGATTTCTAGTCCACAGTTTGTAGTCAGACTCCAGCAATGCAGAGTATGTTGTCAAGATTGATCTGCCCTTAGTTTAAAACAAACAAACAACCCCCCCCATTCCTCCCCCCTCCCCCCCACACGCACACATCACACAAAAGCTTTTCAGGCTTCCTTTATACATCATAAAAAAGCAACTTTTTGGGTTGCTTTCAGCACTGCTAACCAGGGTTACATTCAATCTGGTGACGTCTATAGTGGCTTGTTATCAATCTCTCCCTCCCCCCCTTCTTTGTCCCTTCCCCCAAATGAGTCATTCAGTCCCCCAAATGTTTGCTGTTTGTTTTGTTTTTTAATTGCATTTAATGAAAATCTACAATTTTCTCCATTCATATTTTATTAGGTAACTTCAAAAAGATAGTAGGAGAAGAAACAGAAAAGCCTCAGACAGGAATGCTGCTTGATTCTGCAGCCCAGAATCCAAAGGGAGAAGAGAAAAGAGCAATGACTATTGTTAAATTAAGAGAGTCATTCTCTCTCCATCAAATGACAGAGAGCAGTTTTCAGAGCCCTAGCATTGTCGGAAAGCAACACAACTCCCCGGGGAAGAGAGAACTTATGTCATTTCTTAACACTTCAAGTCCTGTAAAGAGTCAAAAGTCCATCTCCAGCAAGGAGTCTGAACATTGGAGGCAGATGGACTCAAATACATACTCAGTTACTAGCAGAGATTTGAGGAAGTTAGAAAATGACACGGATTCTGGATGTGGTAGCACCTCTGCAGAGTCAAATGTTGGCTTTAGTACTCCAGAAGTTGGTAGCTGCCTCAGCAATGAAAGTGCAGGCAGCTCACCTGAAGAAGAGTTCCGTATTTCAAAAGAGGAGCTTCAAAGTGTATGTCTTGAAACTGTCAAACTTAGTGAGGAATCATTGGAATGTGATGCCAAATTTTCAGAGGTTGAACATGAATTGACCCAAATGGGTGAACAGAATGAATGGAGTGAGTTACCACAGCAAGCCAATAGTTTTTCCCCAAATGTGAAGCGTTTTAAAAGTGAGCAAGTTAATTTAAAGGCAGCCACCTGTCCAGAACTGAGAAATGCTGAGAACTGTGCATCAGTGCCACATGTTGATGTACCAATTGAAATTAAAAAGAAAACTGTTCCACTTGAGTTCTCTATGAGTTCTTTAGCAGAAAGAGTAAAAAGGCTAATACAGCAGCAACAGAAAAAGGCAGAAGCACAGAATTATAGAAGATTTAGAGCAAAGATTAGCCCTGGAGACAATAAAACAGCAGAGGATGAATTAAGAAAAGAAATCAGGTATTTGCACCTTCTAGTTACCTTATGTTAACCAAATGATAAACAAAGTTGATGGAAAAATATAGGTTAATAGTATTTACAAGAAAGCTTTGATCTGTTTGTTAATTTTGGAGATGTAGGTTTATATATGAATGACAAACCTACATTACTGTGTTAGCACCTTTTTGGCAATTTGTTTCATCAGGTAACTCAAGCTTCTGCAAACATATAGGTCCATGCCGAATATGGAAATGTGCATAATAAACAGTTAGTGCCACACATTTTATAAACTCCTCTTTAGTAGTAATCTGGAGTATGTTGAGTGGTGTATCCAAAGAAACACCAAACTTATAATTATTGAGGTATTTCTTTGGTGGTATTCTGCTGAGTGGAGCCCATTATTCATGTTGCCTCTTCTAAAATACTGTAAAGTTTGGGGATAGAGCAGCTTTGGAGATGGACTGACTCAGATGGGGACTGGACAGTGAGGGTCTGAGACACAGATATTCTTGACAGTAAATATTTTGGTTGTCAGTGGTGTGGAGAGGCCTACCCTTTCCTATTGAAAAGGAGGCAGATAACTCACATGTAAAGATTTTAGAACTATCACAGTTTATAATCTGTTTGTTTTTCTATATACAGTAAAGAGATGTTTGCAAAAATGGAAATCATAGGTCAGTTCAATTTAGGATTTATAGTAGCCAAGCTGAATACTGATCTCTTCATAATTGACCAACATGCTACTGATGAAAAATACAACTTTGAGATGTTACAACAGCACAACGTTCTCCAAGGTCAGAAGCTGATAGCGTAAGTGTCTTTAGTGTGTTACTATTAACATTGGTTTGAAACAGCTGGAACCTAGTATAATAAATGGATGTAGTGAAACTCCACTTCCAGTGAAGTAGATTGTAATGCTCTGGAACTTTCAGTGTGCCAAGTGCAGTTTTAGTCATGTTGAACTTCTGTATGATGGGTTGGACCCCCATTCTGGGATGCCACCTGATGTACTGGGGTTTCATGAGCCCCTCCTGTTCCACCAGCCTGGATTCCCTCTCCCTTATTTTGCTGAATTATGCTCTCCGGCCTCTTGCAGCACACATACACAGGTAGGACCACACCCAGCTGCAGACACAAATTGAAGTCAGCTCTGTGTGAGAGGATTCACGCATCACTCACGTGCACACCCCTTTTGGGGAATAAACCCAAAATAATACTGTCTTCCACTGTAAAAAAAGCTCATAAAAATTCACCCTCTCCCTCAATATGATGAGAGAGATGCACAACTTCTTACCCTCCCCCCCCCCGTTAGAAATTGCACAAACTGGGTTTAGTAAAAAATTATTAACTACAAAAGGCAGATTTTAAGTGATTATAAGGGATAGCAAATAGAACAAAGCAGATTACTGAGCAAATAAAACAAAAGACATACTAAGCTTAAAATCTTACAGAGACTGGTTTCAAGAAGTAATTTCTCACCCTAAATGTTATTTTAGGTAAGTTGCAGAGTTCCAGTAGCTTAGAGTTCCAGTTATTTCTTCTTACAGACTGGACCCCTGTCTCAGGCTACGTCTTCACTACGGGGGGGGTCGATTTAAGATACGCAAATTCAGCGACGCGAATAGCGTAGCTGAATTCGACGTATCGCAGCCGACTTACCCCGCTGTGAGGACGGCGGCAAAATCGACCTCCGCGGCTTCCCGTCGACGGCTCTTACTCCCACCTTCGCTGGTGGAGTAAGAGCGTCGATTCGGGGATCGATTGTCGCGTCCTGACGGGACGCGATAAATCGATCCCCGAGAGGTCGATTTCTACCCGCCGATTCAGGCGGGTAGTGTAGACCTAGCCTCAGTCTAGACTCACCCCTGCCTTTCCCTTCAGGTTTAGTTCCTTTGTCCCTTCAGGTTCTTTCAGCAGTCCTTCTTCTTGGGTAGGCAATGGAGGAGAGTCCAGATTAACCCCCCTCCCCAGCCTTAAAAGGGATTTTCCTAAGGCAGGAAACCTTTGTTTGATCCCCATCCCCCTACCGAGGAAAAGTACCAGCAGTGTCCAAAGTGGTATTTTGTATCAGGTGTTCTTATCACCTGACCTGGTAGTGTCTCAGGAAGGAGTGTGTGTGATGGGTTGGATCACAGAAACCCCCTTGGGGTTGCCAACTGATGTGCCAAGACTACTTCTGCCCCTGTTTTCCTGCCCTGGCAGTTTAGAACTTCAGTGCCCTGCCTGGTTTGAGCCAGACCCGCTAGCCTGCTGCAAACCCAGACCCAGGGTCTGAACCACATCCCCTAACAGCTGTAGGCTTAACTGAAAGCACCTTACAGAAGTGTTCCTGTCTTTAACACCCAGATGTCCAACTCCCAATGGGGTCCAAAACCCAAATAATTCTGTTTTACCCTGTATAAAGCGTATACAGGGTAAACTCATAAATTGTTCACCCTCTATAACACTGATAGAGCGATATGCACAGCTGTTTGCCCCCCCCCCCCCGGTATTAATACATACTCTGGGTTAATTAATAAGTAAAAAGTGATTTTATTAAATACAGAAAGGAGGATTTAAGTGGTTCCAAGTAGTAACAGACAGAACAAAGTGAATTACCAAGCAAAATAAAATAGAACACACAAGTCTGTATCTAAGAAACTGAATACAGATAAAAACCTCACCCAGCAAGCTTCCTTTTACAGACTAGTCTCCTTCTAGTCTGGGTCCAACAATCACTCACACCCCCTGTAGTTACTGTCCTTTGTTCCAGTTTCTTTCAGGTATCCTTGGGGGTGGAGAGGCTCTCTCTTTAGCCAGCTGAAGACCCAATGGAGGGGTCTCCCAGGGGTTTAAATAGACTTTCTCTTGTGGGTGGAGACCCCCTCCTCCCTCCCTATGCAAAGTCCAGCTCCAAGATGGAGTTTTGGAGTCACCTGGGCAAGTCACATGTCCATGCATGACTCAATTTTTACCAGCCAAGCCACATTCCTGTGAAAGCTCAGATGTGGATTGGCATCTTCAAGTTCATTGTTGGCTTAAGTAGTTTTTGATTGGGTACTTAATTTGCACTTCTCTCAAGAAGCTGACCGAATGCTCAACTAAGCTAGTTAAAATCAAGCAAGTATACAGCCAATATTCCTAACTTCAAGTACAAAAATGATACATGCATACAAATAGGATTAATAGATTCAGTAGATCATAACCTTTACAGAGATATGTTACATGGCATATGTAGCATAAAACATATTCTAGTTATGTCATATATACAATCATAAGCATATTCCATAAAGCCTTATGGGGGGCACCGTCACAGAGAGATTAGTATCTTCACAGTCTTATTGTTTCTTCCTAATGGCCCATCAAGGCTGTGATGGCCGGTTGTCTGGTGGGTGTCAAAATGTTGTAAATAACTTGAGAAAAGCCTTGAAGCTTAAGGGACAAGTTTAGCTGAAGATTAGTGCAGAATCTTAAGTAAATATGTCAGGAAAGGAAACATTTGGTATGAGCATTTTCTATAAAAGTCTAGCTGGAATCTGACAGAAGAGAAGTGTGCATGAGGAAAGGAGAGTTTTAGGCTTCAGTATATTAAAGCACTTAAGCACATACTTAAAATTTAAGCATGTGTGTAAGTACTTCGGTGAATTGGAATTATAGGACCAGATTCAAAGTCCTCAAAGTTAATCAGAGTCTGTCCATTGAACTCATTTGGCTTTGGATCAGGCCCTTAGAGAGGAAAAGGCAAGCCAAATGCTGGTACTGTGTTTCTGCAGTTCTCTAAAATTTTAAATTCTCCTGAACTAGGCTTTATATCTGTTGTCCTGGCTTGGCAGTTGCAGAACTAAATTTCTGCTGAATTTCAGCCTTGGTCACTCTGTATTAGGATTTTGGAATTTTATAAGCTTAATGCAATGTTTCACAGGAATTTTAATAATCATACTTATGTAGCACCTTACATATTCAAAATGTGTTATCAATATTAATTTCTACAACACCCTTTAAGATAGGTCAGGCTTACTCTTAGAAGTGCTGAACATAAGCCTGGGTAAAACCCAGAGAAACTATGGGGACATGGTTAAGGACATAGTGCCTAAGTGTCAGAGCCAGGATTTAATTGTTTTTAATGCTGTTGTTATATTACACAACTTTGTAATTTGGCTTAAGAGATATATTTAATTTTTTCCTCTCTTGTAGGCCACAAAATCTTAATTTAACTGCTGTAAATGAAACTATATTGATTGAAAACCTGGAGATATTTAGAAAAAATGGGTTTGATTTTGTCATTGATGAAGATGGTAAGTTTGGATCCAGAATCACTAGAACTAGAAAAGTTTACAGTTTTCCTCTTCTCACTCGGTAAACAAGATTAAGTTGATAGAAGTTGTCAGTAGTATTGCAAAATAAGGTCTTAAATATTGATGTGCCATATTCAATGCATACTGTTTTTCTTCTACGATTCTTGAAAATATTTAATGAAAAATTATAGAATGCATATTTGTTATTTAAGAAATTGGATTGATAAAGAGTTATATAGCGGTAAATATACCCAATGGCCTGTGATAGGATGTTAGATGGGGTGGGATCTGAGTTACTACAGAGAATTTTTTCCTGGGTGTCTGGCTGGTGAGTCTTGCGCACATGCTCAGGGTTTAGCTGATCGCCATATTTGGGGTCGGGAAGGAATTTTCCTCCAGGACAGATTAGCAGAGGCCCTGGGGTTTTTTTTGCCTTCCTCTGCGGCGTGGGGCACGGGTCACTTGCTGGAAGATTCTCTGCACCTTGAAGTCTTTAAACCATGATTTGAGGACTTCAATGGCTCAGAGATAAGTTTGATACAGTGGGTGGGTGAGATTCTGTGGCCTGCGTTGTGCAGGAGGTCAGACTAGATGATCATAATGGTCCCTTCTGACCTTGAAGTCTATGATTCTATGACTCCTACAGTAATTCTTCTTAGCATGTGGTAGTGACCTAATAGACCCAGTTGCCACTCCAAGAGATACTGAGTTTATTCTTGCATTGCATTAATAAAACCCTTGTTGGAATAACAGGGTTACATATAGGCACACAAATGATCTGATAGAGAAGGGAACTAACAGTTGGGATTTTTGGGTTCTCTTTTTGGCCCTAGTACTAACTTGCTCTGTAGTTTTGGGCAAATCACTTAACAGCTAAGTGCATCATTTTTCATCTGTAAAATGGGGATAATACTTGTTTATGTCAGAGTCTCCGAGCAAAAATCACTATGTAGTGTAAAGTAGAGGAAAATCTGTTATCCCTTGTGGCATTTTTCAAGAATATACAGGCCAGGCCATGCACCATTATGCATTTTTAAATTTCAAGGGTTGTTTTTTTTTGTTTTTGCCTAAAATAGCAATGGTAATTATCAAACTTTTACAAACAATCTAATTATTTTTAGTTACACAACTTCAAAAATAACTTTAGACAGTCAGCTCTTTCAAGCTGTCCAGTTTTTAAAATGTTAGAATTTTTGTAAAATTAGAACATCTCTCAAAAGACTGTTTGCTAATTAAATTTTAGTACTCCATGTAGGGATCATTATGGATTGACTTATGGAAGGAGCATGTTTAAATTTTTACTTATTTGTCAAACAATAAACAAAATGAAATGTTCGCTTGCATTGATAAACTGTTTTCTCTCTTAAATATTTTTCCTTTTTAAAAAAATCTTCCAGCTCCTGTAACTGAAAGGGTTAAGTTGATTTCCTTGCCAACAAGCAAAAATTGGACTTTTGGTCCACAGGACATAGAGGAGTTGATTTTCATGTTAAGTGATTGCCCAGGAGTCATGTGTAGGCCCTCCAGGGTCAGACAGATGTTTGCTTCTCGAGCTTGTAGAAAATCTGTAAGTGCTGCATTTTATGTATATTTACTAGTATACACTGTATATTTAATTGGACTGTATGTTGCTAGTGGATTTTTGGCACCTAACATGCTTGGTCCTGATCCTGCTCTTTTGTCCCAGTGTAAATCAAGAGTAACTTCACTGAAGTCTCTAATTATATCAGTTCTAGTACAGCTAAGGGCACAGTTGGGCCCTTTGTATATGGTCTTAAATTAGATTTTGATTGTCCTGTAGGTCTCTTTATTTTAATGTCTTGCACAGTATCTTGTCTGCTGTTGTAATTGGAGAAGTACAGCTTTTGTGCAGCAATTTGCCATAAGGGAGAAAGAAAATATAATTGTTAAACTTTGTTTGCATTTTTGTTCACAGGTGATGATTGGAACTGCACTTACTGTAAATGAGATGAAGAAATTGATCACCCACATGGGTGAGATTGAGCATCCTTGGAACTGTCCCCATGGAAGGCCAACTATGAGGCACATAGTCAATTTAGATCTAATTTCTCAAGAATAGCAGACCCTTGTGTGTATTTTATTAGTGGTTTTTTACTTTTAATTCATTGGCAATGTTATTAATCCACTTCTCTTTGAATTACAGATTTTATCATAAAACTTTTTTATTTTGTCAGAAGTGACCGTTTTAGCCACCATTTTGCATATTTAAATTTACCATTTGCATATTTAAATATTACCTGAACAACACAGGCATCCTGTAATCTTTCTTTCTTTATTACTCCTATATAAAGACATACCAGAATTTACTTGTAAATACATTCCTTTTGTCATGGCTGGCCTTGCATATTACTTTTTTTTTTTTTTTTTTTTTGGCAGCTGAGATACTTAAAAAATAAACTTTTATATGGAAGTTCAAGACTTTAGGTGAACACTCTTTATAGAGACCGTATTATGGTATGACAAAGTAAAATTATATCTCATAGGCTATAGTGCCTCTTTGTAACGTTTCAAATAAATCATATTTGATGTTTAGGTGAAAGTATTAAATCATATTTTTTCTTTTCACTATTAATTGCAATTCTGTGTCAAGGTTTTTCTGATGTTCAGTTTAATGTTTAGTAGTGAGAAACATTAAACACTGGTGTTAAGGAGAGGATGGAATAGAATTGTGTACCTCTGACATCCACCTCTGCCTCTTAAGCAGCAGCTTACTGAGCCTTACTCCATAAACATTCTTTCAAGAAAAGATTCCTTTGCTGAGAATGAAAGCAAGCAACCATCCGACCCCCCACCACCAATGGTGAGGAATAAGGAAGGCCATCCTCAAATTAGGAGCTTCTTTCACTGTAGAAACAAAGCAGTTATTATATTGGTTACTTTGGTGCCAGGAGGCCAAATCCTGGGCTTATTGAAAGTCAGTGACAAAACTCTGACCTTGGTGGGACCAAGAAAAGTGTTTTTGTTTACATCGGTGTGTTACGTGCTATTTTTAGAGGAGGATGTTTGCCACCTTGCTTTTGTCCTTGCTAATGGATAGCATGTGGGACTGCAAGGTAGAAGATGTGCATTCTCTTCCTGGCTATGTTATTGAATTGTGTGAAGTTGGGCAGAATCTACTTCAATCTACCTCTATTTCTTAGTTTCCCTGTATGTGATGTGGGCATGATGCTGTACCATGAATAAGTACTCCAGTCTAAGCTTATCAGGGTAAGGGCTGAACAGCTGCTAAGTATCCAAACGTCTTCCAAAAGGCAGGTTGGGGGCTAGAGCCACCTTCCTTTACTGTAGAACCTCGTGTATTGCAGAAATAACCTAAAACCATCATGGTGGTGCAAAGAAACCAAAAGGAAACATTGGGCCTGGGTGGGGACCACTAGAAGAAAAATACCTCCCCTCGTGCCTGCCTGGCACCAGCTGTGCTGCAGTCCCTGGGGTGGAAAAAACGTGCCTCCGAATCTGCCATGGGCATTGCTGCTAGCTGGGAGCCAGAGGCGGCGGGGCAGGTGGGGAGGGGCTGTTCCAGCAGCAGGCCGGGGCCGCTGTAGTAGGCGCGCACCGCCCGCCGGAGGGGGTTGTACTATCCCGGAACTTGGGGAGGGGGAAATTGGCGGCGGTCCCTTTAAGGAGACGCGTCAGTGGCTTTCTGCCCTGCCGGCGGTTACTATGGTTACTGGCGCCGGGCGTAGGACGCGGTGGCCGGAGCCGGAGGGACGGGCCCCGAAACAGCTCGTGCTCGCCACCCTCCGCTTTGCGCAGAGGAGCCCCCGGGCGTTGGCCGGAACCCTGGGGACCGAGCAGGGGGGCCCGGGCTTCCCGCTGGGTGGTGGGCGACCTAGCCAGCGTGGAGGGGAGCCAGGAGCTTCGTGCTGCCCGGCCAGAGACCCTCGGGCGCAGCTGTTCCTAGGCATCCCATCTTGATTTTTCTTCCCGGTTTGTTGTGGGTGCGGGAGGACCGAGAAGCCAGTGATGATACAGTCGCCTCGGGTGTCTTTGCAAATGTAGCTGAGGAGTCGTGGGTAAATTGCTATCTCCTTCTAGAGAAGTTTTCTAGCTTGGAGAAATTAGTCTCAGGAATCTCCACACCCTGCTAGCTGTAACAGAACCGCAGCTTGGGCTTGCAGGAGGTTTGTAATTGTCCACCATCTTTTTAACTAATATAATTTTACACTTGCTTTAACCAAATACCCACGAGGGTTTAATGAGTGTGTTTTTAATTGCCCCTGAATCATTCCTACCTAATAGAGCATGTAATATTACTGCCTTACAGAATCAGGAATACTAAGCCATGAAGATTTAACCAGGAAACAGTGGGAGTCATGATTCTAGACCACCACATGGTTCTGTGATATTTTTTTTTCACATAATCCTCTGGGGTCACAAATATGTGGCATTACCTTATTTCCATAAACTGTCATACTGTGTGTTATAGGTATCAGGTGAATCTGTAACCCATTATTCCCCCAAAAAGTATTAGTGGAATCTAGTGCATTCCTGCCACCCTCATTTCCCTAGAACAGTGGTTCTCAACCTTTCCACACTACTGTATCCCTTTCTGATTTGTCTTGTGTACCCCAAGTTACATTTCACTTGGTTACACAATCAGACATAAAAATACAAAAGTGTCACAGCACAGTGTTATTAAAAAAATGCTTACTTTCTCATTTTTACCATATAATTATAAAATAAATCAATTGGAATATAAATATTGTACTTACATTTCAGTGTATAGTATATAGAGCAGTATAAACAAGTAATTGTATGAAATTTTAGTTTGTACTGACTTTGCTAGTGCTTCTTATGTAGTCTGTTGTAAAACTAGGCAAATATCTAGGTGAGTTGATGTGCCCCCTGGAAGACCTCTGTGTACCCCTAGGGGTACATATACCCCTCGTTGAGAACCACTGCCCTAGAGGCTCATGAAACATCTAACACTTTTACTTTAAATACTTTTAGGAAATGGTTGCAGTTACCATACAGCAATAAAACTTTCTAAAAATATTGTTTTTAGGGGCAATGAGGGGAGAGAAATCAGATTTTTATCATGTTGTTTGCTTTTTATGTTTTCTTTTTCAGTTAAATGAGTTCAGATTTTGAAAACTAAACCTCTGACGTAAAAAAATAGGCAAAAGAAGCTAAAGCCTTTTGTTCAGAAAAACGTAGCTTTGAGGCAATTCAGTGGCAATGGCTAAAGATAAGAAGAAAGATGGCAAAAAAACAGAAAAGTTGGCACCTGCCCCTCCTCTTCCACCTGAGCCTTCATTAGAAGGTATTTCTTCAGTTCAGCTGTCATGTGTCCAAACATCATTGAATCAAGCGGAGGAAGCACAAGCAAGCCCTTTAGAATCCCAAGAAGAATCAAAAGAGATGGAAGAACCTCTGATCCAAGAAGCAGCTCAGTATTATGAGGAGCCTATTCTAACTCAACTTATTGTAGAAAAGTATGTTAAAATATGTCAGTTTAGTTAAAAACACATTCACTAGATGAGGACTTACTATTTAAGTACCCGTGGTGTGCTTGGTATTGTACAAAACATACTCATAGACATGGCTCCTGCCTTGTGGAGTTTAGAGTCCAAAAGGCAGATAGACATCAGACACAAATGCACTGCAAGACAAAGGGTAGTGGTAACTAGAATGTGTGTGTATGCACAAAGTTGTCTGCTCCATTTAAGACCCACTGTGTGGTAGAACACCAGCAGACTGGCTGTGCAAGGGGTGTTGGCATAAATTACTGAAAAGAGGGTGCCAATGGGGATGGGCCTACATGATTAGAGTTCAAGTGGCCTTAATACCCCATAATAGCAGTGCTTATTATGGATGGAGAGCTGTATTGCAGCCCTGTGCCCTGGCTCTAGAATCTTGCTTCCCTACCTCATTCACACTTCACTTGCATAAAGCCTGATTCTTCTTGCTTTATTTGCGTAAAATGAATTTCACTGTAAGTGTACATGTAGTTTTCTATATAAAGTGAATACACTAGTGTAATTACATAATATTTGGTGCTGCTTATCATTTAGGGTGAGGTGCATAATGCGCATGGGGATACCCACTTCCTGCCAGTACTTTGGTCATGAAAGGGGAGCAAGCCTGATGTTCCACCCAGTAGCAAAATACAGTATATGCTTTCACCCCACCTCTTCCAGAATGGGAGCTAACAGATGCTAACAATGTAATTTGGCTTTTATCGGAAAGTAATAGTCATTATTTTTAACTTCTGTTGTTTCTGGTTTACTTGTAGTGATTTGATTATTTCATCATTAGTTTGTTTTCTTTGTAGCTATGAAGGAGAAAAAGTCCATGGATTATATGATGGAGAAGGTGTAGCATATTTTCAGGGAGGAAATATATACAGAGTGAGTAGATCAGCATTCTGTTTATGGGTACATCTTTGGCAAGGCACTAAGGGTACGACTTCACAGCCTGTGGCAGCAAGGCTCCAAGCCTGGGTCAACAGACTTGGGCTTGCGGGGCTTGTGCTACAGTGCTAAAAGACATTGCAGTTCAGGGGGTTGCATGGGCTTTAGTGCCTGAGTTCCAGCCTGAGCTACAAGGTCTACACAGCTATTTTTACTGTGGTAGCGCAAGCCCTGTGAGCCTGAGTCTGTTGACTCAGGATTGGAGGCTTGCTGCTGCTTGCTGTGTAAATGTAATGGGAAAATTCTTTCCCTGGAGGAGGACATGCTGCTACTCCCTTTGACTTCATTGGGAACTGCACAGCTAAAATGTATGTGTTTTGAATAGTGGATTCTGTAGTTTCTAAGGGCTGCTGACATTCAAAACCTAGTTCTTTTAGTGCTGATAGAGGGGGTTTAATTAGAACGTTACTTCTCCTCAAACTACTTAATAGCTATAGACCTAAGTTGTGATAAAGGAATAAAAACAATAGTATGTGTATTATTTTGAAGGGCATGTTTTCCGAAGGGCTCATGCATGGACACGGGACTTATACATGGGCTGATGGAGTGAAGTATGAGGTAAAGTGCAATGTAAATAATTTTAAAGTATCATACAGCTGATTACAATCTATACCTGCAAATTATAGGAAAGCATGTAGGTTAGATGATTGCAGGTGGCAATAGCAAACTTATTGTAGTGGCTGTGTATTAAATTTAAAGAACACAGAAAATGTAACTAGAGTTAGTTGTGTTTTTTCCTGTTTGTGCACTGTGAACAGGTGCCTTTCCCAGCTTGCTCTACAAACACAGTGCATGCACTGTAAAGTCCAAACTTGCCTCCTTCCTGTGGTTTGGCTTTTTTACAAAAAAAAAATCAACAATAAGATAACATACTGTGCAACTCAGAACTTCTCCTTGGGCTTGGCTGCTCCTAGGGCCCTTCCTTCAGGACAGCTCAGCCCACACCCTAGATACTGTCTCCCACAAACGTTTACTCTCATCTCCCCTACATCCAGGAGGAGTAATGAGTACTGCTGTCTCACTTGAGAGAGTAATCAATTTATAATTTAATCTCTTAGGGGAACTTTGTTAAGAATGTGCAGATGTATAATGGCAGTTACACATGGCCTGATGGCAGCATGTATGAAGGAGAGGTGAAGAATGGAGTCAGGCATGGCTTTGGCATGTACAAGTGTGGCACCCATCCAGTTTCATACATTGGCCAATGGTGTGAAGGCAAAAGACATGGAAAGGTAAATAAGAAAAGCACTGATGAAAATATCATCTGGACCAGTGACATCTGGGATGAAAGACAGAGGGTTAGCACAGGGCTTTTGCATCACTTATGTGGGGGACTTAAGTGGGACTCAACTGGTACATAAGCCTTGAATTATCCTAATGAAGTATCTCTGATGTAGCATATGTTAATTAAAATGAGTGGTCCTGGTGGGGCAAGGCCTTCTTTTCTATTAAAAGGGATGCATTGTGGGAACACCCCAACTTTCTGCTTTAATATTAACTAGTAAATATATATGTTACCTGCCCTTTTAGGAAGCTCGAATTAGATGGTGACCAAGCTGATCAAGAGGTGAAGAACCAGAGGCTGTTGCATAAATAGTGGCAATAATGGCACAAAATACTTTGCTGAAAGAGCAGTTAGCCAAAGCCCGCTCCCCAAATGTGCTGAAGATAGTAGCTTAAGTATGACAATAGCTAAGTCTTTAGTCTAAGTACTGTGGGATTAGCATGCAGGCCTAAATTTTCAAAAAAGCTAGTGATTTTGTGTGCCCAACTTCAGATACCTTAAACTGGCCTTATTGTAAGAGGTGGGTTCTCAGCATTTTCTGAAAATCAGGCCTCTTTAAGATGTTTCAAGTTGGACACCAATAAATTGTGGTACCCAAAATCACTGGTCACTTTTGAAAATGTAGGCCCTTGCACATCATCTCTAAGAGGCACTTGAATAGCACAGGATGCTCTAGATGTTCACCAACAGGCCAATCTGGACGCTCACTTCTGTATGGTTGTGGAGTTTTTGCTCTATCATAATCATACAGTAACTCCTAACTTAACGTTGTAGTTATGTTCCTGAAAAATGCGACTTTAAGTGAAACAATGTTAAGTGAATCCAATTTCCCCATAAGAATTAATGTAAATGAGGGGGGTAGGTTCCAGGGAATTTTTTTTCACCAGACAAAAGACTATAATATATATAATAATATACACACACACACAGAGTATAAGTTTTAAACAAACAATTTAATACTGGTACATAGTGATGATGACTGTGAAGCTTGGTTGAGGTGGTGAAGTCAGAGGGTGGGATATTTCCAGGGAATGACTTACTGCTAAATGATGAACTAGCAATTGGCTGAACCCTCAAGGGTTAATTCTCACACTCTACAAGGCAGCAGGAATGGAGGGAGGGGAGAGAGCATCGCAGACAGAAACACACACTGTGTGTGTGAGAGAGAGATGCGCATTTCCCCTTTAAGTACACTGCCTTGTTAATTAGATCAGCGTGCTGAGACTGCAGCTGCTGCTGCCAGCAAGCTCCCTCTGTCCTGAGCCCTGTCGTGTGTCCCCCCCGCTCTTTGGAAGATGGAGTAAGTGGGGTGCAGGAACAGGGGGGAGGGGGACACCCTGACATTAGCCCCCCTCTTCCTCCCCCCTCCCCCCCCGCACAGCAAGCAGGAGTCTCGGGGAGGAGCTCCAAGGCAGAGGGCAGGAGCAGCACATGGCAGTGGGGAGAGAGACAGCTGCAATTGCTAGCCTGCTGGGCAGCTGCTGCACAGAGAACTTAGGGGAGCGGGGAGCTGATATGGGGGCTGCTGGTCCACCCTGGTTCCAAGCCCCCACCAGCTAGCTGCAACGGGCTACTCTTCCTGCAAGCAGTGGAAAAAGCAGGCGGCTGCTAAACGACATTAGAAGGGAGCATTGCACAGCTTTAAATAAGCATGTTCCCTAATTGATCAGCAACGTAACAACAAAACAATGTTAACCAGGATGACTTTAAGTGAGGAGTTACTGTACTACATGAGGGTGTTACAACAGTGTATTAGTGGATGTTTGTACAGAGTTTGAAATATGTAAAGCTCTATACGGACTACATTTTATTATATATTTATTCAACCTTCCAGAATGTTGTCCTTGTTTCTGCTCAGTCATGAGTAGTGGGAATCTTTGAGTATCAGATGTGTCTCGGAATCCTTTGTGACATTTGTCATGTTGCCTCATTTGAAGCACATCTGTAACCGGTACAAAGGATTCTGGGGTACATTTGAGATCTGTTCTTAAAAGTACCTATTGCAGACAACTGAGCAGACCAGAAACACGATATGGAGGAAGAAATGACACTGACAGAACTGTCCAGAGGAAGAGAACAGAACAATTAGGGCAGCATCCCAGTTGTGTCCTATGCCTTCTGAAGGATGCCATTGCAGAACTGGCTCTAGAAGTTAATGTGGAACTCTGGATGAGTCAGAGTACTGCTGCTTTATCTCCGTCTGTTTACTGTAGTTAATAGATTCTGAGGTCAGAAGGGACCACAGTGATCATTTAGTCTGACCTCCTGCATAACACGGGCCATACAACTTCATTGAAATAATTCCTGTTTGAACTAGAGCAGATCTTTTAGAAAAACATGCAACCTTGACTTAAAAATTGCCAGTGATGTAGAATCCACCCCAACCCTGATAAATTGTTCCACTGGTTAATTACCCTCACTGTTAAAAATTCATGCCTCATTTCCAGACTTAGTTAACTCACAGCTATAGCGGATTCAGGCCAGGACATGGAACTCAAACCGCTTTAGTGGCACTGATGAATGATCTCCTCCTGTCAGAGGACAGATGTCCATTCTCATCCTTCTGGGCCTGTCTGCAACAGTCAACAGACCATGAGGTACTGCTGTCTCACTTGAGAGAGGTTGCAGGGGCCCAGGGTAATGTGCTGATATAGTTTGAGTTCTCCCTGGAGGACTCAAACTTTGTACTGATGGGGAAACTGCACCTCCACCCACTAGTCCACTCACTTGTGGAGTCCCAGAAGGATCATTTCTCTCTCTACAGTCCTTTTCAACATTTACATGCAATCACTAGGTGAAATGGTCAGATGTCAGGAACTCAAGTGCCAGCAATATCTAGATGACATACAGCTCTACCTATTCCTCACCACATACAACTACACCACTACCACCAAGATGGCCTTCAACTCATGAAGAACAGCAAGCTGAAACTGAACTCAAGCAAGACAAGTGATGCTGGTGGGTAGAGGAAAGCATTTGGAAGAGCCTGCAGCCATGGTGTAATCTCCTTTGGTTGAAGATACACACCCACAAATACTCAATTTGGTCTGTAGTCTAGGAATATTCTTGGATTACTTGCTGATGCTGCACTCTCACATAGCTGCATCTGCAAGTAATGCTATTTATCGTCTCCAATGGCTAGGAGACTCCATCCTATACTGGTAGATGATGACCTGACCTCAGTTATTCACACCTTACTCACTTCTCGGCTGGACTACAGCAGTGTGACAAACCTGGGCATGAAGTTTTCAGCACCTAGGAAACTCCAACTAGTGCAGAACCGCACAGTGTGTCTCCTCCACAACATAGGTCACTGCAAGCACATCAGACCTGTCCTCCACTTTCTACATTGGCTTTCCACAGAATTTTGAATTAAATTCAAGGTCTTGGTCCTTCTCTTCAAGGTGCTCCATGGCCTTGGCCCAGGATATTTAAAGAATGCCTAAAGCTCTGGGATGCAGGCCATGGTCTCTTCTAGCACAGTGGAACTCTTTGCAATAAGAGTAGAGCTTGTCTGTGTGGGAGACAGAACTTTCTTGGTAGCTGTGAAATGAACTCCCCCAGGAACTAAGGATCATCATTGCGCTCCAAGTATACGCGTTTCTTTGACCTTGCCTTCTTTAACATAAATCATAGCAACACATGTTAAAAACAAAACAAAAAAACAAAAACCTACCAAAACAAAACACTTCACTGCACATGCTTCTCCAGGTGGGGAGAAGAGGAGAGAACAAACACATAACCAATGTAATTCATATCACTTGATGCATTACTGAAAGCTGTTCACATACTATGGTGATAAGGGCAGTATAAGAACCTATATAGAATAGAATAGATTGGTGAAAGCATTCCCAAAGGGTTTGAGGCCACTTAGCATTGTTTGGCTAAATGTAATTTTTAACATTTTTGAACACCTAAATGCTTGGTCTCTCTTAGTATGTAGCTAATGTTGGTGAAAATAACAGGATATCATTTTTTTTAAATTTTAGACTCTCAGTTGCTTTTAACATAAATTGAGTCTGTTTTTTTCTTAGCGACTGCTGAGGGAATGTTTGAATACAAGTGGTAATTGGTATATTTGGCATATACAGGGGTGATGACAACTTTTTATTGGGGGGGGGGGAGCTAGAATTAAAAAATAAGAAAATTAAAGCTCTTGAATATCACTTTGTGTAGTTTTGAACCAAAACTAAATTTGTCCACTTTTAATAAAGAGAGGAAAAACAAGCTGCTTATTTCAAACTCTGCTTTTTCTTTCTTAATCCAATCCTCAAATTTTGGGGTGAGCTGAAGTCCATCCAAGTTCCCATTTGTCTATGTCCATGGTATATAATGTTACCTGAAAACATTTATGTGAATATTTAGGTATTGATTAATTAAACCGATCATACTCTTTGTTTCAGGGTACCATTTATTATAATCGGGAAGGTACTTCCTGGTATGAAGGTGACTGGGTAAACAACATCAAAGACGGCTGGGGGATAAGATGGTAGGTATAACATGTTTGTTCAGCACATCTTCAGAATTAATTTATTTTTATTTGGCACACACAGTCTAATCCTTTGTTCCGTGTACTGGGCCTGATTCTCTACTGCCTTGCAGTTTGTGTAGTCATTCAGAGATATACAAAAGGGTGAAAATGCTACCAACTCAGAATGGTAGAATTTTATATTTATCTTGCCCTTCTTTGCACAGGAGTAAACGGCTATACCAGGCCTAGTATATGGCTTTAATTTTTACTTGGGTAAGCCTTTTTCTTCTTCATTCCTACAAAGAAAACAACTAAAGATAAAACAATTGAAGACTGGCAGCAATAAACTGAAACATTTATTTAAAAGAATTCTTCTTGATTGCATGGCAACATCCCTCATTCCCCCCTCACAAACAAATGAATTCTTTTGTGGGATTGTGCATGAGAAGGTGTTTTGGTTGATTGTTTATGGCATGCTGTCCTCAGACAAATTTTAGGATAACTGAGATTTTTGGTAATATCTTCTGAGGTTTGACAGAATGTGAAGTCTTCATGCACTGACATCAGACTTCACCACACAAATGCTGATGTGGATAAATTGCTGACCAACACCCCCAATTATCAATGTTTACATTTTTTACATCTGTACTCTGTTAGCTGATCCAGATCACAGCCTTCTAAACCTACTGGACACCTTCTCCAGTTACAGACAGCAGGTTAGCTTTCTCAAGGCATGCCAACAAAGCAGGATGTCAGTCCCTAGTTTTTTGTGTGTTGGAGTTTGACTTCAAAAGATACACGCTGAGCCCAGTTTTCAAAGTCTGCTAAGCCAGTTGCTCTGAAGTTTTGCATGTCCCCGAGACCTTTGAATTATTGGAGTCTTGATATATTATAATTGATATTTATTATTAAGTGTAGTCAACTGGGAATGTTTTCCTTTAGGTAGTATATATTGCAATCATAAACAAAGGAAAAATCAGAATGTAGTAGTATCAACATTGAAAATCTATCCCAGTATTACTGTTTTTTCCCAGCAATAAGATGTAACTCTTGTTATAAATTGGTGGATTTAGGCCCCTAACTGCCATTGTACCTTGTTAGTGTATATGATAGCTGAGTAATTAACTTCCTTATTCATTTGGTTTCTTGTAGTTATAAATCTGGAAATATCTATGAAGGTCAATGGGAAAAAAATGTGCGCCATGGGGAAGGACGGATGAGATGGCTGACGACTAACGAGGAGTATACTGGACAGTGGATAAATGGCATACAGGTACTACACCACTTTAATTCAATACCTGACTCTTACACCGGTAAGATTAGATGCATCGATTCATACAGGAGTAAAGAAGCTAAGTATGATTCTGCTAATTGTAGATACAGGAGTGTGTTACTCATAAATTGCTTTTCATGTTATTAGTTATAACTAGCAAAAGTCTAATATTAAACCATGCTGCTGACTTGTTTTTATGAAAAGGTAACTTAATTTTACACACCAACCAAAGGAAAATATAAATCCTTCCCATAATAAAAATTAAATCTTTTTGGCTGCAGGATATTTAGAAAGAGGCTTTAGAGTGAAAGCTTAGGGTTGGTGTAAGTGGGGGGGGGGCTTACCCAGTCCAGCACTGGATTGTGCCACTACCTCAGTTCCCCCTTCTTGGGCTTTCCTAAAACTGGACCCAGCCATTCAGAAGTCAGATAACACCCCTTCTTGGGGTCTGGTTTATTAAAACAACATCATAGTTTAAAGTATCAATTTAAATCAAAACAATTCTTTCCCTGACTCTACATTTCCTTAGGCTGGACTCAACTGTTCTTTCCCAAAACCCAGCTTCTGCTGCCTGATGTTTCCTCAAACCTCTTCCTTGGGAGACTTCTGCTCCTGCCTCTCCATCTGGCTGATGTGGAGTTCCCCCTTCTAAGTCCTTTCCCCTGACCCTGGGTCCCTTTCAGGAGTCTTCTTACTCCCTGCAGGTCTCCCTCCCTTCCTGAACTGAGCTGAGTAGACTCCCTTTTATTAGTCTTAAAGCCTATTATGTTGGGGAGGCAGCTGGCAAGGTGGGTCTGAGCCTAACTCTTACAGGGCCAGTCTACCCAATTATGTTTCTCCCCACTCCCCAGTTAATTATATAGAAACAGGTTTTATATTTCATATAAACTTCAGTGAAAATGAAACTGTTTACATATGCAGGTCATTTGTATAGTTGATTTTATTTATGCTAATGTAGACCTCACTTAGTTAATTCTTATAGCTTAGTATATAAATTCAGTATTTTAAGACAGTTAAAAGTGAAAATATCACCTGGTCTGAGTGGTGACCTGAAGATCTAGCTCCCTAGTGTCCTCTCCTGTGAAAGAACCCATGGAAACAGGCTGGGGTTGGCGTAAAACTCCATTAGATTCCCCTCACCAAGTCTTCCCCCATCATTCTGTTGGGGTGAGCGTGGGGGTGAGCTGCTTCCTTTTCACCCCCACATAAAATGGGCAGAGAGTTTGGCCTCCAGAGCAGCACAGCTCTCCTAAGAACTGGTTCTGGGACCCTGCCCTGGTTGCTTGGCAGGGCGCACAGACCAGGGAATGACATCTCTAAACTGTGGCCCATTTTCTATAGGAGACCAGCCAGTGAAGGCTGCCTGGAGGATGTGTTGAATTAGTTCATCCCCTGAGGTGCTGCTACCATGCCTCCTGGTGGACTTTATGTCCTGAGTTACCTGGGAGGAGCTAAGGTAACCTGGGGATAAATCAAGCCCATTTCACTGAATTAGCAACGGTAACCCTAAAACAAAACAAAGTCTAGGTAGTTCCATTCCTTTGTATGAATTTAGATCTGCACCAATAGTAGCTCTTTGGAAAGTTCTTGTAATGGCTTGTTTTTTTTCAGCATGGGTATGGTACCCACTCCTGGTTTCTGAAGAGAATACCTGGGTCTCAGTATCCTTTGAGGAATGAATATGTAGGGGATTTTGTAAATGGGGATCGTCATGGACATGGAAGGTTCTTCTATGCCAGTGGAGCAATGTATGATGGAGAATGGGTTTGCAATAAAAAACATGGCATTGTGAGTATCGACAAGTGATTGGGGGGGTGGGGAGATCAAAATGCAATTAGGGCTCAGTCTGTTCTGTATAGCAAATGTCTAGGTAGCTGTAAGGAAAACCATGTTTTCCTTAGTGTATTGGAATGCACACATTGATGTCCATGCCCAATGAAGTTGATAGGAGCCCTTCCACTGACCTCACTGGGCACTGGATAAGTTCCAAGTGGAGGAACATGGCTTGTATATGGTGAAATGTATTTTAACATAAAGCTTTTCAGTGTAATAGGTGTGTCTGATATTATCAGCCTTTTGGCTGATAAATGGCCATTGTCTTCTGTTGGCCTTCTGGCTAAGGTCACTTTTAATGTCTGATGCACCTTCTCACAGGGGTGGACTCTAGCTAATAGGTTGTTTCCATCTCCAGCTATGGTGATATGGGGACAGACTGTTAAAGTATGTTGAAAAGCTGTAAACAATTTTAAGCATAGTGAAAAGATCCTTATTCCTCAGATGTTTCAGAGTAAAACATTTAGCACTTATATAGCACAGCAGCAGATTTTCATTGGTTGATCTCAAAGTATTTTACACATGCAGATAAGTATCATCCTTCACTTTGCACTGTCTCATATATTGCAGTTTAAACCTGATTTAGATCAGAAGGAAATCCAAGTGCTTGCAAACATATTTATTTTCTAATGATCTTTTACTAAATGTGTACATTTACATCAAAATGAAACAAAAGAGTCTCTCTCTCTCTCTCTCTTCCCCCCCCCCCCCTCCTTTCCCCCCCTTTCCCCCCCCCCCCGGGAGATTTGTCTTCAAGAATGGGCGTATTTATGAAGGGGAGTTTATAAATGATCAAATAGCAGAGTACCCAGCTTTTCAAGTGGATGCAATGAATACGCAGGATCTGAGTGGCATTCGTACACAAAGTCCCTTTGGCACTGGTGAGCAGTTTGAAGCGATGGTGGGGAAAGTAGATACTTTCTAGTCAGATAGTTCACATTTTATAAAAATTACACATTTATTGTGTGAGACTGTTCTGTGTTCACTGAAGAGTCATACACATTTCCCTACGAAGGTTCATTGATAGATAAATGAGATATTTTAATTACTAATGCAAGGTTTCACAGGAAATTGCAGTTTTAAATCGTAATGTGTTCATAAAAGAATTAAAATTTAATATCATAAATGGCAATTGATTTCCTGTTGGTTTAGTTTCTCTAAGTTCCTTTGCACAAGCCCAGACAGTGGTGACAGGAAAAAGCAAAGCTCTTATGTTATTATTCCTCCTATAAAAGTGCTACTTGGCAGGCTGCTCAGTTCAGAAATAGAAAAGTAAGGCTTGTCTGTACTATATGGTCATTTCAGCAGCACAGCTATGGCGCTGTAGCTATGGCGCTGTAGCTCTGTCATGTAAATGCTTCCTACAGGGCCGGTAGGGGTTTTTCTGTTACTGTAGATAATCCACCTCCTCAACTGTCAGTGAAGCATTCTTCCATTGATTTAGCCGCGCCTACACAAGAGCTTAGCATAGCTATGGCACTTAGTACACTTCATGTACACCAGAATTTTAAGCGTAGACCAGGCCTAAGGCTTTCACTCTGTTCTGGACCTTGCAATGCCTGCCCTAGACAGAGAATGATGTAATGCACATGCATAAGATTAGGGGAGAAAAATCCTGAGGTGTGGCCAAACTGGATAGGGCAAAGGTCAGTGATATGTGTGTGCAAAGGTGATTTAAAGCTCATCTTTGCACTGTCCTGATTTGGCAGCAGCTGTGTACGTATGGATCCCCCTCAGATAAATTTGTATTTTTTGAGTTTATGCCTATATTCTCTCAGTGATATGGGAGTGTAAACAGAGTTGTGTTTTTCATAACATTTTACAGTTCCCTTTTAATAGTTTTCTAAAATATGATTTCCTAACAAAGATTTTTTTTTTTAACAAGGTCAACTTCTTCCACCCACCTTACACCCAGGAAAAGATGTTGTTTAATTACGTATTCCTCTTTACTTCCATGCTTCTTTTTTGTTCCATTTGGAAGACTCTTTAAAATGAGTGAGTTCTCATCCAAGCCACATCCTTAATGCATCTAGACGCACTTGGAAACACTGCAACATGGAAATTTAACAAGACATGATGTTAACATGTTTTGTTGGACTTATGGAAGGTGGATGTGTGTCTTTAATATGTTGAGATAATGTTAAACAGTTAAATTTTACCAACTGGGGGTACTATTCTTCTCTTCTTTAAGTCAATGGAACTTGGAACAAGATAATTGAGGATATTATTTTATCTTTGTACATATTTTATTTTTATTTTATTATCCAAAGATAAATTGTTACTTTTGTTACTTGGTAGAAACCATCAGAATAGTTGATGGCCCAGGAAATACCTCTGTGTTGGGATCAAACATTGAACTAGACATATCTTCATTGCTGAACTTGTTTCCAGAGAAAGACAGACAGGAAGAAATGAAACAGGTAAGAGCCTGCACACTGCTGACGTTTTTCAGTTTTGTTGCTGATATGTTTCACATTATTTACTTTATTTTATTTGTGAGTTCTATACAAGTCTTTGTACTAAGCTATGATCTGAAAGTCTGAAGGCAATAAAAACCAACAGAAGCAAATGGACAGAGCAGTGCCAAAAGGGTGATGTTCTGTGCTGTTGAATGTTCCATAAAAAGCAATTTAAACAGGTCACATTAACTTTACTGAAAAGGCATTCAGTATCCCCCTACAGGACATGGGAGAGGTTAAGTTGGGGCCTTTGTGGTAACATTCCATAATGGTACCAAAGGAGCATGAAACTCCACACGGTCAGCCAAGTTATGTCAGATTGACAAATTTGAAGATTAAATTCTTGTCTAGGGACTGTCTTTTATTCTGTGTTTGTACAGTGGGATCCTGGTCCCTAATTGGGGCTTCTGTAATACATACAAATAACACACAGTCCTTTAGCTGTCCACAAAACTGGTGCAGTTCAGGCAACAGCAGGGCAGGTTTCCCCACAATTCCCTGACAAGGTCTCTTGTCCCTGACCTGTGGGGGCGAGAGGATAGTTCAGGCTCCATGCCTACCTAGTTTGTAGTCTTTATGGTGCAGTTGCCAGAAAGGTTGCCAGATAGTGAGGTAGCAGTGGTAGGTTTTGGGATGTGGATTCTTTTCCACTGGGAAATGGACTAAGAGGATCAAACTCCTTTCTCATAGGACAGCAAAGGACAATCCTACGTTAACAACTTCTGGCAGTACTGTCCCTGGCTGGATTTAGTAAATACATCAGCTGAGGTTACTACTTGTCATGAGATTAAAACTAAGGCATGCCATTTACTGTTTTGTGTAGGTAGAATATGCGGTATTGAGACATATTACAGAACTGAGAAGAATCTACAGTTTTTACAGCAGCTTAGGCTGTGATCAGTCTCTTGACAACACCTTCCTGATGACTAAGCTCCAGTTCTGGAGATTTCTGAAGGATTGCAGGTTTCATCATTACAATGTAACCCTTGCTGATATGGACAGGATACTGAATGGTTTGTATGCCTATAGATTAACCATTATATGCTTCTGATAGTCAGAGTTGGGGACTAGGAGTCTGAGAATTGGGTTCTATACACAACACTGTGACTGACTTGTTAAGTGCCCATGGGCAATTAACCTGTTTTCTGTGAAATGGGCATAAGAAGAATCACTCATGTGCTTTGGGATCCTCAAGCAAAAATAAGCACAAAATAATAACACTCATCAAAAATGTTTTAAAGCATTATTTTAAAAATCATACTTCTGTCTGAATTATATTCCTTATTATTGTTACAAGTAACACTTCAGGTGACTAGAACTGAAAGAGATTAAAGAGGAAAGAATTCTTTTTTTCCCCCCAGTTTGTTTACTTTGTGTGTTCGACACCAATTTGTGTATGGTATGCGTCACTGTTCTCCTGCATAGCCAGTTAGTCGGTCAGCTTCACCTGTTGCTGTTGTGAGTCTTTGTGACAAGTTGCAGAGGCACAACCTGATCCTTGCTACACAAGGGGTTAGCTCTAGCTTTGCTTTCCCTGCCCTATGCTCGTGTGCCATGGGGAGGAGCTCTAAGAAGGGTTCCTGAAAAGGCAGAAATCAATGGGGCTTTGCCTGACCAGGTCCTGAGTGATTTGCTCAAGACTACAGGGGCATTTTGAATTCTCCCCTACCCTCATGACCCAGGTAGGTGATGCCCTGTTGGCTTGCTAACTTGGAAGTAGTCGTACCTCTAGTCTATTCTAGTGAATGTTGGATCAATGTGGGAGATCATAGGAAGATGAGAGAGGCCTATTGGCAGATGTGGTGATAAGCTTTTTGTTATTTGTAGATCAAACTGATTCAGCTAGTATTGCTAATGGAGATTCTTTTCTTCTATCTTCTTGTTTCAGAAGATAAAACAACACCTGAGGAGGTGCATTCTCCATATGAAACTTTGCTGCTAAGAACATTTTTGACTTGCCTTATTCATCTAGCAGTCCATATCTATCACAAAGAGCACAAGTAAGTGCTTTTACTTACTTTTAGTGAGAGTTCCCCGAGTTTCAGTGTTTGACTATTCTATAATTATTAGATGGTAGCCATTCTCGGAATTCTTCCTCTGCCCCCTCTGCTTTTTCTGACCTTTCTTCTGCTCCTTCTTTCTTTCTCCTTCCTCTGCTAATGCCCTGTCCACAGCTCCCTGGGGTGAGTGGTTGGATTCAGATCTCAGGAGAAAGTTCTCTCCTCCTTCTTCTGACTTTTTTTTTACTAGTATTGAATTATTTAGGGAATGTACATGGCATGCATACATCCGTTTCAGTTGAATAGTGGAGTCTGGCTTTGTGATTTGGCTTCAGTCTGTGGCATTGCCATGCAACCCTCCCCTCAAAAAATAAAATAAAAAAAATTTCCCAGCTTACCTTAAAATTCTTACTCCCAAGGGTGGTGGAGCACAGGCTTCATACAGATATAGTATAAGTTCCAGAATGTCATTGACATATGAGTGCCTTTGGCTGGTCAGTAATACTTTATAATCAGGGCCGGCTCCAGGGTTTTGGCCGCCCCAAGCAGCCAAAACCCAAACGCGAAATAAAAAAAGCCGCGATCGCGATCTGCGGCGGCAATTCGGCGGGAGGTCCTTCACTCCCAGGCGGAGTGAGGGACCGTCCGCCGAATTGCCGCCGAACACCTGGAACTGCCGCCCCTGTCCGGAACGGCCGCCCCAAGCACCTGCTTGAGAAGCTGGTGCCTGGAGCCGGTCCTGTTTATAATGGGTAATTTATATAAAATTTGATTTGTATTGTTTTATGTAAAATATAGTAGATAATCTGTTCAGAGGAAGGGAGGAAAAAGAAAATACTGACTTTCAGTTGGGCTTGTGCTCCTAAGATACTTAGTCATTTTTGAAAATCCCATCCGATATGCCTGTAAATTGTATAAAATACATCCATTGCTTTGGGCTTCAGGAAAATAAATAAATCTTCTGGAGCTTCACAGTGTGACAGCATTGCAAATAGGCCCTAGGGATAGAACATAGTTCACTGAAGAATTTATCAAGGAAAAATCCACAGTCTAACTTTTACAGGATAAATAGCCAGTGTTGCACTTGTGAATCAAACAATGATCCATAATACCTGCTGTGCAAAAAAGGAAGATGTAATATAAAACTTTGTTTTATCTATAGAGATAAAGGTCCATATCTGTTTAAGTGTTTCTCAAAAATGATGATGAAGAACATTATTCCCAATGCCTGTCATATACAAGGTAAGTAATGCAACACTTTTCTGTGCTAAGCAGAATCAATTGCTGTTAATAGTTTATTAAACAAGTTTTATTTGAACTTCTGTATTTTCCCACTTCACTTCTACAGGCATTTTATTCTGTGAACAACAACAAACTGTCTGTGCAATTAATTACATTGATAAATGCTGGGAGATATACAGGGCTTACTGTAGACCAAGCACCATACCTCCTTATGAACCCACAATGAAAATGAGACACTTCCTCTGGATGTTGAAAGTAATAATCTTATATACTTTGATTTGTGTGTTTAGGTACTAATTTATTTGTCTAGTTCACAGTGACATTTTTAAACTCTTTTCACTAAGGGCCTACTATTGAAAACACTTAAGAACTTGAGTAACTGTATTCACATAAATTATCCTATTGGCCTCAAAGGTATGGTTCACAAGAATAAAGTTGCTCACATGCTTAACTGTATGGAGGATCCAATTCCAAATTCTTTGATTCCTCTATGCCTTAGACTTATTTTGAGTATTTAATGTTTTTAATCAATTTAAATATTTTCACTAACGCTTTTTTAAAGGTAGATACTAATTGTTACTGATTAAAAATTAATGTCTGCAGAAGTCCAAGGCTGACAGATTCAGAAATAAAATAACATTCAATAAACAATATTTTTAAATGATGTATTTATGTAATTTGAAGTATGGTAAAGCATCGTGGACACAGGATTATTTCCCAAGCCCTGGAATTTAGGGCCTGATCCAAATCACACTGAAGTCTCCCATTGATATCAGTAGATTTTGGATCAGGCCCTTAATGATTAAAAATCAAGCCTGCTTACACCTCTGGAAATCAGCTGCCTGCTTGCAAGACTCCTCTGCATTCCTATGGGGAACACTTACTGATTCACCCCTTCTTTTATGCAGAGTGGAATTAAAAAAAAATAAAACTGGCAGACAGAGAAATGGGTAACTGTTGGGTGTATCTAAGTCAGCAGGATCCAGGGGGATAGTTAATTGATGAACTTTCCTGAACTTTGGGTTTAACATACTATATAAGTGAATACTAGCTCTGTTGAAGTCAATGGCAAAACTCCTATTGACTACAATGAGGTCCTGATTTTATCCTACATAGCATGAATTATTTTGTGAGAGACCAATCCTGCTTCCATTGAAATCAAGGGGAATTTTGACATTGACTTCCAAGGGAGCCAGATCAGGTCCATATTTATAAATATCTCAAGTAACTTTTGACCTTTTTGACATACAGGATTTAAATATGCTAAGCAAACAATTAACTGCTACAAAAATTGTGGAAATACTGGTAAAGGACAATCCTTTTGTACGCGATGGAGATGACAGCAATTTACAGCATGAGGTATGTAAGGAAAAAAGTACATAACAGTTCATGATGCAAATCGTCAGCAGTTAATTGCTACAGGATCAATTACAATTATTTTTAGAAGATGTCAGCAAGTAGAATTGTACCATCATACCTTCCAGAAGAGAAGAAAAATAGTGTTGTTTATACAGAAGAGATGGAGCTGATCATTAAGCGTCCCATCTTGATATTCCTTTGTTCAGCATATATCATCTGGGTTATTTTATCCCACATACTTCTCATTGTTCCATGGTTTGCTCATTATCATGCCCTTCCTATTACTGGACAGTTAACTGCAAATGTGTTCTCTATGCCCTGTGACTGCACACTGGATGTCTGGGATATGTTCGGAGAGTACAACATTGCATAGTTGTGCAGGACTCTTTGCATCACTTATTTTCCATGGGGGAATTGCACAGGAATGCACAGATGGAATGGCTGCACTGGGAGGTCTCTGCACTTCTTGCTACTTAGGAGCCTTTAGGCTGGATCATCAGCGGAGTGGTGAGATCCTCAATCGTGCAGATCTGCTGGCCCAGGAACCCTGAACATGGGGTGTGAAGCAGCAGTGCCTGCACTTCCAGCCTACCAGACTGGAGTAGTGGCTGTGGAGGAATTTTATTGCAGCCTCTCAGCCAGCCTGCAGGTAGAGACTTCCATCCCCTCAATCCCTGTAGAAACCTTTTTGCACTCCAGTGTTGTGCAGGGTGGGTGAATTTTGTCCCTAAGGAATTAGTTTTCACCCAACGGCAGTCTATTGTAATCTACGTTATTGAATTTGTTATAAATACCTGTTTGTGGTGGCTTGGATGGACGTAGTTTGTTTTATTATTAAATAATCCATTACATGCCCGTTACTGTAGACTCTAGGCACAATGCATACAACAAAACACTGTCCATTCCAGACAACAATATAACCATTTCCTTGTCCACCAGATAGAGAAATATCCCTGAGCCTTAATGCCAAGTGTAGCAAAAACTTAGCCAGGAGGATGATGCAATACTATATTATCATTCAGTTGTATGCAATGTGAAATACTGTATATTACCTGCTAATGTCATAATAGCATATAGTAATGTAATAGGACTTTGGTTCTGATCAGTTTTCCACAGAGAAGAAGGGTCATGATCATTATTGATTATTAGGCCCTGATTCAGTAAGCTCTTTAAGCATCGTGCACATGAACAATCCAATTTAAGTCAATGGGACCGCTTATGTGCTTAAAATTAAGCATCTGCTCAAATGCTTTGCTGGATCAGATGCTTAGTCCTCAAAGAGGAGATTCTACAGAGATGAAGTAATTATTATTATTATTATTATTATTTTACTCTAGTTGGTTTTTCTTGAATTCTTTGAAGCTCTCCTTGATTGCGCCCTGTTATATGTTACCAATGATATGATTAAGCAGCAAGTAGATCTTGTAAATCAAGAAGGAAATGGTTATAGAACTGAAGATTACACAGAAGGGGCACGGCATATTATGCAGCACCCAGAATACTCCTCATTTCAGGTACTATTGATGTAGCACTTCATAAGCTATGTTATAATTTAATATTTATATTACAGTACCCATCTAGAGCCGAGGTCTCATTAATGGACCAAATAGTTCTGGGTTCCATGCAAACATGTATGAATTAGATCCCTCTGTTCCATGCAAACATATAGTCCTTGCCCCAAGGAGATTACAGTTCAAGAAAATAAGTGACACACAAAGGCTGGGAGGAAAGGGATCCAAGCAAATGTATACAATTTTTATATACACTTACACTTTTTTCCTGATACTTTATATATATGCAGAATTTATGTGCAGCCCATCTGCCCCTTAAGCCACTATTAATTGGCTGATTTCCTATAAGTATTTTGGCAGAGGAAAGTGGCCTTTCAGATCAGTTCAGAGAGGGCGTAATTGGCAGCATGGAAAAAGGCACAGATATTTGTATGGGAAGCTCACAAATGGGTGGACATTGTTGGAGAGTGAAGCTCACATAAGAGACAAGTGCCTATCTTCTGTAAAGTGCAGCTCTGTTCTAAAAAGTGACCCTGTAAAAATGGCATTGTAGATATTGCTTCTCGGCCTTTTGGCTGAGGGGTGAAAACATTATCTATTTTCAATGAGTCTCAGTGTTTCACAGACAGCTAGATAGTTTTTTAAAAAAACAGTTAAAGATTCTACAGATCAAATGATGCTTTCAGTGATACCTGTGCAAAAACACTGTCAGCAGTGGAGATGGCCTGGGGTAGCTGGGCATAATTTGGTTTATAGAATTTGGTAGAGGGCATAATTTGGTCTGTAGAATCTTTTATTACTAGTAATGATGCATAATACGGAAGGAACCCAGCTTGATTCTCAGATCTTAGGCTGAATTTGCAATGCTGTCAGTTAGAAAAAAAAAAATCTCTTTACTTGCAAAGTGAGCAACTTCTACCTGGAAATTAGTGGGAGACAATGAATATGGAATCCACAATAACATTTTTAGAGAGTGTTGTGAAAAATTACTTCACTAGAATAGGGTTCCACCATAGGTGCCGGAACTACGGGTGCTGGGGGGGCTGCCGCACCCCCTGGTTTGAAGTGGATTCCATTATATACAGGGTTTACAGTTTGGTTCAGTGGCTCTCAGCACCCCCACTATACAAATTGTTCCAGCACCCCTGGGTTTCACTGTATGTAATACCCAAACCCAATAGCTACATTAGATGCACAGAATGTTTATTGCTTCCATTAGCCATTTTGATGCTTTGTTGGCATAGCTATTTCTAGCTTCAGAGGGTGTAAACCATTTGCTAATGTAATTGCATGCTTGAGTTTGATTTCTAACATGATAAAGTTACAATACCATTTTCAAAACTGTACTGGATTATGCTGAAAACACCATCTCTTTTGTGTTTATTTTGTATTAGTCCATTCATAGCAGAAGTATGACCAGTGCTGAGGTAAGCCATGAACCCTCTGAGACAAATCACTACTACATTACTACAAGGTCTTCAAGCAAGCTAGCACAGTCACCTGATAATAGAATAAAGAAACCTGAGGTCGGTAAAACAGGTGCTCTTAAAAGGACCATCATTTTTGCTTTTTCAGGCAGGGGGCAGACAGGCTTGACTCTTTTTTTTTTTTTTTTTTTTAACTTGTATGTAGTTTGGGATCTAAAACACATTTGAAGAAAATCTGGCCCCATTGACGTCAAAGTGAGTTTGCCCTTTACTTTAATGGGGCCAGGATTTCATCTGTTGTTAATAGAATAGAATCTATGTGTGTGCCTGCATGCATGTGTAGATCTAAAATAGATATATTTTGTTTAACAAATGTAAATGTTTGCTTCCATTACTACCTCCAAAGACCTGTGTTTAGAATACTGTCTCCTCTAGGGCAGCTGATGACATAATTAATAACTAAAGCAGGAAGAAAGCATTGAAGAGTTAAATTATAGATAAACCTTCATGGGGCACAGAAGTTATAGCTGGGACTAGTGGGCACTGGGGAGCCAAGCTTTAGATTTAGTTGCACGCAGGGAGCTGGGAACTGGTCAAAGAGACTTGGAGGCATCAAGTAAGATCACCCCAATTTTAATTTGTTGGTATTTCTGATAGCACATATTACATTTTCAATGTTTAATTTCTGAAAATGGGACCTTCTTACTCACCACATCTGTTTCCTGTGTATATTTTGGGTCTCAGCTGCTTATTTAATGATTAAAAAATAAGCTTTTACTATTCTTTCCTCCTGTTAACACTACAGAGTTAATAAAGGTGCACAAGCAGGACTATATTCATTCTCTCAAAGAAGGAATTCCAAAACTACTTTCCAAAATGGCAGAGTCAAATTCTGCCCACAGAAAACCTCTGCAACTCTGTTTTTACTGCACAAAACTGTGTCTCCAATGTGGTTGCACTGCTGTAACTGGGGGCAGAATTTGGCTTGCAGAATTTTTATTACTGTTGATGTAAAGATGTATGAATGAGTTTTAGTAATAATAATACCCCTCCCCCCACATATTATGAGGTGGGAAAATTTCCACTTGACTCTCGGATCCTAGGATATGTTTGGCATTTAGTAAGCAGCTCTGGCATTTAGTGAGCAGACTAAACTTCATAGAGGCTCACTGAGAGACAATAGACGTGGAACTCCTCATTGCCATTGTACAGTTGCTTGTTAGAGGGGAGGACAATAATGTAAGGCTGCAAGACAAAAGCTGCATAATATGAAATTTGGAAGATCATAGTTTCTCTGTCACTTTATTTTTCTTCACATCCTCCATTAATCTCTCTCTTTCTTTAGCTGCACTTGTAAAGAGTTTCTGAAGACAGCAGTTTCTCCTACTAAGTAATATAATCAGTAGAGGAGATTCATTTTTTACTTCAGCAGGACAGGACAACTAATGGTATCAAACAGTTACCTCAGAAGGACACGTGTAAGGACAGGACCTCTATTTTCAACAAGGCTCTAAGGAACATGGCAGCCATCTTCTGTGAGCCTGTTGTTCAAGAAGATCCAGCTAAAAAGCCTATTAAAAAGCTACTGTAGATGGCTGCTTTGGTAGGTAGCATGGTCTAGTGCACTGAGGATAGAGCTGGAAATCAGGTACTTCTGTGGTCTAGTCATAGCTCTGCCACTGTTTTACTGTGTGGCCTTGGACAAGTCACTTAAGCCCTGATCTGGTAATTGGCTCAGCACAGACACATCCCTGCAATTTAAGCGGGACTCCTATGGCCACTGGGGTGTGCCCACATGGAGCCAATTTCAGGATTGGGGCCTTAATCCCCTGTCTGTTTCCCCCTCTGTAAAACAGGTATAATCATATTTCCTTGTAAGATATTACAGGGATATTGTTAGGTTTGATTAGCTAATATTTGTACAAGACTTTGAAAATGTAAAACACTACATGTATACTTCCAAGTATTATTAAATATTGACTACAGCAGGCAAGATTGCAGAATTGGCAGTACTGAGGGCTTCCTGTGCCTTAATGTAGTAGCTGCTGCTATTCCAAAATGCTTTGTGGATGGAAACATGTGCAAGAAAAATGTAGAAATTCAAAGATTATATTTGTGATTTCTGTTTTCATTCCAACACAAGCTTAAATCCAAGGACTCTGCAGTAGAATACAGAACTTCCAGACAGACTTTTAAATCCACTGAAAAAGAGAGAGGTGAGTACTACAGAATAGCTGTTAGCATCTATTACCGGTAGTGGGGGAAAGAGAATATGCATCTCACAAGACCCCCCTGCCCCCAAGTTAATTAAAAATGTATCTTAGACTTTGTATAGTGGGGTGTATTTTATTATGGAGTGAAGGCTGCATTCAGTTTTACATTTAAAGCAGGGTTTAAATCCTTTAATCTAACATTTAATTTCACACATTTGTACCATTTCAATCAGGAGGACAAGCTTGAATTTCCAAGCTCCTTTTCACACTACATACAGTTATGGTTTTAGAATCCTATCCCTCCTTATTGAACCTTTCAGAAGTGGTGTACTAAGTCTTCATTTATTCACTCTAATTTAAGGTTTTGTGTGCCAGTAATACATTTTAACGTTTTTAGAAGATCTTTCTATAAGTTTATAATATATAACTAAACTATTGTATGTAAAGTAAATACGGTTTTTAAAATGTTTAAGAAACTTCATTTAAAATTAAATTTAAAATGCAGAGCCCCCCGGACCGGTGGTCAGGACCCGGGCAGTTGAGCGCCACTGAAAATCAGCTCATGTGCCGCCTATCCCTGGTCTAATGTTTCTTTCAGATTCCTTAGAGTCTGTCTGAACAACCTCAGGCTGCTCGTTCCCCACACTAGCTAATCCTGCACCAACTCAGTGTGCCTTTGTCTAGACAAAATGACCACACTTACTATTTTCATCTTCACCCTAGAAGCCATTGTAGAACATGCTTCCACCATAGGCTTCCGGGCACCAAAGGAAGGAGCTGGAACAGGTGAGAGGGAGGCTTGCTGTGGGCAGCACGGGGCGGGCAGGTGCTGGTGGATGGCTAGGGAAGTTTCCCCAGGTCTACTGCTGGTCAATGGCTTGTCTGGAGAGTTGATCTAGGGAGAGAGACCACCTAAGGGAACAGGGCGTGGAACCAGGTACAGCTAGGTGCCAGGGCAAATGTACAGTGTGTGCAAGGAGGAGGAGGCAAGTGAAGGTGGGGCTGAGGAGCATCTCTGTGCTGCAGGGAAACACTAACATTTCCCTGCCTTCTCCACCTGAGGGACTTGGAGTGGAATCTCATGGAGTCCTGATGTCGTGAGCCAGGCACGGTGGGTGACAGTGGGCACTCCTCCTGCAGAACTAGCAGGTCCCTGCCTCCTCACGCACCAGCCAGTCCATGAACGAGGTAGTGCTTGTGGGCTGCAGCTTGAGCTGTCTGAGGAGCCTGAGA
The DNA here is from genome assembly GCF_002925995.2 of Terrapene triunguis. Lineage (NCBI taxonomy): Eukaryota > Metazoa > Chordata > Testudines > Emydidae > Terrapene > Terrapene triunguis. The sequence continues at coordinate 15,216,152 of NW_020664444.1, read as the reverse complement.
ATTGTTAGCTTCTGGAGGTTAAAATGCCCCTCCACTGCTTGCTATGGTTCACAGCCTGGGGCATTTCCACCCCTGCCCCACCTCACTCCAGCAAGCCAGTAGAGATCATCTCTGGTGCCTGGAGGTGCTGCTCTTCCCCCTTAGCCCCGCCAGCACTCTTGAATTCCCCCCCACTCCTGATTTTTCGTACCCAGCACACTTTTACCATTTTTTTCTAGCAAAACACTAAAAATCCAGGAAATAGGCAGTTAATGGCACCGTTAACGTCTAGACCAGGCTAGACATATCTTAACCAGCTAGCTGAACTGATACGTTCCCCCACCCATTCACTTGCAACAAATAGCCACCTGTACTGCACACGACCTCTGAATCATGCTTGCATGCACGCCCTTAACTCAAGACTTCAGCATTTTTAAAGTATTGATCAAATATATTAATCTGGTTGGGGTCAGAGTTAAGATTTTCAGTGTGACTGAGGGATGGATGTGTGCATCGTGCGTGGTTGTCTGAAGGGCAAGAGAACATATTATGGAGATGACAAGTCCAAGTGCATGTGTTTGAGTCTGTTTGATGATGGGGTGGTAAGCTCTATGAAGAAAGGGCTGGTCTGAATGGTAACATTGGCTTACCTGGTGGTTTCCTTGACTTTTAGGGATTGTGTTGGTAGGAAATTCACTAGAGCAACGTTAACTTTGCATGAATTTTGTCTGTGTAGAAATTTTTACAGTACTTTTTGTTTCCATCAAAAAACACACAGATCCCTAATATAAACAGGACATAGAATCATAGAATCATAGAATATCAGGATTGAAAGGGACCTCAGGAGGTCATCTAGTCCAACCCCCTGCTCAAAGCAGGACCAATTCCCAACTAAATCATCCCAGCCAGGGCTTTGTCAAGCCGGGCCTTAAAAACCTCCAAGGAAGGAGATTCCACCACCTCCCTAGGTAACGCATTCCAGTGCTCCACCACCCTCCTAGTGAAATAGTGTTTCCTAATATCCAGCCTAGACCCCCCCCACCCCACTGCAACTTGAGACCATTGCTCCTTGTTCTGTCATCTGCCACCACTGAGAACAGCCGAGCTCCATCCTCTTTGGAACCCCCCTTCAGGTAGTTGAAAGCAGCTATCAAATCCCACCTCATTCTTCTCTTCTGGAGACTAAACAATCCCAGTTCTCTCAGCCTCTCCTCATAAGTCATGTGCTCCAGCCCCCTAATCATTTTTGTTGCCCTCCGCTGGACTCTTTCCAATTTTTCCACATCCTTCTTGTAGTGTGGGGCCCAAAACTGGACACAGTACTCCAGATGAGGCCTCACCAATGTCGAATAAAGGGGAACGATCACGTTCCTCGATCTGCTGGCAATGCCCCTACTTATACAGCCCAAAATGCCGTTAGCCTTCTTGGCAACAAGAGCACACTGTTGACTCGTATCCAGCTTCTCGTCCACTGTGACCCCTAGGTCCTTGTCTGCAGATCTGCTACCTAGCCATTCGGTCCCTAGTCTGTAGCAGTGCATGGGATTCTTCTGTCCTAAGTGCAGGACTCTGCACTTGTCCTTGTTGAACCTCATCAGGTTTTTTTTTGGCCCAATCCTCTAATTTGTCTAGGGCCCTCTGTATCTGATCCCTACCCTCCAGTGTATCTACCACGCCTCCCAGTTTAGTGTCATCTGCAAACTTGCTGAGAGTGCAGTCCACACCATCCTCCAGATCATTAATAAAGTTATTAAACAAAACCGGCCCCAGGACCGACCCTTGGGGCACTCCGCTTGAAACCGGCTGCCAACTAGACATGGAGCCATTGATCACTACCCGTTGAGCCCGACGATCTAGCCAGCTTTCTATCCACCTTACAGTCCATTCATCCAGCCCATACTTCTTTAACTTGGCGGCAAGAATACTGTGGGAGACCGTATCAAAAGCTTTGCTAAAGTCAAGGAATAACACATCCACTGCTTTCCCCTCATCCACAGAGCCAGTTATCTCATCATAGAAGGCAATTAGGTTAGTCAGGCACGACTTCCCCTTGGTGAATCCATGTGGACTGTTCCTGATCACTTTCCTCTCCTCTAAGTGTTTCATAATTGATTCCTTGAGAACCTGCTCCATGATTTTTCCAGGGACTGAGGTGAGGCTGACTGGCCTGTAGTTCCCGGATCCTCCTTCTTCCCTTTTTTAAAGGTGGATGGTCATCGAGTCCAGCCCCTTGCCTTCACTAGCAGGACCAAGTACTGATTTTGCCCCAGATTCCTAAGTGGCCCCCTCAAGGATTGAACTCACAACCCTGGGTTTAGTAGGCCAATGCTCAAACCACTGAGCTATCCCCTCCCAAATATTTGGACTATGTTCTATAGTCAACATCAATGCAATCAGCACATCTGAGATGGTGCCACATGGAAGATGCCAAATTGAGGATGGTTCCTCCTGTACTTTACCTAGACTTTTCAGGGGTATTTGGAGAACTTCTCTCCCCATCCTCCATCATGGAGTAGCACTGTTCAGGAGGGGCCTGACTCTGCACCCACTGACTTGAGTGATGCAAGTTGAGACATTACGTCAGCTCTTGCTAATTTGCCCAACAGCATTTTTAGATTAGGTCAGGCATTAGGAAACAGTTTCTAATTATAAGGATAGTTAAGCACTGGAACATATCACCCAGGGAGGCTGTAGACTCCCCACCATTGTAGGTAAAAAAGTCTAGTAGTGGGGTCAGAAGACAAGGGGCATCGCCCTCTCAGGATTTTTGCAATTTGAATTTCTTATGTGTTCTTACACCAATAAAAACTGCTTCTTAGAGTCCTCCGAATACGTGTATTTGCCCATTTGAAACCTGGCCATTAATCCATCACAGATGGCAGCACAGGCTCTACTATGTACAATGTTTCAGTAGGGAGGGAGTTTGTTTTAATTTGTGTTGGTTACACTGAGGAGTGAAGTATTTTGCTTTAGATTGTTGGCCATGGGCAGTTGCAGAGGTAACTGGGCCACTCCCTCATCTAATCCAGGAATTGAAAACCCCTTTTATGAGTATAATCTTTTACTAATAAATCTTCAGAGGAGTGTTGGCATGCCCAAACAAATACAGGAAATGAGATTTAGCAACTGACATGGTGTTCAAGGCCAGTGTGTAGTTAAAATCCATTCAAATACTAAGTACACATAATTTCATACATATAAATGGAATTTATGCAATTCAAGGGACACAGTCAACTTTAAAATCAAAATTTCACTTGCCTGAGTCTCCTTGCCAACTTTTTTAGTTTTACTATCACATTTTCCTATTTTTGAGAACTTGCTTCCTGTTGCTTTATGCAAGACCCAGGCAAACAGGGAAAACTGATTAGAGAGGGGGAAAAACAGAACTGACTGACGCATGCATGAAGTAAACAGCCTGAGAGAGAGAACTTTTTTGTCTAATCCCTTTTAGTTATGGTATCTTAAAATTGTTATTGTAATAATAGTAGAAAAGATAGGTCATACCCCAAATCACAGAAATGTGATTTTTGAGTTGACAGCGTTCCTGTAAAATCGTATCTCAAGGTGGACTTACTAAGTTTTAAGGAAGGGAGACCGATGGGTTAAAAACATTTAATTTAAAAGCAATGTGAATTCTCTTACATGGGTTGCAAATAAGTTAGATTATTGAAACTGAAGGCATTTTGCAAATTTGGATGCAAATTCGCAACTGCCCCCAGGTTTATCCTGGGTACAACTGATAGGAGAAAGCCAAAGTTAAAACTCACTGCTCCTCAGTGCTGTTTTAAGATGTGTTGGCTGGCTATGGATCTCAAGGGACCATCTAACAAGCCAAGGATAGCCAGAGAGTAGCATGTCCATTTGCCCTTTCTGTTTGTCCTTGACAAACCCGTATGCTGGCTGTTTCAAAACAGACTGACATAGAAGTTAGCTGTACCTGCTTTTTTGTGGTGTGCTTGCATTGTCCCTAGCACAGTTGGGTTCAGGTCCGTGACTGGAGCTTCTAGAAACAATAACCATAATAACGATCATATTGGTTTCCACTTTCTTTGTCTGGGTGGAGTGGGGCAAAGGCAGAGGAGTGGACCAGAGAATCTGGCCCTTATTATTTTACCATTTGCAGGTCACCTTTAATTACAGTGTGGCTGTTAATGAGTCTGCTTTTTGTAATTTTCTTTTCATAGTTTTCTGAGCCCTATTCTTGAAAGACCCATATGGTGTGCTATGATTTAATCAGCTATAGTTTGAACTTCCCAAGATGTGTTAATGATCATTGCTGCACCAGGGCAACTGAAAAAGCAAAGTGTTTTTCATTGGGGCGCGTTGAGGATTTGTTTAAAAAAATCTTAGTATCATTAGGATCTAAACAAGATATAGTGCATAATAATTATGCATGAAATAAAATATTCCCTATAGTTTAAATATCTAGTTTTTGGATAATATTGCAATGTCTTGACAGAAAATTGGCTGGCTAGTTGCAGTGAAGTTCCTTGTTTCAGTTGGCAAATTAACTACACGTTTTTTTAAAAGAGGGTTGTGGGGAGGTTGGGATGGAAACAATAATTCTTTCCAGGTAGGAGTTATTTAATCATTGAGATAAATAAATATGTCACCTGACTTTTTAAAAATATTGATTAAAAGCTTCAACCTCATTTGAAAATTTGTGCATGTACAATTATGAATGAAAATTTATAATTAATTTAATTATAAACACTGGGGGGGGAGAAGGAGAGGGTTATATAACTTATTTCAATGTCCCTATAAATTGGGTAACTTATATGAATTTTACAAATTGATATACGCAAAGAACAAAATATTTTAATTGTTTTGTTACAAATTCTTCCCAAATATGATTTTTTTTCTATTCTCTTTTGCTCTTAAACAAAAAAGAGCAAAATTTTCAAAAATGGCTAGTGGTTGTGGGTGCTGCAGTCTTTGGGTGCCCAACTCTAAGACATCCTAAGGCAGGCTGATTTTCAAGAGTGCTCAGCACACATCTCCTGAAAAGCATGTCTTTTTAAAATGTCTGAAGTTGGGCACCCAAATCACTAATCCCTTTTGGAAAATGAAGGCCAAAAGCTTATTTATATTATGAGATATTCTTACTTTGTAATAAATGCATTAATCTCAGCCTTTCTATCCTCCACCTTGTATTAATGCAAATTTTCCTTGCAGGCCAGTATTTCTAGTCTTATTGACCTCAATTCTGCAAATACATATGCAGCTATTGACACATGCAGAAGGTTAAAACACATTCATAAATGCCGGATCAAGGTCATGAACTATAGAGTATTTTTGAGAAGATTCTATCCTTCTATGCCCCTTAAATGTTCAAGGTGTTTGGATCCAGGAATTTTGTTCAGAGCAATCTCTGTAAAATACACTCTCTCCCATGTCAAGACATGTCCAGATATTTTCGCAATTAATTAGGAATTTGCAAGTGATCATAAGATGAGTATTCTGGCAACTGAGGTACCTCCAAATAAGTACTATACCAATTTAGGATTTAATACGTTATGCTTCTATAGTGCCTTTCATCAGATGATCTCTATGTGCTTTTCTTAACATTAAATTAAGCTTCAGAACATCCTATGAGGTATTATCTCCATTTTACAGATAGAGAAACTTGGATACAGAGAAGTTAAGTGACTTGCCTGAGGTCACACAGAAAGTCTCTGGCAGAGCCATGATCTTCCCAAATCTTCTGAATCCTAAACCTGTGCTTTAAACTACAAGACTATACTGAGGGGAGTTTACAGCAACTGTTAGTGCTGCAAATAGCTGGTGGATACACTATAAGCAAAAGATATTCACGGATAAACTCTCTCACTTGCTCCTAGAAGTTATTTACAGACTGCAACTTCTAACAAAAACTTATGCACTGCAGTCATATTTTACCTACATGCTTATTCTAATTGCGTATTGAACACTATTGAGTGGCTAATTAAGAGTCTTCGAGGGACTATGGCTGTTTGTTGGTTTAATTTCGTTTTGGAATGCGTGCTTGCATAAATGCCATAGAAGAAAAAGTCTAGAGGCCAAAAACATCCCTAATATTAAAGTATTTTACATTCTGTGAAGTTGCTCCCTTAGGGTTTCAATTCATCTCAACTAGTTGAAAATCCAAGTTAGAAATCCCCTCAGTGCCTAGCAGAAATATGACCCTTTCCTTGTCCAGGCACGCAGAGAAGTGATGAATCAGACTTTCCCAAGAAAATGCTGCAAGTCTCCTTTTCCTAATGGGTGTTGCAGGCTGAATAACTGAGGTTTTCCATCAGTGGTCACAAAGTATAACCCTCTTTAACAGCACATATTTTTTTATGTCAAAGAAAGCGAGAGGCATGGTCTGGATCTGATCGAGGTTATCTAGTGCTATCTTGGACAGCACATAAAAAAACCCTACAGGTTTTTAAAGAGCACTTTGCTTCTCTCCATCCCCCTATTTCAATGTGACTATTGACACAGTGCCAGAGGGTTTCAATTTGCTTGCAGTAATCCCAGTCTATTCTCTACTGTTCACTAAGGAGCATTGAGACACACAGTGCACATTGAAAAATATCTGTGAAGACTGCCAGACACTACTTCCTACTACTGACCTCCTGGAATGAGTAGTAATAAGGCCTTTTGTAAGCGCACATCTGGATACTCTGCAAGTTTGTTCCAATACTACAGATAAATGTCCTCAAAAGTGTTTCCTGAGTTTGAGACTGCCTTCTGTACCACTCTGTTGTCAGTTCAGCTTTTGAGCATCACACAGCTGAAGCTTGTGTTCATGAATTATATTGTAAGGTTCATGATTAATGATAAAATAGCATAGTAAAATATACTTTTCAAGCTAAAAAAAAGGTTTTTTTTCACTTTCCCTTCTCAATCCCAGCCACTTGAGATGAAAACAGAAGTGTAAAACCAGCCCACTTGTTTTCTGAGGGAAATTAGCTTTTCTCCAGTGCAAAATTCTATGCAAACTCCAGCATTAGCTGGACTGATAGGTGGCAGTTTATATTTACCTAATACAGAGACATAAAAGGTTCTTAAAGTGTTTATTAGTACTTATTAGTATGTGTGATGCTTCTCGGGGAACCCAGGGCAGAGTGTCATCTTGTTACCAGCTGCCTCCAGTGTGAGGGAATCTTGCCTGTACTAGCTGGGTGTTAGCTCCCTAAGGACATGTCTACACTTACCTCCGGAGCGATCGATCCAGCTGGGGTTGATTTATCGCGTCTAGTGAAGATGTGATCAATCGACCGCCGAGCGCTCTCCCGTAAACTCCAGTACTCCACCAGAGAGAGAAGCATAGGTGGACTCAATGGGGGAGTGTCAGCAGTCGACCTACCACAGTGAAGACACCGCGTAAGTAGATCTAAGTACGTCGACTTCAGCTACATTATTCACATAGCTGAAGTTGTGTAACTTAGATCGATTCTCTCTCCTCCCCTCCCTCCCTCCCCCCAAGCGTAGACCAGGCCTAAGACAACCAGTCTGTCAGCCACTCAAGCCGTCTTCTGTGGACTACACCAGCCCTTTCTTTGCCTTGCAGATTGACAACAGATGCACCCCAGTCCCTGAGTCCCTTCATTGTGTCCTCCTGTGGTATCCAGCCCCTAAACGATCACTGGATACCCACAGAAATCCCAGATCCTCTGTTCCCAAAGGAGCAGTGTTCCACAGTTTACTAGTTTTACCCAAGATCACCGTTCCTGTATTACACAAAGCACTTGTATTCAATTATAAAACAAAAGGGAATTGATTTAAAAAAAGTAGAGATTCAAATAAAAATCAATGTGAGAGATGGGAACAAATGGTTACATATAAAGCATAATACAATTTTTAGAGACTAAACTTAACTCACATGGCATTCCTCTATCTCCTACAAGATAACCTACCCCAACTTCTTTCCCCAGCATTTTCAAGCAGTTTGGTTGAAATCCCTTCTCACAAGATGAAGTGTGCTGGCAGCTTGTCCTCACAGATTGAAGGAATGCCAGGCTGTCTTTGTGCACCCTTCCCTCCCCCCAAATATACCAGAACAGACCTTTGATGTGCATCTCCAAATAGAGTCCCCCCACCTCCCTCTGCTGTTTACCTCTTCCTCTTAATTTCTCTCTCAAGTCTCAGCTAGCTCTTCATTAGCATTTAACGTAGATTGTTAACAGACTCCTATTGTACAATACACAATAGTCCACCATGGAGATAAATGTCTCCCACCGTCCATCTGGAGAAGTTTGTCTGAAGACATGCTGCCTTTGAGTGATCTGCTTTTAACTACAGATCTAGAGAACATTTTTAGTATATACACAACTCCTCACATCTTTTCCATACATACATCTTGCAATAGTTATGATGACCACTGTGACACAGGCTTCCATTAAAGACCTTGCGTTGACAGGCTTTTGGTGAATCCAGGGGATCTCTGTACCCCTTTGTATCCCAGTGCCCTCTGCCAGTTGGCAGCACAGGTTCTTGGGTCACAGTATGTAATTTTATTTTCTTCCCTTGCAGTTCCAAATGTCACATTCTCCTCAAACACAGTGTACCAGCTGTCTGCTGATGACAAAGATGAAATGTTAGTTCAGTCTTTGACAGATTTGGATGCAGAACAAGGCCAAGTGCTCAGCAACCCCATGAAAGAATTTGCAGGTAAAGTAGTTTTGAAGATCTGTACCAATGAAAAAAAATGTAATTGAATAGCTCCTAATCCTTTAGGTGGTTGTCACAAGAGGGCAGTAAAAGAACATCCAACACAATAGAGTGAGTTTCACTGTTAAAAAAAAAAAAATGAAATGAGATGTTTAAGATTCTCTTTCCATGTTTCTTTCCACAATTAAAAAATCCCAGTTTTTATTTTAAAGAGTAGTACTCTAAACTTACATAAAACGTTTCCATTCTCACTGAAGGTACATATTGTTATTTACAGGTGTAGGATTGTTCTGTCGTCATTGGCTAGAGAAAGAAAATTCATATAACAAACCAGAGGGCATTTGTGGTGGTTCTCAGGGTACCCAGGACCGAGAGTCACCCCCTGCCTCTAGCAAAAGGGTGTCTGTCTTGTGGTAGCTGGCTGTCAGCTCCCTGACACCACCAGCCCCTCACGCACTCTCCTCTGGGCTAACTTCACCTTGCAGGTTAAAAATAAGTGCACCTTAATCCTTGAGTCCCTTTGAATTGTTACCCCTGTATTATCCAGCCCGACACTGGCTACCCACAGAAATTACAGATCCTCTGCACCCAAAGGTGCAGTGTTGTACCCTAGTTCACCAATTTTACCTTAAGCCACTCCTCCTGTAAACTACATAGCACTTGTGAGCACGTATAATAAAATAGAAGGCGGCTTATTTGAGAGAGAATAAATATTTAACTAGAAACAAGAGTGTGGGGAATACAAGTGTTTACAATACAAAAGAATCATAAAACGCGAGCCTGGGTCTACACGTATCGATAGTTACTTTTCCTAGCTGATAAAGTAGATTTCCCCCCAAAAATTCAGTCTTCTGCAGAGGTGGCTGATTTCACAGGAACCAGGACCCAAACGTTCATGAAAACAGCCTTGCTCCCCAGGGGTTTCTTCAGTGTTAGAGAGGGAAAAGTACTCTAGATCCATGTTATACTGAAAACAGCCTTTTGTTTCTATTCAAGGTCTGGGCCAAGCTCTGTCTGTTGTAATGTTCCTTTATCACCTCCAACAGGTTTTGATTGTTTGGTTGTGTTGCTAATGATTTTCCATTGATAGTTGTAGGAGGGAGCAAGGGTAGTGAATTGAGCCTTTCATTACCTCACCAGCTGATTAAGGAAGAGTGACAACTCCCTCTTGCTTGAATGCACCATCACTGAGGGCAAGTCTACACTTAAAACACTGCATCAGCTCAGCTGTGCCGCTGTAGTGCTTAAGGGTATGTCTACACTGGAAACTTCAAAGCGCTGCCGCGGGAATGCTCCCACGGCAGCGCTTTGAAGTGCGAGTGTGGTCGCGCATGAGTGCTGGGAGAGAGCTCTCCCAGCACTCCTGGTAATCCACCTCCATGAGGGGGATTAGCTCCAAGCACTCAAAGCCCGTCTACACTAGCAGTTTAAAGCGCTCAGACCTGCAGATTTTTCACCCCCCTGAGCCAGAAAATTAGAGCACTATAAAATGTAAGTGTAGACAAGCCCTTAGTGAAGACACTCCTACACTGACAGGAGAGCCTCTCCCGTTGGCGTAATTAATCTACCTTAGTGAGAGGTGATAGCTATAATCAACGGGAGAAGCTCTCCTGTCGCCAGAGCGCTGTCTACATTGGGGGTTAGGCCGGTATAACTATGTTGCTCAGGGATGTGGATTATTCACATCCCTGAATGACATAGTTATACTGCTTTAACTAGTGTAGACCTGGCCTCAGGCACATTACCCCTTTTGATATTTCATTTCTATGACCAAGTCCATAAGGCATACTTTCAGTACAAATATACTATTCTTTAAATATTACCAGTACATATATTGCACAATGATTGTCCTGACAAGTTACGAGCTTTCTGTAGATGAAAACCCTGCAAGATATATGTTGGGTGTAATGAGTTTGTCAGATCTGAGGTGAGAGCTGTTTACAAAGAATGGGGGACTTTTTGCCAGGGGGTCTCTGTATCACAGTATTTACATAATCTGTCAGCCAGAAAATAATAATTTGTATGTGGGGTTCCCGTTAGTGCACCACATGGCACTTCTCATGAGCCTCTCTTGATCCTTGCATCTCTCATTTGTCTACATTGACTCCCTCTTGCCTGCTTAGGGAATCTAGCTCTCTTGTTCTTCATAGCTATAAAAGTCTTATACGAATGGGCGGGGGGGGGGTCGTCACAAACACAAGAGTACAAGCAGACAAGGTGGTTCAGCAACCATCTCTACTGTATTCTTTTTAGAACAACAACTGTAGAATGTTATCACATATGTATGTAGAAGCAAGTCAAGTTGGACGTGAGAATGGATACCAGAATCCCAAATTGGGATGCCCTTCAAGCTTGGTGCATTTTGTGTTGTGCCATAAGAACTACGGTCCATTAATTTTACTTTAGGTGTTTTTGAATTCTTTGTATGTTTTTATTTATATACATTTTTTTAAGGGAAGGACACTGCTGTTAGAGGGGCAAGTGCCAACAGGAGAAAAACTGACCTCACTAATCCACCAGGATTTTCACCGTATCCTGGACCATGCTATCTCCTTCTCACAAAAGAATGTGCAGAAAGGGATGGGGATTTGCCTCTTAAAGGAGCAGAGGCTGGGCTCCATAGGATCAGCTGAAGACAGAGTTATGTCCATGGTTTTGCAGCACTTCTGACCCACCACACTTTGTCCTACCTGGCATCTTGACACAATCATTTTCCTACTCACTTCTCCTGCGTAAAACAACTGTAGATATGGAATTGCTGTAGCAGTCATTTAATGCTAAACGAACACATTTATGCTGGAGTTCAAGCGGAAATAATATCCTTCCAGTACAGAGGTCAGCAAGTGGCAACTATGCAGCAAAGGGAATGATGCTACCATATAGCTGCCACAGTCTACCCCATGTGTTGTTTTTGAACATTTCCTCCAATGTGGCTCCCTTCGACACCAAGCAGAGGAACAAAGCATATGCCTCTTATGAGCCTGGAGACCTAGATAGTAGCCTAGCAGCTTCATTGGACACGCTTTTATTTTGGTAGCCATATCAGAATTCTGGAACATCCTGGATGGGGAGGAGTTGGTTGTATTGATTAAAATTTAGAATGAGCCAAATATATTCTTAAGTAGGTTAAACTACAATTAAAATGTAAATGGTTCTGTTACAGATAAACTAGAAAAAGCAAAAAATGAACAGAAGGAAAAACTCAGTCTGTGGCTGAATCAGATGTACATCTTTTTTGTGAACAAGTTCTTTCCTGCCTACAAGCATGCTCAAGTGGTGAAGGAAAATGTAGAAGAAAATAGGAAACGGGATGCTGAATTAGCCTTGCAGTTGAAAATCGAAGAGGAAGCAAAGTGAGTCTTAATTAATTTAAAAGCTTCATTTTACACCTAGAGACATCTAGAGTAAGGTCCTACACGAATACCATGTTCTTGAAGATTTGGGAAATTGTCACTCTGTTCTTTGATAAATCACAGCCACTAGCTACTTTCAAAATACTCTATTGGATGACTGATTTATATAGTGCAACCAGTAGACTACAGTAATCAATTTCTTTTCATTTGTCATAGAATGTTACCCAGGTTTTCTCAGAAAGAAATTGAGATGAAAAAGAAAATGTTTACATACAACACACAACTACCCCTGACACTTAAGGGAAAGGCCCTGCGTAAGAACTGTGTGATTACTTCCTTCTTTTCTGAAGCACATTTGGCAGCTATTTCTGCCTATCAGGAGCTAGTCTCAATTATCCTAGCTCATTGCAATCTGAATATATCACACTAACCCCTTGTCACCAGGGGTTCACATGGGGTTTAACATTTTTCAAACCCTTCTGTAGAACACTCAGCTACTTTTGAAATATTAAATAAATAAATTAATGGAGATATCTCCATCTCCTAGAACTGGAAGGGACCTTGAAAGGTCATCGAGTCCAGCCCCCTGCCTTCACTAGCAGGACCAAGTACTGATTTTGCCCCAGATCCCTAAGTGGCCCCCTCAAGGATTGAATTCACAACCCTGGGTTGAGCAGGCCAATACTCAAACCACTGAACTATCCCTTCCCCCCCGCCCAAAATCAGTCAGTTCCTCAGGGTTTAGGTTTCTTACATGGATAATCATTTTCCCAATGGCAGTGACTTCAGCTCCCAGAAGGAATGAGTTTCAGACCCTAGCAACTGATCCACAGTGTATCATATCTTCCAAGGATAAGGGGGCATTGCAGATCCTGCTGACTTTCCTTCCTCGGCCATGTCAACATTTCACTTTAACGAACCTTTTGTCCCGCCTGTGTTCGTCCCACATAGATCACGATGAGGCCCTATTCTATGCTGAAAGGTTGTTGGTGTTCTAATTAGAGCAGACTAGGTGCTTGTCTACACACACAAGTTATACCACTTTATAGAGGTACAGTTAAGGTGATATAACCCCTATGTGTGGACATAGTTCTATCGATGTAAGAGTCCATATCTATTCTGGTATATTCTACCTCTACTGGTATCAAGGAACTGTACACAAATATAATTGTCTACTCTAGGGACTACACTACATTGGTAAAAAGATCAGACCCCCTAGCCAAAATAGTTGTTATGCCCATTCAAAAACTTTGTGTAGAACAGGTCTAAACAAACTTTACCAAACTCAGAGAACTTGAAGGTAAGGTCCCATGGGAAGAAAATTTAAGACAAAAAGTAGCACAGGAGAGCTGGCAGTTTCTCAAGGAGACAGTATTAAATGTACGCTATCCTGAGGGGAAGGAAAGATAGGAAATATAATAAGAGGTCAATATGGCTCCCTCAGGAGCTCTTTAATGACCTGTAAATCAAAAAGGAATCCTACAAAAAGTGAAAACGTGGACAGATTGCTAAGGAGTACAAAAGAATAGCACAAGCACATAGGAACAAAATCAGAAAAGCTAAGGCACAAAATGAGTTACCTCTAGCACAGGACATAAAAGGCAATAAGAAGAGGTTCTTTAAATATAGTAGAAGCAAGAGAGCGACAAAGGAAAGTGTAGGTCCTCTACTTAGTGGGGAAAGAGCGCTAATAACTGATGACATCAAGAAAGCTGAGGTGTTCAATACACCTCTACCCCGATATAACGCTGTTCTCGGGAGCCAAAAAATCTTACCGCGTTATAGGTGAAACCGTGTTATATTGAACTTGCTTTGATCTGCCGGAGTGCGCAGCCCCCTCTTCCCCCCCCCCGGAGCACTGCTTTACCGCGTTCTATGTGAATTGGTGTTATATTGGGGTAGAGGTGTACCTATTTTGCTTCACTCTTCACTGAAAAGGTTAATGGTGACCAGATACACAACGCAATTAATATTAACAACAAGGAGGACGGAATGCAAGCTAAAATAGAGCAAGACTAGTTTAAAGAATATTTAGATAAGTTAGATGTAGTAAAGTCAGCAAGGCCTGATGAAATTCATCCTAGTACTTAAGGAACAAGCTGAAGCAATATCAGAACCATTAGCAATTATCTTTGAGAACAGTTGGAGGACCAGTGAAGTTCCAGAAGACTGGAGAAAGTATAATGTTTGCCTATCTTTAAAGAGGAGAACAAAGAGGACCCTAGGCATTATAGACCAGTCCGTCTAAATTTAGTAATTTGTTCCAGAATCTTTCCAGCTATCAATCAATTTGTAGGCCTCTGGAGGATAACAGGGTTATAAGAAACAGCCAGCATGGATTTGTCAAGTATAAATCATGTCAAACCAACCAAATTTCATTCTTTGATGGGGTTACTGGCCTAGTGAATAGGGGGAAGCAATAGCTATGGTATCTCTTGATTTTAGTAAGGTTTTTGACAGTCTTACATGACATTCGCATAAGCAAACTAGGGAAGTGTGGGCTAGATTAAATTACTATAAATTAGTACACAACTGATTGAAAGAGTAGTTATCAAAGGTTTGCTGTCAAACTGGGAGGGTGTATCTAGGAGGGTCTTACAGGGGGTCAGTCCTGGGTCCAGAACTAGTCAATATTTTCATTAGTGACTTGGATAATGGAGTGGAGAGTATGCTCATAAAATTTGCAGAAGACACTAAACTGGGAGTGGTTGCAAGCACTTTGGACAATCAGTCTGAATTCAACAAGCTGAAATTCAATAGAGACAAGTGAAAAGTATTTCACTTAAGAAAAAAAAATCAAATGGACAACTACAAAATGAGGAATAATGGGCTAGGCAATAGTACTGCTGAAAAGGATCACAAATTGAATAGTAGTCAATGTGATACAGCAGCAAAAAACACTGCATTAACAGATGTGTCAAATACAAGACAAGAGGTAATTGTCCCACTCTGCTTGGCACTGGTGAGGCCTCAGCTGGAGTACTGAGTCCAGTTCTGGGCACCACACTTTAGGAAAGATGTGGACAAATTGGAAAGTGTGCAGAGGAGAACAACAAAAATGATAAAAGGTTTAGAAAACCTGACCTATGAGGAGAGGTTTAAAAAAATGGGTATGTTTAGTCTTGAAGAAAGAAGACTGAGGGGACCTGATAAATCTTCAAATCTATTAAGGGCTATTATAAAGAGGACTATGATCAATTCTCTGTCTCCGCTGAAGGTAGGACAAGAATTAATGTCCAGCAAGGGAAGATTTAGGTTAGATATTAGGAAAGCTTTCTAACTATAAGAGTTGTTAAGCTCTGGAATAGGCTTTCAAGGGATGTTATGGAATCCCCATCATTGGAGGTTTAAGAAAAGGTTGGACAAATACCTGTCAGGGATGGCCTAGGTTTATTTCATCCTGTCTCAGCACAGGGGACTTCTCAAGGTGACTTACAGCCCTGCATTTCTATGATTCTATATAAAGCACTGAGAAAGACCACACAACTTTTTCTTTTTACACCAGTTAAGTGGGAAATGACTATGGGTAAAATTTTCATAGGTGCCTAAAGCTCCTAAGTCACTAAGTCCCATTAACTTTCAATTTGATACCAAAGTCTCTTTTGAAAATGGAACTTAGGCACTTACAAAACTTTACCCAATGTCTTCAGTGCTTTGCATTGCTAGGACGTAACTGGTCTGAAACTGAGTGAGCCTTGGCATGACCTAGAGTCTGTGCCCACCACTACCTGCCTAATGGATGTTCCTATCACAGATATATGCAAAGCAACTACACCTTCCTTTCGTCATACGTTTGGAAAGCATTATTGGTTGAATTCAGGCTCCAAAAGGGATTCCCTTTTGAGATTCTCTGTGCTCCAGCACTTGTTTCCAAGGTAGGAGAGACCAAACTCTCTCACCTTCATACAATTATTTTTTTTTTAATTTCAGGACATCCCTCATTTTCAGTTGGTCAAATATTTTTGTGTGGCGTTTGCTTCTGTGGTGTGGGCCCATTCTACAGCTTTGTATTCTGTGCCTGACGAGCAGCATTAGTCCTCTCTCCCAAAAAGCCCTCCTTGCCCTTGCAGCAGCTGAGCTCCACTGGCTTTTGGAACATCTCTGAAGGAGTGAGACTCCTGTACAGAAGGTCTCTTTAGAGAAGGGAAAATTACTTACCTGTAATTCTGCTTCCCTGACAATAACTGGCAGGATTGTCACTCCTCTGCCCACTTCCTCTCAGAACTTGCTGGTTACTTATTGACATTTTTTCCCTTGTACCTTTTTCATTTTCTTTACCGAAGCACTTAAAAAAAAAAAAAAGTATGCCTGGCCTACACACTGAGATAACTAATGTGATTTTTATGGGGATTTAGTTAAACCAGCATAACCAGGTGGACACTTGTTCGTTTAAAACTGTTTATATTGGTTTAGTTTGCAACTGTACATTTAGAGGTGCAAGTTAAAACCACAGAACACTGTCTCCACATAGTTACACTAGTTTAATCAAACAATTTAATTAAACAAATGCAACTTGGAGTGGAGATAAGCCCTTATACTGATCTGGCATTCGTTTCTTTTATGGGAGCTTTGCCTTCTGCATAATCGAAAGAATTGACTGGAACATTCAGAGAGTAGTATTTATTCACTGCATAGGATTACTATTAGGAAAGCCTACCTCACATGTTGCACTGCTACCACTACCTTCAGGGGTCAAAAAGCAACTTGAGAGCTAGGGGAGCAGTCTTGTGCTAACGAGATGATATGTTCAGAGAACTAGGATCACAGATAAATAATTTTTCCTTTTAAGAATGTGCTTGGATTATGCAATGATACATGAAGCTTAACAATGGTTGATTGCGAAGTAGCAACTACACAGAACACACATTTTAGGAAAGGATTAAAAGGATCACATTTTTCATTAGGTAATTCATTCTGCATGTAATTGCAGTATGGCTATATTTACTTAAGCAAAACAAAATCATTTTAGCCTATGATAAGTTTGCATGAATTTGTTGCAGTGGTAAACAAGTGTAAACTTTTGTTTGTTTGTGCGAGCTTAGGCTTATCGCCATAAGGAAAGCCGAAGAGGCCAAAAAACAAGAAGAAGCTGCAGCAGAAAAAGCAGAGACAGATAGTGGAGTGGTTAAAGAGCCAGAGGATTCAGCTACACAGCTGCCACTTCCTGCAAAGGAAGACGTAGTGATTCTGCCCCAGCCAGTCATTAGCAAGGTTTCTGCAGGGGTGAAGAAAAAGAAAAAGTAAATTAGGCTGACTGTTGCAATAATAAAGTTGTAAGTAAAGTCTGCGCTTGTTAACAGTTTTAAGGTATCAGATTTACTTTCTAGGTCTGTAAAATCTAAACATTACAATGTAGGTTCTAGGAAATGAATGAATAAAATTATTTGTATTTGTTTATATCAGAGGGAAATTTAACTCTCCAGTCTTCCCCCACACCTCCATCTACTGATATTCTGAGCCCCCTAGAAATTGGGGAGTGTGATAATATAATATAATTGATTGTTACATAAAACTTGTGTAAACCTTTGAACATACAAAGCCATTCCATACATGTACTATATGTCATATTAGGAGACATTTTTCCATTAAAAGATCATTAGTGTTTCAGGTTTGTTTGTTGGCTAACTCTTGTAACGATGAGACTGCATAGTCTGAATGGAATTTAAAACTATACAACCTGCATGAGGTTTTTCTTATACAGACGCTCCTCAGGTTACACAAACCCAACTTAAGTGCGGATTTCCCTAAGTAAAAAGTTCCGTAAGGTTTTTTTTTGTGTGTTTTGGTTTTTTTTTGCATAATTGTTGGAGATATGTTCCCAACTTACACAAAATTCGACTTACGCAAGTGTTCTGTTCCGGAACGCCTTGGGTAAGTCGGGGAGCGTCTGTACACCTATTCCGGAACGCCTTGGGTAAGTCGGGGAGCGTCTGTACACCTATTTTATGTACACTGGCATGTAAGGAATCCAGATATTTCACTTATGTAAAGTAAATCTTTGGGCTTAATCCTGCATCATGTGATTTCAGTGGTACGACTACTAAGTATGAATTGGAAGATCAGGCCCTTATCCTTTTCACTTTTTATTGTTAAAGCAGCAGCCTCTGTCAACTTATACAGGAGAGGAACAGGTTAGTTTACTTACGTAGTATTGAAGAACTGGTGCAGTGTAGCTTTTACATGCTGATGATTCTGAGACTACTATTTTAGGTAACTCAATATCCTTTACTGTGGGTGCCACTTCAGACTCAGATGATAGGGTTAACATCAAGTACCTCCCCCTCTCTTTTACATGCTAATGTGTAGAAAAACAGTTTAAATCCCCACACTTCAGTCCACTCTTATGCACGTGAGCACAGAAGGGGAACAAAAGGGCCCTTAAAATTGTAACAATTATTAATTTTATTGTCCAGTAAAATATTAACATAACAATATTAGAGAAATGGAATGGTACAGTTGAATTATCAGATTGGTTTTAATTAGTTTGCACATAAATATTTTAAAATCTAAAAATCTCATGATCAGAGTTTACAGCTTCAGTAGAAATTTGATTCTTACAAAGCAAGTATTGCTTTACTATTGTCATTATTCCAGTCAATAATATGACTAATAACCTTTCATGTTAAACAAAAATGTTTCTGACATTTGTAGATTCTTTTTCACTAAATCAGCCCTCTGCAGATCAATCCAGGAAGAAAATATTATTGAACTGTGTTGCACAAAGTTTCTTTACTTCTTCTGTTCAGAAACAAAAAAAAAAGGAGAGAGAGAGTTCAGAAACTGCACACAGTATCACAACATATTATATAAACACCCTGCTTTTAAAAAGACTTGACAGAACTGTAACTGTATCCACGGGAAAATATTACATTTGTTAGGGTTTTCTGCTTTTAAAACATGTTCTCACTTTTTTTCTTTTAGAGTGTCCTGGTGCATATCAACTCCTTATTTCTATTTTTAGTAAGAGAAAGGTGGGTCAATTTTGTTCAGCAGGCCCAGTCTGAAAATTCACATATCAGTCTTTTCATGCCAAATATGGACTTAGCTTTTATCCTGTTTTCACAGAAAGAAAAAGAACTTTTCTTGTTAAACAAGTCTTGCTTAATGATTAGAACAGGGATTCTCAAACTGGGTCATGATCCTACCGTGGGTCGTGACCCTATTTTAATGGGGTTGCCTGGGCTGGCGTTAGACGTGCTGGGGCCCATGGCTGAAGCCAAAGCCCAAGGGCTTCAGCACTGAGTGGTGGGGTTCAGGCTTAGGCTTCAGCCTTGGGCTGAAGCTCTTGGGCTTCGGCTTCGCTCTCTCACCCCGGCCCAGGGTGGCGGGGCTGGGGCATGCTCAGGTTTCGGTCCCCCCTTCTGGGGTCATGTAGTAATTTTGGTTGTCAGAAGGGGGTTGTGGTGCAATAAGAACCACTGGATTAGAAGAAACATTGATAAATCAATATCCTTACTCAAATAATATTGATTATGATTAAAGTCTTGTTTTGTGCTCCCCTACTTTCTTCTCATAGAGAAGATTAATTTCCAGTACAATGTTTTTAGCGATTGCTTTGTAATTTAGGGGCAGCACTATAGTTACTGTATAAACATTCTCATCTACTATTCCTGCACAACGGGTATGATCCTAAAGGTGTTCAGGGCCCTCATCTTCAATATAGCTAAACAGGAGTTAAGGGTGCTGAGCATCTTGCTTGATCAGGCCCTTTACCAGCATCTAAATCACTGGTTTTGTAGCCTTGGGCCACACCTAAAGGAGTCTTACGTTTATTAAAATTGAAAGTGACAGCATCAGTTTAAAAATCATTTATCTGGGATTTTTCCCCAAACCAACTCTTATTGACAGTTATACCCTGGATTTGGTTAGAGTAATCCTGGTTTTCTCCAGTTTATAAGAACATAAGAATGGCCCTACTGTGTCAGGCCAAAGGTCCATCTAGCCCAGTATCCTGTCTTCCGACAGTGGCCAGTGCCAGGTGCCCCAGAGGGAATGAACAGAACAGGTAATCATCAAGTGATCCATCCCCTGTCATTCATTCCCAGCTTCTGGCAAACATGAATTTCTACCCTCCATGAATTTCTCTAATTCTTTTTTGAACCCTGTTATGATCTTGGCCTTCACAACATCCTCGGACAAGGAGTTCCACAGGTTGACTGTGCGTTGTGTGAAGAAATACTTCCTTTTATTTGTTTTAAACCTGCTGCCTATTAATTTCATTTGGTGACTCCTAGTTCTTGTGTTATGAGAAGTAGTAAACAACACTTCCTTATCTACTTTCTCTACACCAGTCATGATTTTATAGACCTCAATCACATCTCCCCTTAACCATCTCTTTTCCAAGCTGAAAAGTCCCAGTCTTATTAATCTCTCCTCATATAGAAGCCGTTCCATATCCCTAATAATTTTTGTTGCCCTTTTTTGAACCCTTTCCAATTCCAATATATCTTTTTTGAGATGGGGTGACCTCATCCGCACACAGTATTCAAGATGTGGGTGTACCATGGATTTATATAGAGGCAACATGATATTTTCTGTCCTATTATCTATCCCTTTCTTAATTATTCCCAGTATTCTGTTCACTTTTTTGACTGCTGCTGCACATTAAGTGGATGTTTTCAGAGAACTATCCACAATGACTCCAAGATCTCTTTCTTGAGTGGTAGCGGCTAATTTAGACCCCATCATTTTATATGTATATTTGGGATTATGCTTTCCAAGGTGCATTACTTTGCATTAATTAACATTTCATCTGCCATTTTGTTGCCCAGTCACCCAGTTTTGAGAGATCCTTTTGTAGCTCTTTGCAGTCTGCCTGGGTCTTAACTATCTTTAATAATTTTGCATCATCTGCAAATTTTGCCACCTCACTGTTTACCCCTTTTTCCAGATCATTTATACACTTTGTGCATTTGACAGCACTTTAAGTAGAGCAAGTCTGTCTCCCCCATTTCTGTGCATCTTCCGCACAGAAGCAAGGAGAGAGAAAAAACAATTATAGAGAAGTAGGACTGTAAAACCAGAATAATTAGCAGGAAGGTCAGGGTCAGATGTAGAAACAAAGTACTTTTATCTCGTAAAAAAAACTGTTTAGTTTTCAAGTTGATATTGCCCCATAATGTTCTCATTTTTTATCCAAATGAATTGGGCTAAAGGTAATATTGATACATGTTTCTTCATGTACTTGGTATGTCTTAAATTGCAGTGTAAAACTGAAGTAGAAAAGCACTTTGGGAGAAAAACAGTATTTTAATACTAATAATCTTAATGACTAATTCCCTTTGTGAAAATATATTGCCTTGACTTATAAAAGACAAGTTCAGAAAAGTAGACATTTTAACCTCCTGGAAATATAATGCACTTCATTTATTAAATATTCCAAAATTAAATTTCAACAGAGCACTCCCATTAATGTCAAGGAGTAAGATAATGGTCATCGATTCATTGTTAAGAACATCGACTTAAAGTCTGCTGAATATTTATGATGATTTAGTTGCCATGCAAAAGATGGAGGAGAGACTTAAAGCCTTAGGCAAGCTGATCTGGTGTAGCATAGAAAAAAATCCCACATTAAGTGTATCTTATATAAAATAGAGAACTAAAAATCCATTGATAAGCATTTTAGTAACACCAACAGTATTTAACAAATAGCAAAAATTTAAAAAAAAACAACTTACCATTAACTTCAATCAGGTTTGCATTTTTTTGATTCAAAATAACATACAGTTCCCGTTGATCAGACTTTTTCCCAACCACCCAGTAGTCACTCATTGCCTTTACAATGATTTCTTCATCCTCATCAACTCTGAAAGAAATTGGATAAAACAAACCTTAGGAAAATTTGTACCGACATCAAAAATAAGGGACTCGAAAAGCAAAATAAATAACTTACATTACAAGCAACAATATTGAAGTAAAGATCTCAAGAAATAACCAGCAAATACAGCAGTTTTAGTAATTGTTTAACTGCCCTAAGGGTTATGAATAAACTAGATGTGAACTGAATAGCTGATCTCGCAGATTGCTGTGACATTGCATAATTGACAGAAAATCAAAAATGAGCAGGTGTGCTCAACTCCGGAGACATAAATACAGCAAGTCAGTGCCAGCATAGCCTCCACAATCTCCATTTGGGAGAATTTAATCACGAGGAAGTAAGCCAACCACTTATTTAGTCTACTAGTCAACCAAACATCAGTGCTTTGAAAGAAGCTGCTTGGTGTCCACAGTTGCCAACTTTCACGCAGTAGCACCCTGACTTTCACAATAAGGCCAAAACAAGCCAATCCCTAAGAACCCCAACACTCTATGTGACTAGATCCTCCTGGCGTGCAGTCTGGGACTGTGGTGGGCCCACTGTGCACCCCGACTCTCTCCCCCCCCCAGCCCCTGCTTGCCGAGAGAAAAAAAAAAAAAAAAAAGCAACAAGCTGCAAGTCAAAAACTAGCCAACAAGCAACTCACAAGCCAATTAAGCCAAAAACAAGCCCAATTTCTGCATTTTTTCACGGGTTTGGCATGACAACTTTGATTCCACCATCATAGGAGAAACTAATACTTTTTTTCAAATAAGTACTTGGATTAAGTGTTTTATTATAAGCATATTTTAAAGAGTTTAGTATGTTAATTAGTAGGCAAATGTGGGATAATGTACCCTCAAAATTAGGTTTCATCCTGATCTCTAATAGTCAGAGATTGACTTAAGCCCTGAAGCATAAGGTTTAAATCCCTTCCAAAATTGGTTATTAATTATAACAACTGTGACTGTTCTTGATATCCACAGAAGTATCCAATCCCTTTTTGAAATCTAGCCCAACATCTCAGGGACATGAAAATTCATGAAAAAAAAAAAAAAAAAAAAAACCCACAGACCAGAAGGGTGGGACAGGACAGACATTTCAATGTATCAAACTGGCTACAGTGATACACATAAAAGAAAAATCTGTTCTATATTACTTATTCCCCAATTTTATATATTCAGTAATTGTATGTATATATACATAAATGAAAAACCAGGATAATTCAGTAGTTGAACACTGCTAAAAGCTGAGGCCTATTTGACAGAAGGAAAAATGTAAATAAGATTACCTAGTAAAATCACTGTTGATATCACCTAGAATCTTCATGAGGTCAGGGTGAACGGACGTGAGTGATACACTGGGTGTTTTCCTCATGTGAATTGTACTTTTCTCTGCCAAGTTCATATGATTGAAATAGATAAACTTAAACTGAGGTTCCTTCTCAGACCTAGGAAAACAAGTTAAAGAAAATGGTGACTCAGTGGTCTTTGTGAAATGTGTATATGTAAGTCACAGATCACTAATCCATGCACAACATGAAATCCATGATCAGGTACCTTATCATACTGAGACATTGTGCATATATTACTATTAGGCTTGGCAGAATTTGATTTTTTTTCTAATTTTGACCATTTATACCATTTAAAGATTTTTTTTAAACTGTTGCTGGAAATTGAGGGGGCATGTGCGAAGGGTTGGGATTAGGGCAGCTTGGCGGGGGCTCCCTACACAACTGAGAGGCCCATGACACCAGGGTGCAAGGTGAGAGAGAGGCTGCAGCCCTGGCTTGGGGGAGCTGAGATCTCAGGCCAGGGCTGCGATGAGGATGACAAAACCCTGGCCACAGTTCCGGATCAGGGATGGAGCCATTCAGCAGCAGGGTGATCTCCCCCATGGCCAGGGTCTTTGCCTCTTCCTCACCACAGTCCTGACTGGGGGTCTCTGCTTTGCCCCACCAGAATTACGCCTTTCCCCACACCTTGTGCCTCCAGGGATCAGGTCTCACCAGCTCTGGCAGCTCAGGGAGGTCCCTGCAGCCCTGCAGACACATGACAGCAGGGCTGCAGAGGGCCCCTTGAACTGCCACAGTGCTGGTGACAGGGGCAAAGGGGGAAAGGCTACTATCCTGCCAACTTTTAGTGATCAATATTTTTTTTTAGTTGATTTACCAACATCTATCAATTTAAATCAAATCCTGCCATGCCTAACTACTTTTCCAGACCTGTGGCAGGGTTGACAGACTGTTTTTGGATAGCCATTGAAATGAAAAACATTTAGACCTCCAAAATGACACCATAAGAGAGACCTGCATGAATTCCTAGTACAGGAAAGAGAATAAAATTATGTCTGCCTAATGCATTTCCTGCTCTTACCAGGACCCAACCACCAGTGAGGGACATCAGAACATCTCCCTTTCTCCTTCACTAGCTCTTTGAGTTCTCCCACTGAGCCCATGATCTCACACCATTGGTGGATTTGAACCACAGCTGGTTGCTGGATTGGTTAGCTACTCTGGGGAGAGAGCATATAGGTGCTGGCTGCCTGGGAGTGGATGGATCCTGCCTGCCTAAAGAAGAGTCAGCTGTTGGCTTGGTTGAGTGTTGTGTTACTAATTTGTTTCATAAGGGATTTAGAACTGTATCAGTTTTTCATTGACTATCATATTTGAGATCAGGAAAACTTCCCCTCTTTCCCAGAATGGCCAAGCCACCCTCCTTGGTGGATTCGGGCATGAAATGATCTCCCTTTCCCAGTTTGGTAAGTCAAGACTTAAGTTTAAGTCATTGATATTGGTTTTGGTGATGGCTTCAACAATTACAATCAGTGAAGATTTGCTGCAGCAGTTGGCACTTCAGGTTACATATTCAGTTGTTTGGAACTGTCTCATCTATGCTAGACATCATATGGCAGTTTACTCACTATCACCTTAGCGGACCAGCAAATGGCTCAAACGTCTGGATATCTTGCTCCCTATTATGTCACCCAACTGCATTGTGTAAAAAGAAACCATATAAGGTTATCAGGGCACTGCTGCATTAAAATTTTAAGGGAGAGTTAATAAGATGATCTTCCTTTGCTTTAATCCCTCAATGACATAAAAAAACAAGTATTTAATGATTTAATAGGTTGGCACCATTGCAAGCATATTTTATTTGACTCACTGCAATTCTGCCAGTTTAGTACAGTCACCACACACCAAAGTAAGTGTGCATGTATCTTTGGTATGATTGAATCATCCTTAGAATAGCAATACTGTAGAAAACCAACAAATACTCCACATGACAAATATGCCTTTTGAAGAAAATATTTAGGATTGTGGGAGAAGCTAATAAGCACCTCAACTCTTCCCCCAAACAGTCAAGTGTGTACTACATAAATCTTGCCTGGGAATTTCCCCCTCTTCTTATACAGTGCTACCAAACAAACCATTTGTGTGGTACAACTGATTCATGGTTTCAAACATCCTAAATGACAACGTTATCATCCTAAATATACACCTTCACTTATATTAGCTTGACAGCAGCAGACAAATGCCACTTGCTGTAGGGAATTTAAACTCTTTAAAGTTTATAATCCTTCAGTGTAATGTGTCTGTTGGTTTAAATCATCATGAACTATACACTAACTAGGCTGCTTCCTTAAACCTCTATCATGTAAATGACCCACAGATTCTCTCTGCTGGCCAATATACAATATGTGCTTAGATTAGGGCTGACATCTATGCTATCACAATCGATTAGAGTGGTGCTATTGTATAAAATGGCACTTTTCTTTTAACATAAAACACAAAAGGAACTAGAGAAAAAACAAACCCACTATATAAAATCCAGCAATGATTTACCCTGGACTTTTAAGAGCTAGACAAAAGGAATAAAGATTTCAGTAACAGAGTCCCAGACCTCTATAGCCTTGAACTGTTAGTTTCTTGCAAGATGGCACAGTACTCTTGGTAAAGTATAAGGCTTGCAGCTGTATTTTGCTATCTAAATTTTTTGAGCTAGTGTGCATGTTGTTATAGATGGGGCTGATAGAGCTGCATATTAAGGTTGTCTGACACTTCCCATTATAACATGCTGTTTTAAGTTGCTTATAACTTTGCCAAACTTTAACCATTTGGGCTGAAATTTTAGGTCAGGTGTCTGCCTCCATCTGAATTGCACTGGAAAATGTGGGTTCAGCTGTTTCCAAGAAAGAGGGTAAGGAAAAAATGTTCTGCCCATATTAAAATAATTCTGGAAACCTTTTCTTGGAAAAATTATTGAAATTTGGCAGGGAATGGTCTTTGTGTCAGTGATGTGCCTTTTACCATCCCCATGAAGATCTGTCCAAATTTGGCCAAGTTATAAGCCTTTGAAAAACTGTGGTTTGCATATGCTCAATAGAAGCTTAGATTTTTAGCAGCTAAATTCCCCGAAGAGTCAGTGGCGCACTGGGCATGCTCCAGTCCAGGGCTGAAGGAGCGAAGCTGGACTTTCCATACGATGGCAGCTCTGGGCCATGCTGGGTCTGGGCACATGAACAGAGAACAAGGAGACTGTCCCTCCTGTGCTCTCAGTGACCACCCCTACTGGACTCAAGGAGCATGGAGGAGGAAGCTGTCTGACTCGAATGCAGGGTAGACAAGAGCTGGGCCCGCAGTGGGATGGAGGGAAGATTGGGACAGAAGGCTGGCAGGGTTGGAGGGGAAAGATTGGGACTGGCTGGACAAGACCACAGGAAGCTGGGAGGGGGAGACAAACTGGCTGGGCAAGGGGACTAGGACCTGGAGCCAGTAGGTGGAGGGAAGGAGGTGAGGGGGCAAGGGGGACATATCTAATGTGGAGCCAGGGTTGCGGGGGTGAGAAAAGAAATGAGATTGGCAGAGCAAAGAGATTGGGACAGGGGGCTGCTGGTGGAGAATGGGACATAGATTGGAGAAGTCGTCTAGGGAGAGAGATTGGGACTTGGAGCCAAGTGTGGATGTGGGAGGTGGCAGCAGCAACAACAAGAGGTCAGTGGGGAAGAGAGAGAAACTGGATGAAGCGCGGGAGCAGGGGAACTGTTATTGGTTGCATAAGGAGATTCAGGACAAGGAGCTGGGGGTGAGAATTGGGGATGACTGGGCAACGAGACAGACTGGGAGTAGGGGAAACTAGAATGGGAGTCTGGAATGGTAAGACTAAGACTGGTTGGGCAAGGAGACTAGGACTGGGATGAGAAGCCTGAGGAGAGGAGACTGGGACTGGCTACGTGAGAAAAATGGGACTGAGATAAGGAACCACAGGCAGGGAAAAGACAGGACTGGGACAAATTGGAGGGGATGGAGTAGAAGGGTTCAAGCTTGAGGAGTGGGGAGGGACGAACAGGCAGAAGAGAGTGCGAACCCACTAGACACACTCCATCCAGAGCTTGGAATGGAACCTAAGAGTCCTCAGTCTCACCATTCCTCTGCTGGCAGTAAGTACATGAAACACACTGGTAAAGCTTACCATCTCCCTCTAATGCTGGTCCACCTACAAGATGACAACCTATTGTTGCTATCCGTTACTCTGTTAGCTCACATGGTCTGTGTGGTGGATCTAAACCTTCCAATCCTGCCAATCATCCAAGTAGTTTTCAATAGGATGCTACATGATAGAATTTCTTTTTTCAAAGACCTAAGGAATTTTTTTAAAGACCTAGTAAATGCTAAAAGAACATTAAAGGTTGCAAAGTCAAGCACTTAACAGTTAGGAAATGAGGTAGAGGGCCTGTAGAAAAAACAGTATGTAATCATGTAATTAAAGACAGTAGCATAATGCATAAGCACAAGAGGCAGCATTAAGGTTGCATAGGCAACATTAATTCTGGCATCTCCTAAGTTTTGAGTGCTTGACTTGCCACCTAAATAATGTTCTTTTAATATACAATGTACTGGGAGAGGTTATATAATGCACTGGCTAATGTGCATGCTGCTCTTTTCTGTTTGATACAATGTCAGATATCTGCAGCTGCCACCCCTTAGAGACTGAACTGCGTAGGATAACACTTAATACTACTCAGAGATAACATTCTTCTGGAGCTCAAGTGGTAGTGGTCCTTCTAGTATCAATATGGTCCGCATCATAATATCTGAGCATCTGATACATACAAGGAATTTTCCTCATAACAGCTCTTGGACATAAATAAGTATAATGATCTCATTTTACAGATGAAGCACCAAAAAAAAAAAAAAAAAGTGATCTGTCTAAGGTGTCAAGACAGCCCTGGGAATTGAACTGAGGTCTCCTGAGTCCCAGCCTAGTGCCTTATTCGCAAGGCTATGCTTCCTCTCTGTGGAGAGAAACATCCCGGGTTCTGATCTTGGCACTGCATACTACATTGTCTGCATATGCATATCCATAGATTTATAATAAATTAAATTACATAGCCAATATATTTTATCTAAACTGAAAGCACCTCACCTTGTCTACTCAAAAATACAAATGTCACGGCCCTTATTTACCTAACTGAAAAATATCATCCCAGTGTTTTGGTTTTTTTATGCTATACACCATCACAGTTTGGGAAAAACAAAGTCTCAGAAAGTCAAGAGGAAGGTCACCACAAAGCTTGCTACATTGTCTATAGTCAGCTTTACAAGCTGCCTTTGGGCAACTAATGCGTATGTGTCACAGGGTGACTGGCCCCTTTAAGAGGCAGTGTGTGTGGGGGGTGCCATCCAGTGCACCAGTGACTGATTATCTGCTGCCCAGTTGGGCTTACGGGAAGGCACCTGGTAGAGCGAAAGGAAGGGAAGGGCTTACAAAGGAAGAGACAGCAGCAGCTGTTCTCCTCTCTACCTCCCTGGGCTGAAAGAAGTCCACAGGTAGCAGCCTTTCCCCTGCTGCTCTCTCCTCCATTATAAGGCTCAGGTGCCTGCCCTTCAGCCCAGCTGGGTAGCAGCGAATCAGCCCCAGGTGGACTGGAACCTGCTCCCACTTAAAGGGACCAGTCACACTGGCAGTGTGATGAAGGTAGGTACTCAGAAAGGCTCCTTTCCAGTTATGGGATTAGCCTTTGGGAAGATGTTCAAGAACAAGCCATCCTCACACCATGTTTCAGTAGCAAACTAAGTTTTCATTGAAGTCAGCCAAAAATGTTCACAAAGTGGAGGAACAAGACAATAAACAGCAACAAAGACGAAGTGGGTATTCACCCACGAAAGCTTATGCTCCAATACGTCTGTTAGTCTATAAGGTGCCACAGGACTCTGTTGCTTTTTTACAGATCCAGACTAACACAGCTACCCCTCTGATACAAGACAATAAATGTACAGCATGTGGCCAATGCAAGAAAATCCTCTCTCTCTCTGTCTATAAGTTGCTACAAGTGACCCTGGCATTATGCAGAGCACTGAGGGAGCAGAGGATTATTGTCTACACTTATCTCTATTTGTATGGTCCATTTAGAATTCTAGTCTTGCAAAACACGCCGCCACATCAGTACATCTTCTCTAGCAGTTCCATTTTTTTGCAGGGGGAGTAGAGGAAAATGAATTGAATAAGTATAGGCAGCTGGGGATTCCCTTGGAAGCACAGAGATGGCATTAGCTGCTCTATGACACACTCTATCCCCTTCAGCCACAGGGATGGCCAGAACATTGTTGCACTCTGGCTGGTGTAATGGTACCATGGTTACTGTAATTTACACCAGGTGTCAAATGTTACCCAGCAGCCCAAGGGATCAGAGGAATACCAAAAGTGGCTTAAAAATGCCTCTACCCTGCTCCTCATTGGGCCCTACACTGAACACGGCTTGGCTGGATACAAGGATAGGAGCCAGAGGCAATACTCTCTCTTAGCAAGCCCATGAGTAGGGAGCCTGAAGAAATAAGATTGTAACAGTGATAATGCCTTGACCTTTTAAACAAAACCTCCTGTTGTCTGCCCAAACAATGATGGGACCCCACTGCTGAAGGAGCCTTTGGGCAAGTATATTTTCTAGTAAAAGGTGCCAATAAACTGCTTATTTTGTATATCTAAGACCTTAAAAGATTAGGTAGCACCTAAACCTCAGCAATTTTATTTTTTTCAAACTTACTAGGAAATCAAAGTTAAAATGCCCCCCCACCCCTTCCTGCATTCCACTGGCCCTATTGCAAAGAGTCAGAGACAGAAATTCCTTCAGAGTAATTGGATTTTCTCTGAAGTTACAGAATCTACTTTTATTTAGACTCCTTGTTAAAAATGATCTGAAGAATTTCTAACTACTTTAGGTCCTGTCCACATTAGCTTCAGAACAACCAGAGTCCTGGTTCTGATCCAGTGTGGATAGAACCTTAGAATTAAATACTAGATACTTCCACCAAGGCAATGGGGAGATGTACACTCAATTTAAAATTTGCGAGACAAGGGAAGGGGGAAAAATAAGTCCTAGTTCTCCTGCTCCCACTCTAGAGAATACATCAATGTCCATTACGCTGCTAATGTTGCACACCCCACCAGAACCCTCATTTCAGACTAAAAATGGACTATTGGGATCAGGTAATTTCTGTTTGCACATGAAAAATTACCACAAAACCCCACAGGAATTGCCTGACCACTGAGTCTGAATGTCCCTCTTCCCTAGCTATTTGGGGTAGGCAGCATATTCTACAGTTGTTGGACTTTTCCTTTTAACTATTTGCAGGTTTCCTTTAAAATGGTTAATACTTTGATAATTAGTTGAGTAGGAAAAGAGTAGCAATT
This sequence comes from Terrapene triunguis, assembly GCF_002925995.2. Lineage (NCBI taxonomy): Eukaryota > Metazoa > Chordata > Testudines > Emydidae > Terrapene > Terrapene triunguis. The sequence goes on along the minus strand of NW_020664444.1, from coordinate 15,185,697 downwards.
ATAAGATTGTAAGACTAAACTTGTGCCAAAAGGCCTTACCAAAGGCAAAATGAACCTTAACCACACAATGACCTAAATAAAATTGTTACTTTTATAAAAACTAGTGCAGTTCCCCCAGGGCACTTAAATATGTCACAATGGGTTCTCTATAAATGTCAAAGATACATATGGAGAGATATAACATCTTATAAAATATACATGTTAATTCAAAGAGAATGCTCTTAAAATATGTACTCATATTGTTACCCTTATTGAAGCAGTCATTAAAATAGACTTTGAGCTACCTGGTGAAGGTTTGCAATAGGAACATAAAGATAGTACAAACCCTGATATCCTTTTGTTGATGTTGTATTGTTCACATATGTCTGATGCTAATACTGTGAGTTGAGGCCCAACAATGCTGTCCAGTTTACGGCAAAAATCCAGTGTAGGTTGCATTGAGGCTATGAAGCAGTTTTAAAAAGATAATGAGTTTTTTCCTAACAGTACATGAGGTCTATACTATTTTGTGCCAAAAAAGCAAACATGTTCTTTTGTAGCTAACTTTAAACATTTATAAGACTCTTAGACCATATTCTGCTGTCAGTTACACCCAAGAAATCTCATCAACATCCAGGTGGCTTCCACGGAGTAACTGAGGGCAAAATTGTGTCCCTTTTGTACCATCAAGCAAAACACAATATAAATAATCTAATTGACTAAGAAATTGGTGAAAGCATCCACACAGAACAAATTAACATACAAGACTATAACGAATGAATACTTTGCAATAGCAAAATCAGGCTAGATTTATGTTTGATAACGGTTTGGTAAGGAGATAGTACCAAAAAACAAAGTTGTCAAAAGAAAAGCATTTAATCTCCATGGTTTATTTCAAATAATACAAATATAAACCTACCATCAATCATAAAACAGACAGCTGCACTCATGGCCTGAAACAAACCAAAACAAAAACATTTACAAAATAAATTTTCTTCCCTCAACTTCACCAATACATTCACTGTAGAAGTCATTTATTGTATACCAGTTAAATTTTGAAAATTCCTTAAGTCACAGTAAAGCTAGAGTGTTAACAGTAAAACCTTTGCTCCCATGAGCCTATATAGGATACCCAATTTTTCATATACTTCAGTCCTTGACAAGGTTTTTAAATCAGCTATTCATGGGGGCTTTGAGAAGTAGTGGGCTGCTCTGCAGGAATTGAAATGTAACCTGGCTAGGGCATTGCCTACACACAAAATGTGCACTTTATCCTACTAAATCTTTAACTAAAATCAGTTTTAAAATCCATTTAGTTAAACCAGTCCTAACCCACATGTAAACCTTTTTATAACATATATATAAAATATTTTTCTAGTTTAGGGTTGGCACTGGCCAGAAGCCAGGGTGAGGAGCTCTGAGAAAATATTACACATGGCTAGCATATTTTGCTTTTTGAGTTCACTGCTGGTAAAGCAACATGGAAGGAATACAGACAGACTTTTGCCAAGTTTGCATCATTTGGATTAAACCAGAACCTCCAAAAGAAACTCAAAGAATTCAGAATAAGATTATTTGAAGTTTTAAATTCGAACCTTCAGACAGCTCCCTATCTCACTGTTCTAATCTGGTCATGCCCTATGCACCTTCCTGCATGGATTCAGAAATAAAACACAGCAATGTTTTCCTCCTGTGTGGATTCATAATACACTGGAATAGAGAGAGTTTGGTACCTTATAAACAATTAAATGAAGTTCTTCATAAGTGCCATCTGTGTTTACAAATATTTTGGGGAATCTGCATTTTGCTTCTGGATCATTAAGATTTAAAGGTCCAGTAAGAAACCTAAAAACCAGAATTAAACAGGACAGATACAATTCATTTTTGTATTCGACAGAAAAACAATTTATAAGCACATGAACAATTTTTTAAAACAACTTTTTCAATACATGCATCCATTTGAACAAAGAATTTCTGTCTACCCAGTTACTTATATAACTCCCTATTACCATAGTATCTGAACATGTGTCCATGTCAAATTACTAATTTCAAATTAATTGAAAGACTTAGGTCCCAACTTCAAAGCGACTACTCTCTTTAAAATGAAGCATGTGAGTAAGCATTTGAATGATCAGGGCCTTAGTTTGGAGTAAACTTTGTCAGAATGCACAGAAAGAGGGTTCTTTTAGATCAAGATAAACAGAATGTGGTGATTCAAGACTGAGTTGCAAGTGATCAGTGGCATTTCAACAGCCTTTTCTTGATCAAAGGTGACTACTGCTCAGGGAACCAACTGTATTTACCAACAGGCCCTCGAAAAAAACCTCAAAAAAGTTTACATGTTAGCACCAAAATAACTCTGAGCTAGGGAAATAAAGGTAAAAAATACATAGATGATCAGGGAAACCCAATAAATCCTCCAGCTGCTTTTAAAAGGAACACCTTCTCAGTGAGGACTACAGAATGCACTCTCTGGTACATCTCACTCTTCTACTTCCTACCAATGTACACATATGTGAAAAACATCCGAATTTTGCAAGACTGAAGTGAGCTAGAACCCACCCTGATTTTATGCTCACGCTAAAGAAGTGGAAAACACTAAACCGGGGTTTTTTATTAAAGAAAGCACAATTTGTGCTCTGGAAACAGGGGGCCAAGAAGGACCCAACCCTTCATTCAGAATAAGGTCACACACTGGCCAAATGCAAAAAGTCTCCCACCGATGCACTTAATATATAGGCCACTGTGATACGCAAGTCACTGGACAGACCATTGTTTTGCTCCTGTATGACAAATCTTATTGCTCGGGGAAAAGGAATTGGAGAAATACTAAAATACTTTCTGTACAACATGCTAAGAACAGCAAGAAGGAAATAAGTATGCACTAGCTCTAAAGTAGGTTTTTCACATCACAGGCCAAAATCTACACTGATTTATCCTCTGTGCAACCCCACTGAAGCCTATGGGATTATCTGGGTGTAGAAATTAGTCCCAGGAATTCATTTACACTCCTACCTAAACAAACCATTCAGTTTTTATTCTATGTGCGAAAAGCCTAGCTTTCCTTCTGAAGGGAAGAAACAGTATAGAGTATGACAGATGATAAGAACTACCTTCCATAGTGTTGTAGATTTCCTGGCATTTCTGCACGTATTGGGGAATCTCTTCCTGCTAACTGAAAACAAACAGGAAATAAACAGCTTGGGACATTTCTTTCCATTTCTCTTTGTTCTGCAGTAGCTAAAGAAATTGTCCACAATCGACAGACCGCAGACTATACCTCTCTTGCTAGGAAATACACCATTAATGCAGAATGGGAGGGGCAAGAATATATGGCAACAATATTTAGAAAATTGGGCATTTTGGTTTTACATTTATTAATCTGAAAAAAGTTCCATAAGTTAAGTTTTAACTTTGATATATAGCTCTTTTAATGTAATTTTATGGCTTCCATCATCATGGTATCTGAGCAAACTCTAATGAACTTATCCTCACACCACCATTGTCGGGTTGATAAGTATTTTCATTGTGCAGGTGGGAAACTGAGGCAGAAGATTAAGTGAGTTGCTCCTGGTCACACAAGAAGTCTGTGGAAGAGCCAGAAACTGAACCCACACTTCCTAGGTCCTAGTCTAGTGCCATAACTACAAGACCATCCTTGCTTCCTCATTAAAATCTTTACATTTCTGTATATTAACAGCAGCACAGGCTACATCTCACACTGGTAAAGCTGTGCATGGTTGAACTGCATTTTATCTAGGTAATACGTTGGTCACTAGACAACCATCCTAACTAAAGCCCTTAAGGGAAACCCTCAAATGATATCAAAACTGCAGTTTTAATAGGGATGTGGTTTTAATATAGCTGTAGTTCAATATCCACAAAATGTTTATCCATCTCTAATTTTCAGTTATTGAATATTCTACATTATTTTCCTATTTGTTGTTTATAGTGAAATCTACATATTTGCAACGTTGTTGACTGCAGGGGAGTTGGCTCCCTTTTGGGGTACCTGCTGTAATCTGCTTCACAATTTGAATCCTTACAGCTTTCTAACATTCAGGTTTTCTACTGCTAAGGGAATACTGTTCCTTTTTCACTTGTGAACACCAACAGTGACATCCAAGGCCCAGTTAAGCAGCCTTTCTGAAACTCCCTAGGGAATGTACTGGGCTATCCCAGCTCCCGCTTTCTTAATATGATGCCAGTAGTGCAGACTCACAAAGAACCTAAATGAAGCAGAATCTGTAGTTTTCTGAAATGTTTACTTCTGTAATTTCTAAAACTTACCAGAGCTCATTTAATTCAGTTATGGGAGGAAAGATGGCCTTGTAGTGAAGGTACAAGAACTGGAGTCTGGAGACCTGTGTGCTAGCACGGCCCTGCCACAGGCTTTGGACAAGGTTCTACTAAAGTCAATTAATATTTGTGCGGTGTATTGAGTTCCTAGGAGGCTATAGATTTTTCATGTTATACAAATGCAAAATATTATTTAAATTATACTCTCTTCACTATACCCTGTCCATGTACCCATATAATCACAAATTACTTTTTTGTATATAACCATTACGCCTATTAAAATCTCAGAGGCGGCTGAAAACAACTTCAGATTAATCTGTAGCAGCATTAACTCTAAGTACATATTATTTGCTAATAACTCCACATGAAAATAATGCTCATGGACATGCTGTTTTCACATGTAATTGCAGTATACAAAAAAGATCAGTAGAAATGCAAATTATTTCAGTCCCATTAGCCACAGTTAATAAGAATTTGCTTTATTTGTTTATATGGGAGTGAATTTAATACTCATAAAAAGGTAAGAGATAGTTATGGAGCATGCAGGTTGGTGTTGTGCAAGATCCCTGCACAGCACTACCTTCCACAACGCGTGGGCCTTCAGCAGATCGCACGTAAGTGTGGTGGTTTTACCATGTGTATGAACAGAGGTTTAAAGACCATCAAATTCATTTTCATTTGACAAAACTTAGACCCTGGCCACCTTTTCCCCCCGCTTCTCAGGGAGAGAAATGAACAACTCATTTATAGTTAAAGTCCAAGAAAAATAAGAAATCTTTGCAGATTTATTTTGTGCATCTCACTGAAACTTAAATATCATGCAAAGTATGAAAACTACACATAGTATATTTAAAGTTACTGCATGAAAATCTGTATAAGATAAACTACATATGTACTAACTGATCATTTATAAATGATTTGGGACTGTTCCTCCTTTCACTGGATGCAGTGGGAGTATAACTCGGCCCATAAAGAAAACACATTTTAAGCACAAAGGGGCAGAGTTAAGGCTGGCCTTTCAAATGTATTGGAAAATTTTGATTTTTTCATCCTCTAATTAATCAAAATCAAGTGAATGGATTTCACTAAAATGTTAAAATAAGTCATCTTAATGGTGATGCCAAGGGTAGAAAACTCTACCCCCAAAGATGAATGTTTTGAAAAATTACAAGTGTGTGAAAACAAGGGGATTACAGAATGGAGATGGTTTTGCAAAACTGAGCCACAGTAGTTACTAGCAGCAACTCGTACTATAACAGTACAAAAGGAGTATTTTCTGCTCTATATATAGAAAATTCAAATCTGATTAGTTTAATGGTTTTTCAATTCAGGTGGTAGTTGTAAAAACATACGATGACCCAGCAGAATGATTTACAAATGAAAATCAAAAAGATTGATTTCCACTTGGCAGACAAAGTGAGTTGCTGTTCAGAAACTGTTCTGCTCTAAGGAATCTACAGACTTGCATTGTCTGTTTGGATATTTTCTCAATGCATCTGACACCTAGGCACATATACAATTTTATAACATAGATAATTGTTGTTGAATAGAAATATTGAATGTCAGCAAACCTGGACAAAGGGGAGAAGCAAGTCCAAGATCAAGGACACTTCACTGAAAACACCAGTACCTTCTTATCAAAAGCAGGGGACTGTTAGAACAAATGCATCTGCTAATCATAACTGAGATGACATCATATGAGAAGAAAGGCAGTCTTTTTGAGGGAGCCAGGTCTCAACCTAATATTTAGTTTCATAGAAGCCAATAGGAAACTATTGTACACTACAGAGCATGAGCAATTCCCTGTAGGATACTACTTATTAAGCAGGCAGCCACACTCTGCATTAGCTGAAGTTTCTAAAAACAGTCTTCAGACACAGCCATTCTGGAGGTGACAAAGGCTTGGATCACTGGCAACCATCATGGGCCGCTCTCTATTTTGCTAGTTAAGAATGCCTCTGCTCAGACCTATTCTAAAAAAGTAAAAGCTCATTTGTTTACTGTATTTTTGCTATTAACCAATTATCACAACTAGATTTAGAACTGAACTTGATTTAATACAGTACCGTCTATACTCCATCTATATACTAAAGCACTTTACTAGAAAGCAATTAAATACTTGGAGTGCATCAACTGGACAGGCAAATATACCATATATATACACTCCATCACAGCTCAGTCTTGGAATGAACTTCACCGAGAAAGGGAATGTGAGCAAGGACCACAATCTTATCACAGCACTTTGCATTTCCATAGCACCTTCCATTTGAAGAGCTAGAACACTATGCAAATATTAATGGATTAAGCTTTCTAACAACTATACAGTAAATACACCTTCTTTATCTGATGGACAGGAACACCAAGAAACAGAGGTGGTATGAGTTAACCCATGTCACACAGGAAGCGAACTCAGATTTTCTGAGTCCAAGCTCTGCACTTTAATTTTTTTTTTTTTTTAAAAAGGGTTTTATGAGATCTTTAACATTCACCTGGCCAGTCACCAAAAGTGGCAAAATTAAGGCCTCATATAAAAGAAGTTGATAGAAATACAGAATACAGTACTGCATTATATTAGCTCACTGTGTGGTTAGCATTTGATATGATCCCAAGCTTTGGTATAGGATTAGACTCCATGATGTTCTGGCTTAGAAGCTAGAGTGTTACCAACTGAACTGTACTGACAGTGCTATGACAATATTTATTCAGATTTAAATAGACATACCTAAAGAACTACCTATCCTGGACTCTAAGTACACTTACCATCCGCTAAATATATATTACAAAACCATTAGAGAATCTGAGCAGCCGCAGACCTCCCCGGGCTACATGCAACCACCAGGCAGCAAGTCATTACAAAACAAATCAATCTCTCACTACATTGTCACATTACAAAAAAAGCACTCCCCAAAAATATCTGCTCAAAAAGTAAGACTTTGTAGTGTGCCCTAAAGGCCAACAATTTGGGCTTTTTTGGACTGGCATGTATGCATAAAGAATTAATTCCTAAATTGAAGAAAGCACTTTCAGAAACTTCCCCTCTTCTATATCAAAGGAACTCCAGTTCAAGTACTTGTATAACTTATTTATATTGCTATAATGTATACGCTACAAGAAATCTGTGCAAAATATATATGCTGTTAAAAAAAAAAAACCACATATCCATACCTCTGGCTCTATGTGCCTTGGAAAGAGGGATGTTGTGAGATATTTGTATAAAATTCTCATATCATCTTGTTCTAAACCACTCCTGGAATATGAGAGGAAAAAAAAGTTAAAATGTAGATCACAAAGCAGGAAAAACAATTTCTCTAATGGCCTTACTTCATGGCCAACATCTTTCTAACTAAGAGCTGGACAGGCCGCAATTTAGAGCCTTCTGGGAGAATTAACTCAGTTCTCTTTCATGACAACACACCAATTTCTTTTGTACAGACAGTCCCAGTGTATGTTTAATTTTTAATAGAATGCTCATTCCCCTACAATACTAACAACATATCCAGGTTAACAAAGAGATAAAATCATGAGCTATAAAAAGGCTTTTCCTAATTTATGAATCCATATTTGATTTCACAAGCAAATTATGTGCAGTAAATACTGGAATCTAGACAAATATAGGAAGGCTATGAAATAATAGTTTATAAATTATTTCTCATCTAAACATTGTGCACATTCTCTCCTCACTTCTTAATAGCCTTTGAATAGGAGCACCTTGCCTAGCTACTCCTAAGTGAGATAGTATGCCAAAAGCAGCTGTGCCATGTCAATAAACACCATAAAATCAAACACAGCTGAAGAGGAGTTGTCCGTTTTAAATTACATTGATGCAGCAAACTCCATAAGCTTCTTTGTTTCTGCTAAAAATGCAATCTGTTGTAATATTTTCTACAAATGAAGTCAGGATGGATCAAAAGTAGTTTTGATTAGCTGAAAATGTACTGCTGTTCAATATTACTTTTTGGTTGTACATAACTTGCCTGTAAAATCAAATATGGATTCGTAAATTGTGTTTAGTTTTAAAAAGTACTTTTAAAAGCTGCTAATTGTTGTTAATGATGTGAATAATTACCAAGAACCCTAATGATTAATAAGATTCATTAAAAATTAATTCAGACATTATGGTAATTCTGGTAGTATCTTGTTCAGACTAGGTCCTTTTCCCTGTTGTATGTTTCACTTTTGATATGAAACTTATCAGTTTCAAATCTTCAGCAATTATTAAATTAGTATATTGGTTCACACTATTACAAAGAAACCATCCATTAGAAATCGATAGCCAGTTGTTTGTAACACACACATCACATTAAGAGCATGTGGCCAAATTTTGCTCTGATTTACAACTCCACAGAAGTCAGAAGGGTTCTACAAATTGTGAGTCAGCACAGAATATGGCCCCACGCAGTTTAACATGATGTGTGTATTTGTGTCAAATACTAATCTCAGATTATCACATTTATGAGGGTTATGCATTACTTCTCAAAACTTTCCTTCCCTTCATTTAAAACTCCTATTATTCATAGCATTTCCCCTCAGCCATGTTATTAGGGTTGCCAGGCATCCAGTTTTCGACCAGAACACCCAATTGTAAAGGGACCCTGGTGGTTCTGGTCAGCATAGCTGACGGGGCTGCTAAAAGTCCAGTTTGCTGAAGCGTCTAGCTCCGCGCAGCTCCTGAAAGTGGCTGTCATGTCCCTCTGGCTCCTCGGTGCAGGGGTGGCCAAGGAAACTCTGAGCGCCGCCCCTACCTGCGGCGCAGGTGCCGCCCTGAGTACCATCTCTGCAGCTCCCATTGCCTGGGAACCGCGGCCAATGGGAGCTGTAGGGACAGCACCTGCGGGCAGCACACAAAGCCCCCTGGTCCTGGCTGCTCCTGCGCCTAGGAGCCAGGGGGACATGCTGGCACTTCCAGGAACCACCTGAGGTAAGCGCCATCCGGAGCCTGCACCCCACACCCCCTCCTGCACTCCAACCATTGACCTACCCCTGAGCCCCCTCCCACATCCAAACTCCCTCCTAGAGCCCACACTCTCTCCTGCACCCCAACCCCCTGCCCTGAGCCCCCCCCCTTTGAACCCCTCAGCTCCAGCCCGGATCCCCCTCCTGCACCCCACACCCGTCATCCCCGACCCCACCCCAGAGCCCGCATGCCCAGACAGAGCCCTCACCCCCCCACACATACCCCAACCCCTGCTCCAGACCAAGCCCCCTCCCACACCCTGAACCCCTCATTTCTGGCCCCACCCCAGAGCCCACACCCTCAGTCCAGAGACAGTACCCCCTCCCACACCCCAACCCCCTGCCCCAGCCCAGCACCCCCTGCCACACTCTGAACCCCTCAGCCCTGTTCCCCATTCCCTCCAGCACCCTAAACCCTTGTCCCAGCCTGGTGAAAAATAGTGAGCAAGGGTGGGGGAGAGCGAGCGACGGAGGGAGAGGGATGGAGTGAGCAGGGGCCCCAAAGAAGGGGCCCCAGAGAAGGGGCAGGGGCGTGGCCTCGGGGAAGGGGCAGGGCAAGGGTGTTCAGTTTTCTGCAATCAGAAAGTTGGCAACCCTCCATGTTATGTGCTTAAGGTTTCTGCATTAGTGAACTATGCAACATCTGTTTCAACTGCAATCAACAACATCCTAACTGCGGACTCTGACTTTAAGGTAACAGAGCAAAAATTCTCTGGTGTGGACCACCATCACCTCCCATTGATTCAGCCACTCAATTGGACCAGGTCCCAGGATTTAAGCCCATCATTACTGATTGAGATCATTATGGCTTAGATGAAATGTCTATAAGGTACTGGTAAAAGGGATGACGCATTGTTTATACATTGTGTGTGAATGCAAATCGTAACTGGACATTCCAACCTACAAGAAAGATCCTTCTTTTTCAGGAAAGATTGCCTGGGCCTTAAATATTTAAGAAAAAAAGGAAAGCCATTCAAAATATTAATTCCATGTCTTCACTTCTCAAGTGTAATCTCCAGCATCCTTAAAGCAACTCATCTTCTCTTTGTTGTTGACACTCAAATTGTGCACTGTGACATTCTTGACAAGTGAATACATGCAAATATCTAACCATCACTGATTTTTTTTTAAATCATCTTTAAGACTTGTGTAGTTTTCTTGGAGAAAAAAGAAAATATGCCTACAAAGTTACACATTGAGCTTGAACTGTGTAAAAACTGTGTCTCTGTCTCAATAATTCTGTAGAAAACATTGCTTGAGAAGTAAAAACTTATTTGTCCTTTCTAAATATTTTCACACTGTTTGAGTTATTGCCACAGTTTTTATTCTCCAGATCACTTTGTAAATGAAAGATCTTTCCATGGGTGGCCAGCTCTTCCAATTTCAATGTGCATGTTTCTCACAATGGAAACCATCCATAACTACTAGGAAAGGCTCTATACTCAACTGTTCTATATTCATAGGATCTAAGACCAGAAGGGATCATTGTGATCGTCTAGCACAATAGCACAGGCCACAGAATTTCCCCAAAATAATTCCTAGAGCTGTTCTTTTAGAAAAACATCCAATCTTGATTTTAAAATTGTCAGTGATGGAGAATCCACCATGAACCTTTGTAAACTGTTCCAACGATTAATTACTCTCACCATTAAAAATGTATGCCTTATTTCCAATCTGAATTTGTTTAGCTTCAGTTTCCAGAGACTGGATTGTGTTATATCTTTCTCGGCTGGACTGAAGAGTCCATTATTAAATATTTGCTCCCCATGTAGATACTAATAAACTAATCAAGTCACCTGTTACCTTCTCTTTGTTAAGCTAAACAGGCTGAGCTCCTTGAGTCTATTACTGTAAGGCATGTTTTTTAATTCTTTAATCATTCTCGTGGTTCTTCTCTGAACCCTCGCCACTTTATCAATATCCTTCTTGAATTGTGTACCTCAGAACTGGACACTGTATTCCAGCAGCAGACACACTAGTGTCAAATACAGAGGTAAAATAACCTCTCTACACCTACTCAAGATTCCCCTGTTTATGCATCCCAGCTTCCATTAGCTCTTTTGGCCACATCATCACACTGGGAGCTCATATTCAGCTGATTACCTTCCACAACCCTCAAATCTTTTTCAGAGTCACTGCTTCCTGGGATAGAGTTCTCCATCGTGTAAGTATGGCTTACGTTCTTTGTTCCCAGATGTATACATTTACATTTAGCTGTATTAAAAAGCATATTGTTTGCTTGCACCCAGTTTACCAAGCAATCTAGATTGCTTTCAGTCAGTGACCTGTCCTCTTCATTATTTATCACTCCCCCATATGTGGAGAATCTAGTTTCATTTATCTCTAGCAATCTTAGTTCTATCTTTTCCCACAACATGAAAGGTCTGCCTTACAGAAGCTCCTTGGAGGCAGAGACAGTCTTTTTGGTGCGTGTCTGTATAGCATCTAGCACAATGGGGTCCTGAGCCATGATGAGGACTCCTAGGCATCCTACGAAAATACTACTACTAATAAATACAGTAATGTTATTTATTTTAAGATGCATGTTATTTCCCCCCCCCTTATACCCGTTAGTCTGATACCTACCAGATGAGCTGATCATTGTAGAGAAAGGCAGTATATTTGACTATGTTCAGGCTTTCCTCCATCCTATTAATAAATGATTGGATTTTCAAATAAGTCATTTTATCCAATGGAAAGAAGCTGATTCCACAAAAAACATCCAGCAGGTCACATGACTGTAAATGCAGTGTTTGCAAGTACTAAAGGAACAAATATAAAGGAAAGGAGCGTAGTTAATGGTTTTCTGAACATTTCAACTTAACCTTTTCCGCATTTATTTTTGGGCGCTTTTGCTCTGTACCAAATCCTTAAGTGACAGCCTATATATCATACTGCATGTTGACACAATTATTTGTGATGTTAGTTCACAAATCCATTTTGGGGGCATGGAGAAAATAGAGCCTAGCTAAATCTCATTTATACACATTCAATATGATCAATGATAACTAGAATCATTAGCGAGGAGCAAAGATATGCATAATGTCTTGCAGACAAATAAAAAGACAGGTTCACTGCCTCAAAGAGCCAACAATCTAAGGCTCCAATCCTGTAAGTTGTTCTATGTAGATCAACCCTGTACCAATGTGTGGCCCCCAATTACTTCAATGGGGTTCTGTGCAGGGGACCACCTACTTTGAACAACTTATGCAAACTGAAATCTAAGTGCCTGACCTTGAAAAGCATCAGCAACATTTTTCCTCTATTTGCTTAAAAAAAATCCTAAAGGAATTGAAACCCTAATGTGCTGTCCACTGCAATTCCTCTACGGTATAAACATAAGAGAAACGTGCTTGAGTAAGACATATGGAAGGCTCAGAACAACTTTATTTACTGTAAGTGTTTTTGCAAATGTGCAAAAATATTGGAAGAGCTTGGTGTTGACTGAATCTCCACTTCTTTCTCCTAGTTGTGTTGTGTGCAGGTCTTACATTACAATAATGGGTTAGGATATAAACCATGCAGAAATAATGGCATGCCAAGACTTGACAAGAAGTGGTTGGTTACTTTTTAAACACTATATGCACCTTTGTTTCAGTATTTCTATTATGCATATTATTAAACAGACAAAGTAGGGTGTAATGGTGCTGATACAAGATCACATGAAGAAGCCAAATTAAGATTGTTCAGGGTACTTCAGAAAAGCCAGTGAACAGTGATACAAAGATAGCATGGAACCAGAGAGCATCCAACAGTACGACCAACTGCCCTACCAACAAGCCACCAACATATGCCACATTAGTAGCTGAATGGATTTGATGACAGTTATGTGCCCATGATGAACTATCCCACAATGCACTTAAAGCATGTTATATATTGAAGTTGTTTTATTCTTTGAATTTCTGTGGTATAAAAACAATATGTAACTGCATACAAAATGTCATACTTACAGGAGTGCTTGGGATATGGCACATTACATTTATCACAAGAGAAAACATACTGACTGTTCTAGTCGGCATGAAAAATTGGGTACACAGCTGAAAGTTACACAGCAGTGCTCCATTTATTCACAAGAAACAAAAGATTATATGATCCTAAAAGTTATTTCACTACGCTTATATTTCTTCTAGTTATTGATATTCAGAAGTACTATTTAGGGAAACCCTGCAGCATACACATGATGTCCTACATCACATCTAATGCTGTATTATATGAAATCCAAAGAACTACACTATAAACATTAAAGTTGAAAAATCAAATACACAAAGGTAGGGGATGCAAGAGTTATAGTTATACATAGGCCCCCCTCTCTTCCATCCATGTGTTAAGATAGCCCTGCCCAGCATCATGTAAGAAGTCTGTGGCAGAGCCAAACTGAATACTGCTCTCCTTAGTCCTGGTCCAGTGCCTTAAACTGAAGGGAACATTCTGTCTCTTCTCTCCCACATTTTTTAAAAGTACTCTGAAAACAAAAATCCCATCAGTGAAATTCCATCACTGCATGGATTATCAGCAAGGTTGGAGCTAGAGAACTAACTGGTAACAGTAGCATGGTGTTCTTTTCAACCTGGGGATTTGAGACACGCTTTGCCACTGTCCGACAAAACTAAATGGATGTGATTTGCCAAAGGCTTTGTAATTATGTCTTGCAAATAACTCTATTAAAGAAAACGTTCAATCATACTTGATTATTAGAATAATTAAGGTTTTAACAGTTTTCTAAACATGGATATTAAGACGATTTTATCTGTAACAGAAGATCATCCTATTCTAATCCATCGAGCTATCACTCTGTTTATTCAAATCCCTTCTAAAGACTCTTCCATGATGCATGCAAGACAATAATAATATGAAACAAAACATTTTTCAAACATTCCTAGTCATTCAGTCTAGTCTTCCCATTGCTGTGTGAGAGAGAGAGAGAGAGAGACAGAGACACACACACACACACACACACACACACACACACACCCCGTGTAAGCTCTTCCGTGCAGGCACTTGTACATTTTGTTTCCTCTTCAGTATCAAACACATTGTCCATACTCTAATAATAAACAGTAAGAACTTACCCGATGGAAGAATTTCTCTAATCTCTCTTTTAGAACCCTTACACCTCCATCTTCTATGGCTTTAAGGAATGTACCATTAAAAAGCTAATAGGTTAAAAAAAAAGCAATATTAGTTGGGCAACTGTGTAAATACAGTACAATAGTTACTCATAACTTGATTAAAATCAGAAAAATAAGAACTAAACTGCTACCCACATAATTCCCGTTTCCTAATTCCATACAAACTAACTGACCTAGATGATGTGTAGCCTCGGCAGATTTCGGATAACCTCCTGTCAATCAAGATCTGTAACTACGTGAAGGAATTAATTTAAGTTTTCACAGAAATTGGGAATTGTTTTACTATTCCTATTACAGTGAACTCAGAACAGCACTGAGGACTACAAAAGCACTCTGTTATATCCTCCCCACTGCCACTACTACATCTTCAGGAAGAAATGGACAGTATGGATCAGACTGGCATCCCATAAGGAGTAATTTGTTCATGCTCAGATAGTAGGGTGCAGAGGGTGGTCTATCTCCCTCTCTCAAAGGATAATCTTGTTATAAATCTATTACACTTACCTTGTACATGCTATAGCACTGCTGTAGGACTGAACTGTAAACCTTGTCCTGTAAAACAGCCAATAATAGGTCGTCATTACAAGAATAGGCACAGCTCCAAATATTATGACTGACCTACAAATGTCATGCACATTCTTTTAACTACCACATGTAAGCCAGAATATAGAAAGACTAGAACATCTGTTACACAAATCGAAAATAAAAACTAGCAGTTACTGGCTACTGCTGAAAAAAGTAACTATAGACAGTACACCAATGAAGTATTTTCTCAGTATACACATGAATTATTTTCTATTCCTCTTTCCTTGTTAAATGTAAACCTAACAGTATTACTATTATTAAACCATAACATGTACTGAAAAAAGAATATGACTAAAGTAACAACTTATAACTGTGATAAGTGCTGGGCACTAGCTGGTCATTAGTGAAGAGTAGTTAGTTCCAAATCAGCTTCCCCCTCACTCTTCATAGGAGTTCAGGGCAGGTGAGAACTTAGAGTAGGGGAGGACTCCATACCTAGTCATCAGACTGGGTTTTTAATTTGTTTTCTGGCAAGAGGAGTAAGACTGGTTTGTTTTGTTGGAATGATTTCTTTAAGAACACAATGAGGAATAAAAACTTTAAAGAACACAGGAAACCTGAACAAACATTTTTTTAAATTATTCCATCTGGCCAATTACTCTGCCTGCTTACAGTTAAAGAGAATTGATGACATTGCAATGCTGAAATGAAGCCTCCTGGCAGACATTATATGTTTGATTTTCCAACAAAGATGATCAATAATAGTCTTAGGATCGTAACAGAAGCTGCTCTAGTTAAATTTGGTAAGGAAGATTTCTTTATAATCTCTTCAAATTAAATCAATGTTGGATCATTGATTGTATTGGCCTGTTCCTTGAAATTTCAATAGATCTCTCCATTTTTGTTATTTTTAATGACATTTCATTTCATTACATAATTTCACTGCTGTTCTTATTGGATATTTATTCCTATATCTTTGTCTCTTTCTTCCCTTTTAGAGTTTGTTGCAAAATGCTCTGTTCTACTTTATTTCCAGTTTGCAGTCATATTCTTAAATCAGTTCTACAACAGCCAAAAGTTATAGATATAAGCTGAACTAAAAGACATCGCTAGCTATATTTTTTAAAACAATTACAACGAAAATATTTAATTAGAAAAGTAAAGGCAAATTAGAAAGAATAACTGAACATTACCAGTAACTCTTCTTCTTGATACTCAATGACTGGTTTTCCATCTTTGTGGTATTTTTCTATTACGGGATTCCGTACTACCTAGAAAGTGGAACAAACTGGCATCAGGCAATGCAGAATGTATTTAGCAATTTTTAACATTTTAGGAAGGTATATATCATGCATATAAATACCATGACCATCCAGAAATTTTCTTCAGGTTCAT
Organism: Terrapene triunguis; assembly: GCF_002925995.2. Lineage (NCBI taxonomy): Eukaryota > Metazoa > Chordata > Testudines > Emydidae > Terrapene > Terrapene triunguis. The sequence continues at coordinate 15,169,417 of NW_020664444.1, read as the reverse complement.
TGAAGAACTGTCTATTCTTCTGAGTATGCAAAGATTTTGCGGGTTTTGATGGACTAAAGGTCCTGGAAAAATAATATATTTGGAACAAAATTTTAGCAAACATACAATTTGTTATACTGTAATAAACTATGCAAACAGTAATACTTTACTACCTTGTGAACTGTACTATGGCTTCACATAATCCAACATTTCTAATTTTTTCATTCTTTTCTACTTCATTTGGGTGATAAAAGAGAATCTTCTTTTCCTCCTAAAATTTGAAATAAGAATAAAGATGATTAAATTTTAAACAGAATAGCAGAGATCCAAAATAATGTAATTTTTCAAAATTTACTGAACAGAGTTTAAAAACTGCCTTATAACCAAATAGGCTTATATAATAAAAAATAAAACTAATATACTGCACATTAACAAGGCCTGCCATCAAAAAAGATCTCAAAGTTCTTTACAAATGCAGTATGGTACACAAGTATCACTTCATTTTCCTTTGAAATTTAGTTTAAGTGAAATGCAACTGTATAGCTGTGCACAGGAACACCACATATTTAAGCCAGGAAGTCAAAAATAAGTTTGCTCCTCAATGTGTATATTTCACACACACATACAATGAGAAAAAAATAGACCCCTTCAAATATTAAAGTTTGCCTTGTTTTTCAAAAGAAAGCTTTTTATTTTTCTCAATATCTATCCAAGAATTCAGGTACACTACAAAAGTTAAGCACACTTATTTTAAATTGTTAGCCTCAGGATTCAGCAGAATTTATACACAGAAAACTAGTACTATGATGTTACCCAGGAAGATAGGTAGATAGACTATAATGTATCAGATGGCTGTTTTCAAGATAGTATGTCATCTGTATTTATCTGTGATAGCTTGGCAGATCAGTCTTCCATTACTATTGCTAGTTAACTTACTAGCTTCATCTAGCTGCTCAAATGCTCAGTATGTATATTTACATTTTGATATCAATTTGACTCACTCAGAAGAAGTACATAAACACTGTTGTTAACAGATACCTTTCCCGAAAACAGAAAGGATTCATCATGTGCATACCTACTCTCAGGGATGTTGGTTAATGAGTTAATGTTTACAAAGCACTTTGTAAATAAAACATGCTATATAAGCATTTAGCATTATTGTATGCACCTGGAACATCTAAACAGATGAAAGACTTCTGAAGGATCCTTTTAAAACCCTAAAATTCTAAAGCCCTGATCCTGCAAACTCAGGTGCTCCGAACAACTTCTATGCCATGGATCCCAACTCACTTATCTGCATATGCATTTTATGTTGGGAAATGTTGTGAGTTTTTTTCACAACTACTTTTCCACCAGTCTTTCTTTTAACCTTGTTGCTGCAGGAATTTAACGGGCCAAGCAGCCCTGTTTCTAAATGCTAAAGTTTTAGCTATAGGTATACCCTCATCTTAAAATCATACTTTTTCCTGAATATTTTAACATATTCTTAGAGTAAATACCTAAGATAACTGTAGCTGCATTTTCCTCTATTTTTCAGTTTACTTTATGCTTTGAAACAATACTTTGTGTCTAGTCAGTTTCGCTGCTGCACCTGCTTAGTCAGTTTCAGTTCCCCCGTCTTTTGTGTGGGACTTTTACAGGGCAACAAAAGAGAGAAAAATAATTTTAAAAACAGAAGTATGTCATTGTAAAACCACAAATATTGGTAAGGTGATTCAAGAACAGTTGTAATACTGGAAACTTTTAGCTCATACTTTTAAGCTGAAAGCGTCCCTTTATAGCTTAAGAGGCAGGGAAGAACAACCTTCTCCATGGGTGCGCTATAAATAACGATATTACTACAGGACATTTTGTTGTCCAGTGTCGAGGAGAAAACAGAATGGCTGGAGCAGAAGCCCGACAGCCGCTTTGCGTTAGCCTGTCAGACAGTGCAAACGTGAGAGTCAGAATGTCCTGGGGGTGCAGCAGCATCCCAAGGCAACATCACTGGTGTTTCACGGGGGTCCCAGACCTGCGCAAAGTGGGGCTCGGAATCACCACGTGAATGTTAGAAAGATGAGGGAACAATGGGTGGGGGGCCTCCCCGGGAACCCCTCCGCCCCTCAGACAGACACACAGATGTGGCCCACTCCTCCCCCCTCAGACAAAACCTCTGTGGCCCCCCGGCCTCAGGTGAAGAGGAACAGACCCCCCCACACACGCTCCCTTGCAGCGATAGACCCCTCCCCCGCCAGACAGACACACAGCGAGCCCAGGCTGCCCCACGTACCTCTCCCTCTCTGGGCCCCAGCTTGGGGTTGTAGATGAAGAAGCTAAGCAGGGCCGGAGCGAGCTGCTTCTCCTGCCCGGCTCCCCCCGCCGCCGCCGCCATACTGGGCCTGAAGCGAGAGAGTCTGGGGCTGGCAGCCGCCACACACCATCGGGGAGCAGCCGGGGGCCCTCAGCCGGCACCAACCCCAACCTCACGCGGCACTTCCGCCTTCCCCCTGCCCCGGAAGGGAACGGCGCCGACCCGGATCCGCTCTATCTGCGCCCGCGGGCGGCACAGGCGGGAGGAGCCGGGCCGACCCTCTCAGAGCTCCGCCGCCCCCACCGCGCTGAGGGCACTTGCTGGAGGCCTCCCCGTTCCTGCCCCCTCCGCAACAGCCGGCCCGGGGCTCCTCAGTGGGGACCCCGCCCAGCCCCCGCGGAAACCGAGCATCTTGTAGGGCCCCTGCGAGGGAGGGATCCCCGGCGAGCTGAAGGCGGCTGCGGGGCAGGCCCCGTTTCCAAGGGCAGCTCAGCAGAAGCCGGAGGGTCCCGGGGGCTCCTGTTGTCTGTTTCCTTGGCTTTGAAGAAGCCCTGAGGAAGGCAACGCGGAAAGCCCGAGCTGAGCTCCCTCCCTCCCAGGCCGCCCAGGAAGAGGAATGTCGCTGTCTCGAAGCCCTTGGGGGGCGCTCGGGCCCTACAGAGCTGGGGGCTGGCTAAGTACCGAGCGGGGGTGGGATACACCGCGATGGGGGGCGCTCACCCTAGCGCTCCCCGGGCGGTCTCGTTTACCGCATGCAGTTGTGCGCCTCTTGAAAAGTGGCATTGCCCGGAAGAGCGATTCTCTCTCTGTGGCTTTGGTAATGGGTAAGGGGTGTTCAGGTGGGGGACTGGCCGGAGCAGCGCCGCTGAATAGTGTTGTAGTGGGATGGTGATACTCTCTGGGTGAGCATTTCTTTATGACGCTTTCAGGGATCGCAGGGATTTTGACGTGGGCTTTGTGTGGACTAAGGAAGTTTAAAAGTATCCAGAGCTGCAGGGTCGGGTGGCTCAAGTCTGGTTAAGCTTTGATAAAGATAGAGGGTGAAATCTTGGTCCCAGTGAAGTCAATGGGAGTTTTGACATTATTTAGCAGGACCAGGATTTCATGAACTTGAACATTTGAAAAAGGTCTTTGTGGGTTATTCCTCCTCCTCCTCTTTTAATTATTTATTATTTGTATTGTGGGAGTGGCCAAAGGCCCCTGTTAAGACCACTGAGCTCTGCACTAGATGTACAGGTAGACACGGTCCCTGTCCCAAACAGCTTCCGGTCAGGCGCTTACAATATTGTCCTCACACATTAATGTGATTAGTCAGTAAATTCTGAAACTGCTGAGCCAAATCCTGTCCTCAAGTAAACTTCTGGAACCCTGTTGTTTCCACACTGGCCTATCTCTGGGGGGAATATCAGGCAGGAGCAGGGAAGTGATATTACCTCTGTATAAAATATTGATGAGATCACAAGTGGAATACTGTGTCCTGTTCTGATATTCATACTTTTTAAAGTATGTTGGAAATTAGAGAGTGTTGAGCAAAGAACCACAGGAATGATTGAGGTCTAGAGAATATGCCTTACAATGTCAGACTAAGGATTTCAATCTATATATTTTATAGAGACGATTGAGATGTCTTGACCACTGTGTGTTAGTATAAGAAGAAGATATCTGAAGCTAGGGGGGTTTTAATCTAGCAGAACTAGATCTAGTGGCTGGAAGTTGAAGCTAGACAAATTTCAATTGCAAATAAAGGGACTATTTTGACAGTGAAGATAATTAACTACTCAAACAATTTAGAAAGAGATGTGGTGGATTCTCCATTATTTAAACTCTTTAAATCAAGACTGGATGTTATTCTAAGAGATGCCCCCATTCAACCACAGATTATTAGGCTTGATGCAGAAATTTCTTGGCAATATTCTACAGCCTCTGCAGTTGCAGAAGGTTAGACTAGATAATCATATGGTCCTTTCTGGTCCTTAGATCTATGAAACTGTGTAAGGTGTAACTAAGAGCAGAATTTTTCCAGTTTCTTTATTACGTGTGATGATGCCTGAGATGGCAAAATCCCAGCTTCAGTTACTCAAGCAGTGTTCATGAGTCAGGCATTTAGAAAAAACACTGTTGCTTGTAGACAGATCTGGAGTCAATAAAAATAAACATGGTACCCCACAATGCCATTTTTACAGAGTACTGCACTGTAAAGTTGCAAGCAAGTTGTGCAAGATTAAATTTGGAAGAAGAACATATTTTCTGTGTCTGTTTCCTCTCAAGTTCTCAGTTAGTTACTTTCATCATTGTGTTGTGTGCTGTCTTAATCTATTCTACTATTTTGTCCAGATTGTCTAACTTCTCAGAGTGAGTCTGGATAGCATAAGTCATGCCCAACTGCAGGTGATGGTTTCCCTAAAAATCCAGGGGGTTTCACCATTTCATTAGTCCAGTGTGGAGTTACACAGGCATAAAACTGCAGTAATGTAGTGCTAAATCAAGTCCTCGGTCTTTACCCTAAGTAAGGGGGCATGGATCAGCGTTCACCTCACGCTCCCCGTTAGTGCCCAGGCTGGGGAAGCTAATGATCTAACCAGCGGACCAAATTCAGTGATGAATCCTGGTCACATGCCACCTGAAGTATTTTGTGCATACGCTAAGAAGAAGACCCTAAGTAAGTGTTGTAAATGTGGTATTGATACACATTACTTTTTATACATGAGAAAGGAATTTAATACCCATTAGAAGTGCAAATCTTAATGCAAACTTAACTATGTTGTCACTATTGACAGCTCCACAATAATATATTTCACCAGAAGCACTAAAGAGTTGTGACCATATTTTCCCTACAGTCAAGGCTGCAATTAGGAGAGGAGAAGTAGTAATGCTCTGGTACACCCAAATCTTAGCAAAGGACCCAGGACTTCCAGTGAGCCTCAGCAGATTTTTAAACTGCTGTTTGTGGTGTTACAGAAGCAGCAGCAAGGGGAGACTGACTTCTTCCAGTGCCAGGTCCTCCATGCAGCTCTCTCTCTCTCTCTCAGCTCATCTTGAGCATGTTTCAGTACTGGCAGGAGAGGAAGCTGGGCATGAGGGCTACAGAAACACTCATCGATTGAGTGGCACTGAGTAGAGTTGCCAGAGTAAAGACAGAATAAGGATCTGAGAGTTTGGCCAAACATGAAAAACATCCAGTACCAAATGTAAGTAATCAGAAAGGCTGATCATTCCAGTTCCTCATTCTTCCACTTATAAAAAAAATTAACATTAAAAAATTTCATTCTAGAATGTTGCAGCTGCCAATTCATTTGAGAGATGTGACACAGCCTAGAAATAGTCAGAATAAAATATTTCCAAAAAAACATCCCAAAGGAGTATAGTAGGTGGTGGTGGAGATTGGAACAGCAAGTCAGATGGGACAAACATTTCCCTTTATCACTCGTTTAAAAACAAAAATGGAAATTCCAATGCTGATATGTTTGGTAACTCATATTTAAGTACGATCAAGTGGATTTCCCATCAGTGCAATTATTAAAAGTTTAGCGATGTGTAGATTGTGGATAGGTACTGTGTTTTTGTTCTGCATTTGTACAGCATCTAGCACAATGGGGATAAGGTTCATGACTGGGGCTCCTAAGCACTATGACAATACAACTATTTAATAATAATACTGGAAGGAAGCAGATAGGATAGGAATGTGGTTACGTGTGATTTCTAAGATAGGTGGCATGTGAGTGGTATGGATACTAATGTTTCCTTAACTAGTGATTTTCTAGATGTCTAGTGATTGTATTGACGGGAAATGCACTTCTGCAATCTTAACTATAACTCGACAAAGTTTTTTGTGAGGAATTTATCAAAATATATGTTGTCTGTGATAATGGCTAAAACATAATGTAAAATGGTTAAAACTACCGTCCTAGTGTACACATTAACAAGGCAGATGGAAATTATTATTGTGGTTCCAGTTTCATCCTATCTTCTTAATTGTTTGCACAGTAACACCACACCTTGGCATTTGCAGAGTGTCATTAGATAGCTGTGAGTTTGAAATCTGATTCCTGCCCCTTCATTACATAAAATCAAACTATTGTACAAATGCATTTGCAGTTAAATGTGACAGTGGATTACCCCAGCAACCATGGGCAAATAACTAAAAAACTTTATCTGTATTTTACCATACATAAAAAAACAAAAACTTTAGTCTGATGTGGGAAATAGGAATATTTTTTATCATGTCATACTTTTAGAGTTGTTGACTGTTTCTTGCTACTATTTTGAGCATCTCTGTCAGCTGCATAATAGCAGACTTAACAAAAAGAATACTATAAATCACTCTGGGTGTTGGAGATGACAGCTGTAAATAAATACAGCTGACAGGTCAAATAGTTATTTCATTGACAGTCTGAGGGCTAAAAGTGTAACCAAAAGTGGGTGAGTCAGCAGTTTGGTATTGCTCTAGCAAGTAGTTACAAAATAAGGCCCTGATCCTGGAATGAGCTCAAAGCGAGTAGAAACCTGAACCCCCACAGAGCTCCTTATAACACTGGGGCTCAAGGCATTTTAGCTCTGAATGAGAAGGTAATACATTATGGAGCCCAACTATTCCTTCTATCTCCTTTTTCTAAAATGTCATGTATGTAACATGCCTCCCCAACATTTTGCATAAGTGTGATTTTAATTTTACTAAGATGGGAATGGTAAACTGTAAAAATAAAGTAAAAAGAAAAATAATGATAATGAAAAGAAACATTCAGAAACCTTCCAGTTTTCCTTATAAAGCCCAATATGGGGCTGATCTGTCATTCCAACCCCTTCTGTTGATTTCTGTGAATAAATTTTGTGTGTAGGAGATAATGAGCAACAGAAACCTTCAGGTGTAGCAATATGTGGGCTTTCACAGTGTTAGTCTTCCAACAAATTTTGCTTCATTCTCCAAAACCCTCCCTTTATATTTTTTAAATTTAGTTTTTGGCTTATACTACAAAAATATCCTTCACTGTGCAAATCAATGAATTGCTGCCATGTTAATGGGGGGAAAAAAGCTTGAATTTGTATGAAATCTATTGTGGCTGACTGAGCTTGAATTAGGGGTTGTTGGATTAAAAAAACAGTAATTTGACTACATCACATAAAGAAAGGTCTTTATTGGGTATTGCTCATAATAATGCTCATATTATATAATCTCTTTACAAGTCTGCAGTCCATAGAGGGTAAAACCATTATATGTTTCCCTTTAAGCTTATCAGTGAGTTAACGCCAGAGCTTTGTCATGATTATATAAATGCTGAGTATTGAGGAAGAAGACCCAAATGTAAGAATCCAATCTCAGGCAGTGAAATTTAGTTATTAAACAGTGTAATGTGTTTGTGGTACACCAATTTGTTCCTTATAACATCTTTAATAAATGTTTATCATTCTAATTTGATGACTCAGTGTTTAATAAAACAAAAATTCTTACCCCATACACCTGCACATATCTTCTGTGGAGTGAAAATAGTCAACCAGTGTATGTCTGAAAAGAACTGAAATTCATGTTTGCATGATAAGAAGAAAATCCAGTAAGCTTATAAATTGTTGCTTGTAAATCAATATTTTGATTCTCTTGGATACAGTTGGAGGAAGTCAGATTGTCTACTAATATTAAGGCAAAGGGCTTCTCCTCTCTCCTTTGGTATATTGCATTAATTTTTTCCCATTAAATAGAATGCCAGCAATATCCAATGAGAGAATGCACAATATGGTCTTGACTGGGGGTGTAGCGTGTGCTTAAATACGTTGCTGAATCAAGAGCCTATATAAAGAAAAGAAGTAATCTTGTAATACAAACAGGTAAAAAAAATTCAGACACCTTATAGACATTAATTTATCCTCACAATGCTGCTGTGAGGTAAGGAAGTAGTATTGTTTCTGTTTTACAGATGCGAGATAGAGGGTCAGAATGATTAAGTGACTTGTCTAAGAGTCATACAGTGGGTCTGTGGTACTAATGGGCACTGAACCCCTGTTTTAGACACAAGATCATCCTTCCCTATGAATTTTACAGCAATAAATAGCATGATTTGGAGAGGATGTAAAACTGTGATAGATCTGACCTTAAAAGTTTCCTTCATTTCAAAAAATTCTACCAGTTTCTCTTTACTTAAAATGCAGGCTCCCACTGGAACTATTCATGTTTCTCAAAATGGAAGACACTGTTTAGTGCAACCACTGTACTATAGAGATTTTTCAAAGAAATGCTATACAAAGGTTCCTTTGAATGCTGATGCCTTGAACACTGGAATTTAGAGAGAGTCTCGGAGTGTGCTGAGATATTGTATTGGATCCTCCCTCATTTGATGTCCTAATGTCCTGCAAGCCATATCTAATTAGAACTACTAAGAAGCACATGATCAAATTAAAAAGTATGTTTTTATTTGGTAATCCTGAGCAAGATTATACACTCAAGACATTTCACAGTCCTGGTCCATTGGTACAAGGGGAAGGCACACTTCAGGGCTTGCTCTCAATAGCAATAATCAAGGAGTGTTGCAGAACTTGCAGTGCTTCACTAATTTTTCTACTCCTTGGCCTCTCATTGGGCACAAGTACATTTGGAAATTTGACTGCATCAGTGAGCTTTTAGTGTGGACCATGGTAATAGCTTCTTCTTATCTGGAGACACAGTCAGTTCTGATTCCCATCGGAAGAAGGCAGCAGTCTGACCAGAACCCTGGGTAGTTTGTGTGTCTTAAATGCATGTACAGCTAAGGATCTAGTCTAGAGAAGGGTTTCCCAAAGTGTGGTACATGAGTTTGGTGGAAGTGGCACACCCAAAACTCTTGAAAAATAGACAAAAACAAAACCCTTCCTGTTTCAAATGAACAGTTTTCACACAGGTTGCAGAGCACCAGAAAATGGCCAAGATGCAAAATACTCTTTAATGGCTGCTTTCAGACATAATGAATAAGTCTCATTGACAATTCTTCCATAGAAGTCATGTTTAGCGATGTATTGTGCACTGTGGCAGTGCAAATGGGTGCACTCAGCTGGCTGTCTTTCTACAAGGTAGGGAGCCCTGACATCAGAGGGTCCCCCCACAGGAAGCTGCTGCCAAGTGGGAGCTCCATCTGAGCTCTCTGCTCTGCAGAGGCTGCAGTCTGTTCCCTATAGGGCTGGAAGCTGGGGGATGTATGGGGAATTCCCTCCTGTCGCTCCAGGGAAGTTGAAGGGTGGGGGCAGTTGGTCGGGTCCAGTGGTTAAAAGCAGTGTTGACAACCTCAAGAGATCAAAAATCTTGAGGCAAACACTGCAAAATCATTTGATTGTTTAAAAAAAAATTAAAAATAAAGATTATATTGTGTTTTTTCAGTCTGTCTTTTGATCTTGAATTCCATCTGCCCCTTCCCAGGCTGTGTGGCAATTAGTGTTGCCCACTCTCCCAAGCGTGTTTGGTAAACTGATTTTGGCCCCTGCTGCAAGAGCTCTCATCCACACATCTGCCTGCTCCCTGCCCAGCAATTAATCCTGTCCCTCAGTCCCCGCATCAGTTCACACATCCCCACCCTGCCATCCCCCATGTCCCTCAATTCAGCCCCCACCATCAGTTCAGCCCCCATCAATTCAAGCTTCCATCAGTCCCCCTCCTCTGTTCAGCCCCATCAGCCTCATCTCTCTTCCTTCTGGAGTTTTTTGCCCCCTCAGGCCTTTGGCAGGGGGGCTACAGCAGGGTCCCCGCTCCCACATCCCAAGCCGGGGGATGCTGCTCTTCATTCCTACTCCACTCCTTCTCAGGTGAGGTGGTGGATGGGGGAGGAGCAGAGTCGCTGTCCTGTCCACGTTTCTCAGAGTCGCGAAGGAGGGAGCTGAGCTCTTTGCTCTCTTCTGCGGGAAAGACAAAGAGGAGAGACTCTGACAGCTTCTACCAGGGCTGGACTTCGCCAGGGGTCTGGTGCCTTTTGCGTCATCACCAGCACCCTCTGAAATCCTGTCAGTCACAAAAAATCACTCGGGTTGGCAGCACTGTAAAAGTCTGGCTACAGCTGCAGAGTAGCTGGCTGGATGCCATTTGAGCCGCCTCCCAGCAGCTTGCCCAGCCCTCCCATGTGCAGCTTGCCCAGCAGTGCAGGGGCCAAGCTTGGGATGGAGCTGGACTGGAGCAGCTGAGGAGAAAGGGACCTCCTGGAGCTGAAGCTGCCTGATGCCCAGGTAAAGCCTCACTTTCAGCCAAGACTTCCTCACTTGCACGCCTCCTTTCTGAGCTCCTCTTTCTCCTTCAGTCACTCACCCCAGACCCCCGCCGTTTGACACAGGCACCTACTTCTCCTTAAGAGCGCTTTTTAAAATTTCCTTCAAGGGCTACTCAAAATGTTTTGTATTTTTCTTGATTTCAGTTTTGTGCAAAGGGCACTTGTGACGGGTTGGATCACAGAAACCCCCTTGGGACTGCCAACTGATGTGCCAAGACTACTTCTGACCCTGCTTTCCCTGCCAGCTTGGGACTCTAGCACCCTGTCTTGTTGAGCCAGACACACCAGTCTGCTCCAGCACAGACCCAGCGTCTGAACCATGTGCCCCAAAGCTGCAGACTTACCTGAAAGCAACTTAAGAAGTGTTCCTGTCTTTAACACTCAGATGCCCAACTCCCAATGGGGTCCAAACCCCGAATAAATCGGTTTTACCCTGTATAAAGCGTATACAGGGTAAACTCATAAATTGTTCACCCTCTATAACACTGATAGAGCGATATGCACAGCTGTTTGCCCCCCCCCCTTCAGGTATTAATACATACTCTGGGTTAGTTAATAAGTAAAAAGTGATTTTATTAAATACAGAAAGTAGGATTTAAGTGGTAATAGCAGACAGAACAAAGTGAATTAACAAGCAAAATAAAAAACAACAACATGCAAGTCTAAGCCTAATACAGTAATAAAACTGAATACAGATAAAATCTCACCCTCAGAGATGTTTCAATAAGTTTCTTTCACAGACTGGATGCCTTCCTAGTCTGGGCACAATCCTTTCCCCTGGTACAGCCCTTGTTCCAGCTCAGGTGGTAGCTAGGGGATTTCTCATGATGGCCGCCCCTTTGTTCTGTTCCACCCACTTATATATCTTTTGCATAAGGTGGGAATCCTTTGTCCCTCTCTGGGTTCCCCCCCTCCTTCTAAATGGAAAAACACCAGGTTAAAGATGGATTCCAGTTCAGGTGACATGATCACATGTCACTGTAAGACTTCATTACCCACTTGCCAGCACACACGTATACAGGAAGACTTACAAGTAAAACAGAGCCCTCTACAGACAATTGTCCTGGTTAATGGGAGCCATCAAGATTCCAAACCACCATTAATGGCCCACACTTTGCATAATTACAATAGGCCCTCAGAGTTATATTTCATATTTCTAGTTTCAGATACAAGAGTGATACATTTATACAGATAGGATGACTACACTCAGTAGATTATAAGCTTTGTAATGATACCTTACAAGAGACCTTTTGCATAAAGCATATTCCAGTTACATTATATTCACACTCATCAGATACTTTCATAAAATCATATACTGTATAGAGTGCAACATCACAGCACTTTTGCTCATCTGCCACAATAATCCAGAGAATGAATTAGGAGGAACGTTGAAGTTAAATTAGACACGTTTAAAGAGTCAAGCCACTGAATGTAGTTCAGTGGCATATCAAAGTATAACAAGATGTCATTTATAACATGTAATTGTGCCTTGTGATCTGAATAACACCCAAAACATAAATAATAATAGCGGGTGATCCATTATGTTTCCTTTTGATGCACTGTCTAAAAACCTGAGGTGTTTAAAAAGGATGTTATCACTGAACATTTTAGTGTTCCTTAGGCATTTATTCTGTAAAATCTGGAAATACTTAGGATAAGCCTATTAGGGCCTAAATTAAATAAATGTGCACAAAAAGGAGAAATTTTCAGGTTGTACTACTTGAGCCAATAAAGTTTGGAAACAGCTGGTCTAGAATATAGTCAGCTAGGTGTGAGGATCTGGAAATTGCATGTCAGAAACCTAAATTGGGGAGCTCACATAGGAGATTTTGTGACTCCAAGTTAAACATAATGCCTGCGTGGATGGAAGTCTTCAAAGACCACAAGCCTGGTAAACTTTGTCATCATTCAGACACTGTCTTGATCAGCTCTTCTGGGAAGTCTTTGGTGTCTGGATGACTAGGTTGGTCCTGTCTCTGGGCTCAAATATTATGTGAACACACTCAAAGCATTTAGTTCTGAGAGATCATCTCCTGCATTTGAGTTTGGAGGGGAATAATAGATTTGATACTGTGCCCTCAGGTTCTTCTGGTCTGGGTCTGTAATGCGTATCCTACTGTTGAGATGAACCAGAGCTGGGACTGCAATGGTAGCAGGGTATGTTCTTGATCTTACATCTATTTCTTGGGCCAGGGTAATATGATTATTCAACATCAGGGCACTTTACTTTATTGCCAGTAAAATGGGTTTGTTTTTATTAGAATGGACCTCAAGAGGTCATCTAGTCCAATCCCCTGCTCAAAGCAGGACCCATCCCAAGACAGATTTTTGCTCCAGATCCCTAAATGGCCCCTTAAGGATTGAACTCACAATGCTGGGTTTAGCAGGCCAATGATCAAACCACTGAGCTATCCCTCCCCACATTGTTACTTACATGTGAACTAGTCCAGGGTTCTTCACATTTCTTTTTCTTGTGATTGTCATGTGGCATTCATCATATGCTATCAAAAACTCCGTGGACCAGATCTTCAACTGGTGTAAACAGGAGTAGCTCAGTTGAAGCCAATGAAACTGTGGTGGCCAGGTAAGGATCTGATCCCACATTTCTTAACATTGTCGTACTAGTTAAATAAATGTTCATTTCTTATTGAATGTGTTAGTACAATTTATTAACAATAAAGGGGAAAACATGGCAACCTTATTCTCCCTCCACATGTGTACACAGTGTCCAGGTGCTCAAACAATTAAATGAAGCTGTACAAAACATTCAGACATGGAATAATAATTCTGCTGTTCAACCAACCATATAAGCAGCTCCTTGAATTTGTGTGTCTATTTAGAAAGGATAAGATGACTTTGCTTGTATGATACTGTGCTCCCAAAGGAAGAAGAGTTTAGAGAGGTGGGAGAAAGAGGGACACTGGAAAAGTGCATTATATTTGAATTTGTATTAGTACTGCTGGTTTAGGACATTGTGAATGAGATGACTCCAGAAAAAAACCTTCATGCAGTACAAGGAAAAGCTTAATTTGTGTAAACGTTTGTGTTTCAGTGTGAAATGCATTTGAAACCATTGGGATTTTTTCCAGTATATTACTTTAGATTGGCAACGTACTGCTTGGAGGGAAGGTAATATGTGTGTGGCCCAAAACAACATCCTAATAATAGTAAGTAGAAGTGCTTGTAAATTGGATTAATTGAATACAGTTTCTGTGACTTTGCTGCTGTAAGATGTATCTAGCTCCCTCTCCTATGTGCTTTCAAAGATTCTGTATTTCCTTCCTCTGCAACAACTAGGGTGACCAGATGTCACCCCCCCCATGTGTCCCAATATTTTCTTCCTCTCATCTGGTCATCCTAGCAACAAATGATTATGCTCCAATCAACATTTTCCTGCACTGTATTTGGTATTGGTAATGTCATCAACCATTGCAGACATGGGGGGGGGGGGAGTGAGGGGGACATGGAATCCTGAACTCAGGTCTTTGCAGTAAAGGAGGGAACCAATTTCCAAATACAGTAGCTGGTTCTAAAATATAAACAAATATGTAATTTTAAGCTGGATTCTTTCATCAGTCCCACTCATACATCCCCTTTGAAGTTGCTGAGGTCAGCCTCCAGTGAGGCTTCAAAAATATGACTGTGGATAGAATTTGGTTCCTAGTCTATTACTAATTTTGAATGTTAAGCATTTTGAGTAGACAAGACAAAGATTTACAGTTTGAAGAAAAAGGTGCCATGCCCAGCCAGATGAGTTGTGAAAGTCAATGAGTCATCAGATATACTCCATCTAATGCATCTGGCCTGTTTTCCTAATGAATGGATGATTATTTGTTCATAAAAGTATTTCTCCAGCAGTGCATAAAATAACAGGCTTGGGGGAGGGCATTTTTCTGACACTGCAGGCACAGACTGGAAGTCTCTTGTGATTGGTATGCAGGAGCCCTGAGCCATGTCAACAGTAATTCCCCATAGATTCCTCCACACATTCAGCCATCCTCCCCGAAGAAAGCTAAAGGCCAGCCACCAGTGGGGAGGCACTGGAGCACTACAGCCTTAGAGTAAAAGGGCCTAGGGAGTACGATCTGGGCTTCTATGAGCTTGTCTACACTTACAGCGCTGCCTATGTTGACAGGAGAGCGTCTCCCGTTGGCATAGGTACTCCACCTCCTCAAGAGGTGGTGGCTATGTCCACAGGAGAAGACCTCCCGTTGAAATAACACTGGACTTTCCACAGCCCTGAGTGACGTAGTTATGCCAACATAAGTTTGTAGTGTACACCAGGGCTATACCTGAGGGATTTTCTCACAAATCTGTGGTTAGAGGAAGGCCATTAGCCTTCTCTGTGATTCTGAAGACTCCATGATATGACAACTTCTCTGCAGCCTCAAATATGTGTGGGTTTTCTTCTGATTTTGTCCCTTCCTCAGGAGAGCATAGTCCTGAGCCTAAATTACTAAGACAAAATCAAGCAGAAAGCTGTTATCTCCTATTTGGATAGTTTATTGTCCTTATCAAGGGTCTGCATGATATTGTGACAGCCCCATCCTTAGGCAAAAGTCCATGAATGTTTTTTAATTGGAAGTCAGGCAGAGATTTCTTTCCCCCATGTCCTCCTGGGTAAAAGCTGCAGGACTTAATCTTTGACGGTCAACAGTTTGGTTGAAAATTTGGGCTTGACCCAACAAGAGAACTTCCATTGACTTCAACAGAAGGGCTGCCCATGGAGGGCTGGTGTGGGAGTGGGAATCAGTATCTTTCAGAGATTAACACTTTTAGTTTAAGAATTCACACATGTTCCAGTGTGGTGGTCAGAAAGATCAAACACAGGCAGCAGCATGTGATGAGAAATTTATTTTTATTGGTTAATTTTAAGGGCAGTGTCTGCTGAAATGTATTCCTAGAACATGGTAAGATGGTCCACATTATCAAAAATCAATATTAACTGATGCTTTGGTACCTCACTAGAGCAGCAAACAAATAACAGACACTGTGAAGATTAATAAATAAACAAGGGGATTCCCTGATTTACAGAGTTTTAGAGTATCATCTCCTGCAGATTCATCCCCCTCCCCTTTCTGTTTCTTTCTCTGTTGCCTTCAATCCTTCAGGAGTGCACCATTTCCTGGAATTCTACCAGAGAACAATGGAGAAGTAAAAGTAGCATTAATAAAAACAATACATTGAAAAAAACTGAACACTACAGCCTTATCAAGAGCTTTGCAACTGAAAAGAGCATAAAACAATCAAGTGAAAGAAGCCTAGATGGGAAGTAAAAAAATAGAAGAAATATATACATTTTTGAACAAGCCTCCTGATTGTTATAAAGTAGGTTTCTCCTCCATCTCAGACTAACTGACAAGCATCATCCTGAGTCATGCAATTTTGGGACTATAGTCACCAGTACTGGGGTTTATTACCTAAATTATTTCTCTCAGATTAATGCATCCAAGAAAACAGTCATGAAAATTTCCCCTCTATTATTTGCTGCTTATTCTAGAAACTCATGAGGTTCACTATTTTATGGACCTTTTGGACTACTTGGGGGGGTTCACCAGACTAATTTCACAACCCCATTTTCTTGTAGTTTAAACCCACATCTTTTTCCCAAGGTTGATTTCATTTTTAAAAGAAACACACATTTTCCTACCTCAAGGAAAATGTGTGTTATGTATTAGAGCCACCAAGAGCTAGGCTGGCACAACTGAATGTCCTCTTTGTGGTGTTTATACTATATTAATATTGTTCCCAATTCCCTCTGCCCCTCTTTTTCATAATCTCTTCTAAATTAAGTAGGACCCCAATAATATGTTAGTTTGAATTAACGTCTGAAGCCATGATGTTTGAGTGGGTTTTAAATAAAGCAAAATATGTTCAACCATCCCCTATTTTTTAATTGACTTTTTTAGTTCATTTAGAGCATGGGCCTACATAGAGCATTGGGCCTACATAGAAACATGGCAGCTTTTAGAACCTTGCAGGCCCTTAGATTCTGTGGGACAGAATATTCCCTCAATCCTATCCACATGGGAGTAGATAAATTATTCATGAAATCCCATGAGTTTACCCATGCACATTTTCTGTGGTACTAGCTTTCATTCCCTCTAGGGCAGGGGTGGGCAAACTGAGGGCCACATTGCGGAATAGAAATTGTATGTCAGGCCATGAATGCTCACAAAATTGGGATTGGGGTGTGGGAGGGGGTGAGAGCCTTGGTTGGGGGTGCGGGCTCTGGGGTGGGGCTGAGGATGAGGAGTTTGGGGTGTAGGAGGGTGCTCTGGGCTGGGACCGAGGGATTTGGAGGACAGGAGGGGGATCATGTCTGGGGCAGGGGTGCGGGAAGGGGTGCAGGTTCCAGCTGGGAGTGCGGGCTCTGAGGTGGGGCTGGGGATGAGAGGTTTGGGGTGCAGGAGGGTGCTCCAGGCTGGGATTGAGAGGTTTGGAGAGCGGGAGGGGGATCAGGGTGGGGGCAAGGGGTTGGGGTGTCGGGAGAGGCTCAGGGGTGCAGGCTCCCAGTGACCCTTACCTCAAGCAGCTCCTGGAAGCAGTGGCATGTCCCTTCTCCGGCTCCTATGCGAAGGTGCGGCCAGGTGGCTCTGCATGCTGCCCCATCCGCAGGCACTGCCCCTGCAGCTTCCATTGGAGTGCCGGAGGGGGCCATTGGAGAGGGTAGGAGCCAGAGTGGGACCTTGCTGCTGCTTCTGGGAGCCGCGTGGTGTGGCCCCCAACCCTGCGCCCTGGCTGGAGCACCGGAGCGGGTCCGAGCCGCGTGATGCAGCCCCCGACCCAGCGCCCTGGCTGGAGCGCCGGATTGGGGCAAGCCCCAGACCCCACTCCCCCGCGGGAGCTCATGGTCTGGCTTAAAAAGGTTTGTGGGCCAGATCCAGGCCGCAGGCCATAGTTTGCCCACCCCTGCTCTAGGGGAAGGAACAGGAGAGTTGTGGCCCTCCCATCATGCAGCAGGCTGGGGAACCCACACACAGGGATATTCCTTTCATGTTGCTCTCTAGGGCCCCTTCTCCATAGCAGCCTGTCCTCTTCTTCAGCCAAGCTGCCATTGGCTGCCTGCCCATCTTTGTGCACCACCTGTCCCAAAAGGGGGACTAGAAGACACAGAACCTGGACTTGTGGAAGTTACTGCTGCATTGGGCATTAAATCAGACTGGAATCTCCAGGTGTTGGGGCAAGATGCTACTGCCTAGGGCAGCGATTCTCAAACTGTGGGTTGGGACACCAGAGTGGGTCACGACTCCATTTTAGTGGGGTCATCAGGGCTGGCATTAGACCTGCTGGGGCCGAAGCCAAAGCCTGAGCCACACCGCCCAGGGCTGAAGTCAAAGCCTGAGGGCCTCAGCGTGGGTGGTGGGGCTCAGGTTACAGGCCCCTGACCTGGGGCTGAAGCCCTTGGGCTTGGGCTTTGGTCCCTCGGCCCAGGGTGGTGGGGCTTGGGCTTTGGCAGGACTTGGGTGGGCTCAGGTTTTGGTCCCCACTCCTGGGGTCACGTAGTAATTTTCGTTGTCAGAAAGGGGCACGGTGCAATGAAGTTTGAGAACGGCTGGTCTAGGGTGATCATTCCCCCAGGTCTGACCCCATCCTAACCCAGATACTCTACCGGAAATCCACAGCATCCAAACCCCACACATAGAGGACCTTTTGTGGGATCTGGGGAAGGGAGATGATGCTACTTGATCATCTCGGCCCTCCTATTACACTCACCCTGTATTGCTTCTGTGCCAAACAGACAATGGTTCAAATACTTCTCACATTTAAACTTTTGCAAATCTGGAATAATTTCACTGACATGAATGGAGTAATGGAGTTATTACTGGTGTATTCTAGTGTAAATGAGCTCACTTGTATGTGATACTGTGGTGATCCTGCCATTGTCTGAGTCTTCCTCTCATAGGTTTTACATTAGTGTAACGCCACAAATGCTGTCACTCCTGATTCAGACCAGTTTAAGTGGGAAGAGAATCATCCCACTATTCTCAACATAGAATTCCCATTGAAGTAAACAGGAGTTTGGAGTGAGCAGTAATTATTAGGTTCCATAGGATATGTGGTCTGATCTTTTCAGCCTGCTCCTGCACAAGGGATTTCAAAGATGGGTCTCCAACATCGTGGCCTGATTCTCCCCTCACACAGGTTGTAAATCAAGGGTGACTCCACAGAAGTCAGTGGAGTCACACTGATGGGAAACCAGTGTAAGTGGGAGAAGAATGAGGTCCCATAATCACATTCTCCTGCACATTATTCAATATGTAATTAACTTCATACCTTCAACCCCAATTTTGCCATCCCCATCATGATCTGCAGCTGCCATAAAAGTCTTGGTTTCTGAAGTAGTTAATACTCTGGCTCCGCACTCAAACCGCTGGAGGAAATACCTAGAGGAAAATGTGGGTGTGATTATCATGGAAGACAATTCTTTTTATGCCAGGTGCATTATCAAGCTGATCAGTTTCTATAAACAGATTATCTACACCTTTTTGCCAAGTCATCCAAACAGAGCCTGCATTGTTCTGGGAGTTAAAGCTTAATTTCATACATTCCTGCTTGATAAGTGCAGTCCGGGCATGTTTGACTGTACACTTTGCCAAAGCACAGCCCTGGGGAATGACATTTTTCTGTACCTACTCTCTTCTTTATTGCTAGTTTTTAGACTGTATTGTTTTCTCTCTAAAGATTCCCATAGGACATCATTCAAAATCAGTACAAGGATTTACCATACTTACATTCAGCATGACCTGCCCTCAGCTTCAGCAGAGGAAGGTTTAGGACACAGAGTAATGCTGACCTCTGTGAAAGTCTCTTACTAGTCAAAGAAACAAAGAAAACTCTTACTTGAGCTCATCTTCCTCAATAAAGCCGCTTTGATCATTGTCTAAGAGCCGGAAGATATCCTTGATCTGACTGCTGCTCTTTTTGGACATTCCGCTGATCTGAAAGAATTTTTTGTGGCTGAAGGAATCGGGGGCTGGAGATAAACAATAAAAGCCAGGATGACCCAAGTCACTTCAGTTAGCACTCCTTGTCTTAGCTTCAAATCCTGAACAGTCTGATCATGTTACTTTGATATTTTAATGTTATTGTTTAGATGTAAACAGTAGTAAAATAAAAAGGGCTGCCAATACAAGAAGCTCTAGATGCCCTGACAATTTAATTAATCTTACAACATAATAAATGAGCGTCTGGAAACATTAAAAAAATCATATGTGGATAACGTATAAACTCAGCCCACCATCAGCCTTAGTCATGAACAGTAACAAATTAACTCAGCCAGCCACTAAGACTGACAACAAAAAATCTCTTTTCCATGGTGAACTCTCTGGAAACGTATCTTCAGTGTTGAAGACTGAATTAAATTTGTTACATATTTTGCTGAATAACAGATTTATGTTCACCTATAGATATTCTTACCTTGGCAGTCCCTCAGGGCAGCAGCAACATCAGAAGGGCTGAGGATGTCAGTGATGCTCATCTTAAACCCGGTCCAAAAAAAAAAATGTATTGCAGACAGGTACAAGTGAAGTGCAAACACATACACAAGTAAACATGTCCCCCCAGTAAACTTGTTTGTTTAGAGTTTTATAATAGACCATTTTTAAATTAAATATTGTAACAGGAGTATTTTAAGGGAAGAGAAGCTAATTAGTATACACTGAAACTACTGTTACTGAAATTTTTTTATATCCCTATTTTAATCAATTTGTTTGCATGAACATCATTTTAAGTTGGTGACACATTTTTATCTGTTACCTACTCAATATTTAGGCATGTCAGACAGGTTTAAACTCTCTACGTAATAGTTAAAGTAAGCTAACCACTAGTTTGTTGGAATGTGTGGCATTTAGCAATACACAATAATAGGGCATGCAGAAGAAAAAGGAAAGGAAAGAAGTTTTTTTCCTCCACCAGCAAGCCTAAAAAAGAAAACAAAAACCGGAACTTATCTACATAAGCTCCATCTGTATATAACCTCCAGAGATAAAACTGAACATCTTACACCATGAGCTACTGTACTTGCTACTGGCTCACCCTTGCACAGATCTGCTCTTTAATCTCTAGCTGGCTGCTCACCTTTTTGATTTTCCCAAGTAGGTGAAGAAAAAATAGCTGAAGAGATATGAGACAAAACAGTACTGTTGTCTGGCTTGCCAGCCTGTCTTATATAGGATTCAAAAGGTGACAATAACCACTACTTAGGTTACCTTGTCATGGATCAAATGCTCGACTTGAGACCGAGCTCAAATTTCCTGCCTAACTAAATAAACTTTTTTTCTATTTATATTGTAAGAGAATACAAACAAGAGCAGCAAATTTTTAATAAATCCACATATGTGCTTAATTAATTTTCAACTCTGCTATCAAGACATAGTCTATAAACTCCAAGGACTTGGGGTTTCCAAATAGCATCCAGATTTTAAAGTCACATGCTGGAAGGTGACTCCAACAGTCAGATGCTTAGAAAAGAAAAGCCAGTTTGGTTTCCCTAAGTCTGTTGACTCTGGGGAGGCTCAGAGGAAGTGAGAGATGAAAGATCTGAAGTGATGTGTCAGTCTGACAAAGAGAACTTGTCATTAGGATAGGGGAAAGGAAGACATCCTTTGGGATGATCTTTCTACAGCAAGCTTGATTTTCACATGTCCGAGCCATTTCCTAAATTACAGTGCTATCCCTGGAAAGGGACAGAGGGGAGACCAAAACCATCCCTGACAGCAAAAGACAGCTAAACTAGGGTAAAAGTAAACAGGTTAGTTTTGTTATCCATTTCTTCCTTGCAAGGTAGGATGGCCTATCTAAATAATCTATATGTAAGTCATTTTAAATACATGGAATAGATAGATGTATTTTACAAATGACAGATTGGATCTTAGTGTGGCTATTGACCTATACAAAAAACAACACAAGGAATTTCCTTAAAGTGAAATTAGAATTGCAGGCACATAGGGGTGGTTTGAGTCCATATTAACTTTCAAGAACATTAGAGTTGAAAAGAAATCTCTCAAATGTTAGAAAACCTGGAACTGCAGAGTTCAGGTTACACTTCTCAAGCAAGCTTCTGCTTATGTGATTAAGGATTATTCATGTGAGCAAGGGTTGCAGGATGAAGACCACAGTAAAAGCACTTGAACTGTCAGTTTGTACTTACAGATTTGTCAGGTTTTAGTACAGTAATTCATTTATGCATATATTATCCTCTTGAAGTGCATGCATTGCTCTTGTTAGTGTTCTTGGTAGGAATTGCTTAACATGTTGAGCAGAGAATATCTCACAGGAGACAAAAGTCATACATTATATATAATTACATATAAGTCTATGCTTGATTCTCATCGTAAATTGAAGGGGGGGAAATAGCTCAGTGGTTTGAGCATTGGCCTGCTAAACCCAGGGTTGTGAGTTTAATCCTTGAGGGGGCTGTTTAGGGGACTGGGGATTGGTCCTGCTTTGAGCAGGGGGTTGGACTAGATGACCTCCCGAGGTCCCTTCCAACCCTGATAGTCTATGATTAAATGTCAGTGGATTTACTAGTGATCTACATAGTATTAGTCAGAGGAGTATCAGCCAGAATAATTGCACCATAATTTTTGTGTACCTCAATTTGGAATCAAGAAATATAAAGTGTTACCAATATAAAAAAGTAATAATAATTTAATAATCATTTCCTTTCTTTATCACCACACATTTTGTAAGAAGTCTTAAATCATTAATAATTAGACACTCGTTTTAAATGCCTCTTTAATTTTGCACAATTAGTAACAAAATAAGATCTATCGGCTTGAATAGGGGCAGTTGATGTGAAATGACCTAAGTCCCATTTCCACCAGCTGAGAGATCTGGCCCAAAGTATCTACTCAAATATTGTTGGATAGGGATTAATTGCATTGTTTGCACAAACAGGGTCAATTCTATACACCGTGGCTGGAATATGAACAATTGCACTGTAGGCTAAATCCTGAAAGCTTTACTCAATCCATATTCAGCGAAAATTCCCCTTGAGGTCAGTGAGAATATTGCCTCAATAAGGACTAAGTAAAACTGAATATAGACTTCAGGATTCATAAACAGGGTCTCATATGAACAATACCAAATACTGAATGCTGTCAGCAGGCTCTTTTCCTGTCTCTGGTCAGCTGGAAAGCTATTCGTAGTAATCATGGCTCACACTTTGAAACATGGGCCAGATCCTCAGCTGGTGCAAATCAATGTATTTCAAATTATTTTAATGGAGTTGTGCTGATTTGCACCATTTGGAGATCTGGTCCCATGGCTTTTCATGGTCCTCCTATCCATCCTTTCAGCTCAGTATTTCATACTCATGTTAGTCTTCCATTTAAAATTGGTTATAGTCAGTCAATCAAAGGAAGCTGGGACTGATGTACTATGTATTTTGTGTAGGTTTTTCCCATAAATTGTCCCTTTTCCTTTCAGGTGGGTTTTGCATCTTCTTCTGTATCTTCTAAATGTTGTATTTTAGGTCCTCTTATGTCTTTTCAAGATCATGTGAAGTCTCACATTATAACTTCCTTGCTGAGTTTCCTTCTCTTCATGTACTAGTGGGTTGTTTCTGAAGTCTTGTTTGGATCTATTTCAGCACCTAACGTTTTCTTGCTAGAACTTACACTGTATTTTGTAATTTTCTAGTGTGTTGCCATTGACTTCAGCGGGGCCAGGATTTGATTCCTGGACTTTATTGTGGGCTTCCTTTGTTTCCACTTGGATTCCTTGTATGCTGCTTGCTGAACTCTTTTATTCTTAAGCATTTGGTTTCCCAGTTGATACTAATTTGCAAGGAAAAGAAAATATAAATTGTATTGAAGACAACATCAAGACCAAGGTGTCACGGAGTGTGGGGGAGTCAGGGCCCTGCACCCCCCACTTAGGGTGACCAGATGTCCCAATTTTATAGGGACAGTCCCGATTTTTGGGTCTTTTTCTTATATATGCTCCTATTACCCCCTACCCCCAGTCCCGATTTTCATATTTGCTGTCTGGTCGCCCTACCCCCACTTCCTGCGATTCACCGTGACTCTCAGCCACTCAGTAATCAAAAGATTTATTAGACAACAGGAACACAGTCCCAAGCAGGGCTTGTAGGTACAACCAGGACCCCTCTGCCAGGTCCCTCTGGGGGGCAAGGATCTTGGACCCCAGACTTGGGGTTCCCTGCCTCTTCCCAGCCAGCCCAAAACTGAAACCAAAAACCCCTCCAGCAGGCTCTCTCCCCCTCTCCCTTTGTCCAGTTTCCCTGGGCAAAGGTGTCGCCTCGCCCCACCCCCCTTCCTGGCTCAGGTTACAGGCTCAGGTACCGTCCCTCACCTAAAGTCATCCCCTGCTCAACCATCCCCCATGCAGACAGTCCCAGTAAAACTAAACGACATTCCCAGGTCAATCCACCACGCTCCCTATGGAAGACCTGACAAGATCTGGAAGACTTCTGGTGTTCTGCCAGCTACCAAATCAAACATTCTCCCCTCCCCATCTTTACACTGAATTATGTCATGTAACTAGTGTAAAAAATCAACCAAATCTATTTTAATGTTGCAGTTAGCAAAAACACTACACTGGTGGATTAAATTTCTTAGGGAGACCACCACATAGACATTTGCTTGTACAACATCCATGTTCAACTCCACATCTAAGGATAGAAAATTCAAAGGACTGTGCCTGACTGTCTCATAAACTCTGCCACTTAGAGAAGACAACATTTAAAAACCATTCACCCCAAGCAAAATATTCATAAGCAGTAAAGTAATTGAAATGAGTTGTACAGTACAGTAAAAGATATAAAAGTAGAGCAATGGCTAACATAGAGTGACTGCAACAATTAAAGATGGGGTTCTGTAATGTTTGAAATTCAACACTCAGACCAAATGTGATGCTAATCCTGTCTGAAAGATGGGTTACAAAAGCCTAAAAGAGCTGAATTTCAGAATGAAGTTGATGTCACTGTATAGTGATACAGGTGGAAATCTAGAGTTACTGGTATTTATTTATTTATTAATGACACTCTTCATTTGCTTTCCCTCCACTACAGTTAGAATGAAATCATCATGGAGGAGTGTATCATATAAAGAGATATTTTAATTAAATAAGTTACTCTACAATACCTGAATATGTTGTTTTTCAGATTCTCTGATACCTCTTTCTCTTAACCCAACTGCTTACATTTTAGTAGTGTAAGGTGTTTATAAAAATGAACTAAACCAAAAGGACAAAGGGAGATATTTTATAAAAATAATGGTGCAGTCAGTATACAAGTATAGAGTGGACATATGACACTTTAAATAATGAAACCATCTCTGAGCAATCAGCGATTTACATTGGCTAAGGATCTGGCCCTAGAGCAGTGAATTCTGTTTTCAGAAGTGCTTGGCCAGTTTTCTTATTAAGTCCAGAAAACAATTAAAGAAATGTTAGTTGTTTCCTTTTGCTTAATAGGAATATTTCAAACACCCATTGGATTGTTTTTCTGGAGACTTACCTGGTACATAACTTTCCCTCCATATTTGTTTTACTGTCTGCACCCATTTAAACACAGTGCTTTGGGGAAGAAACTGCTTTTTTGGCTTCAAAATTTCAGAATTAAATTGAAAAGTGCAATTCAGACAAATACGAAGCAATTCATATTGTGAAATTCTAACCATGAAATGAATCTGTTTGCAGTATAGACTAAATGAAAGTATTAAAGCATATCTAGATAAAATGTTTACAGCGCTATTTCCTAATCTAATTCCACTAACTTCTTCCATAAGCATAGGGGAACTTGCATTACACTAAAACACTGACACTCTTCAGGCTGTTCCTTTACTCTTTGTCTTCTGTTTGTTATAAGCTACATAGAATTAATTAGCAAGTGACAGCCAACTAGGACATTAACACCAGCAGATGCAAGAGAAGCTTCAACAGCAGTCTCAGGTGAGACTAGAGAAGTGTTAATCTGAGACCGACTACAATAGTGTAAATGGATGCTCTAACAGCCGTTCTAAAAACCATACAACTCCATCTTCCAACTCCACTCATGTCAGAGGTGGTGCTGTGGTATCATCCTCCTCAATAAGAGGCTCTCCATTTTGTCACGAGGAGTTAGAAGCTGAACAGTCCATAGGGTCTGGTCCTCATTTACTAAAGCCTTATACACAACTCTGGCAGTGTAACTAATAGTGGATGTAACTGTAACTTATAGTGTGAAGGGTCCATAGTGTAAATGAGAATCATGCCCTACAATGAACCAAGTCATTATATGTCACTTCTAGTGCTCTCCCAGGGCATCCATTTCCATTCTCAGGAAATAAATACTCAGTCCCATCCAGGTAGTTTCCAAAAGCCTTTACATCAGGTGGGATTTGGTACTTGGCATGGACCCTCAAGGAAATAGAACAGAGATGTTTTGGGAATAAACTATTTTATGTTCAATTTTTTTTTCTGCTATGACCACTATGACAATGCACTGAAGAATCAAACTGATGAAATGTTAGTCCTATAGGTGTCAATAGCAAAACTTCTATTGACTAGAATGTGATCAGGGTATCAGCCAGAGATTTGGGTGGGAGTTCAGGGTGTGTGACAAATGGAGGATATACCCTGAAGAGTTGAAATGTCTGGAGCTAAACAATAAAGTTTATTTCTCCCCTACTGTCCTGTGATAAGAATGAGGGTTATGTACTTTCCCATTCCTAGTAAAGAAGAATTTTTTGTATAAAATACAATAGCAGAATAAATACTGTCATGAACTTCAGCAGAATTATTTCCTAAATATTTTAGTCCGGAGTGCTTTTTCATTTAAAAAGCTGAAGCAATATAAGATGCCATCTCTGCGTTTCTGCTAACATTTGATATGCTCTATGATTATCATTAAACAAATTGTCTAGTGTCACCATGATCTAGTAATACTATCTTATGACCCTGACACTACACATGATGGTTTAAGATGTTTGTGGTTGCTGTCAGCTGCACAATCAGGTAGTGTGATCTTTGCATTCCTGCATTATTCACATTTTCCCTTAACTTTAAGCATGTGCTGAAGTGCCAGTGAAATTAAAGTTAAGTACATGATTAAGTTCTTTGCTGAATAGGGATGTATTTACACATGTTTTAAGTGCTTTGCTGAATCAGGGCCTATGGCCCCAATATTACAAGTTATTCTGTCCACCTAGACCCCAGCACCCATGCAAAGCCGCCTTAACTTTAATGGGTCTCTTTGCGTATGTAGGAGCCTGCTCGTGCAGAATTCCTTTCAGGTGTGGGGCCTATGGGCAGGGCCGGTGCAAGGAAGTTTCGCGCCCTAGGCGAAAGTTCCACCTTGCGCCCCCGCCCCCAGCCCTGAGGCGCCCTCCCCGCGGCAGCTCCCCCCCCCCGCCCCGGGGAGCCGTGCGGCAGCTCCCCACCCCAGCTCACCTCTGCTCCACCTCCTCCCCGAGCATGCCGCCCCCGGTCTAATTCTCCTCCCCTCCCAGGCTTGCGGCGCCTGGGAGGCGGGAGAAGTGGAGCAGCGACAGCGTGCTTGGGGAGGGGTGCAAATGGAATAATGCACATAAATTTGTGACAGAAGATGTTGTTTCAATGTACAGGAAAATTCTAAAATATTAGGGTCTGATCCAGTGTCCACTGAAATCAATGGAAGGACTCCCATTGACTTTTATGGGCATTGGATCACCCATTTAATGCCTTATACATTAGCCAATCAGATTGCTTGATTCATTAATGATGACGATCTCCCATTTTCCTCTTTCTCCAGAATGTATGATGATAAGCTCTTGTGGTGCTCCAATGCCCTCTTTAGCAGCAACATATTTTTTATATTAAAGCCCTAATTCCGCAAACACTTCTGCATATGTCTAACTTTGTTGCCGAGGCAAGGTGGGTGAGGTAATATATTTTATTGGACCAACTTCTGCTGGTGAAAGAGACACGTTTTTGAGCTACACAGAGATGGTCTGGGAAAGGTACTCATAGCAGGGCCGGCTCCAGGCACCAGCCCACCAAGCTGGTGCTTGGGGCGGCACCTGGAGGGGGGCGGCGCGGCGCTCCGGCCCGAGAGTGGGGCCGCGACCGGGCTCGCCGCCCGCCCCCCGGCGCAGCCTCTGGCCGCCGCGGAGAGCGGAGCCCTGGCGGGGCTCGCCGCCCTCCCCCCGGCGCAGCCTCTGGCCGCCGCGGAGAGCGGAGCCCCGGCCGGGCTCTCCGCCCTCCCCCCGGCGCAGCCTCTGGCCCCCGGGGAGAGCGGAGCCCCGGCGGGGCTCGCCGCCCTCCCCCCGGCGCTCCGCTCTCCCCGGTGGGGCTTGCCGCCCTCCCCTGCGGGGGGGAGGAGGGGGGGCGGCGGGAGGCTTTTTTGCCTGGGGCGGCAAAAAAGCCAGAGTCCCCCCTGACTCATAGTGTCACAGCACAATACAAGGTGGAACTGATTGTTTAGCATAAGTAGACAACTTTGTTATCGTGAATATTCCCACAATGGGACTGCTCACAGTGGTAAAGTAAAGCATGTGCATAAGTGTTTGCAGGATCAGTGCCTAAGTAAAGACAGTGCAAAAGTCAAATGACTTTTTGAAGTGAAAAGATGTATTTAGGAGTAACCATCATGCTGAAATGTAATGATCCATATGGTCAACGGGTACGGTAAAAGAAAAAAGTGGTTCCAAATAAACAGTGTACACAAATTCAGCAAAAGATCTATTATGTTTGAATTAGCTATCCATCAGGGTTTGTATATGGCCCCCATCACCCTAGCATCTGAATGCCTCTCATAAAGAAAAACAACTACAATGGTATCTCTCTTTCTTGCCTCATGGTAAAGAGCAGGCTTGATTTTTTTTCTCTTGCCTGTGCAATCTTAATTTGCCCCCCTTGTGCATATAATTAATTACATAGCCACATACTATTTTTTCCCACAGGATCCCTGCCTCATTCAGTTCACAGGCAGGATGGTGCTCAATTAATGAGAAGCTATTCAATATTTTGTTTTCTCCTTGATGTTCAATGTGTGGCCCATGCTGTATTTACTGCACACGAGTCCAACTCTGCTCTGATGACAGAATTATTAATTTCCTCATGGTCTTTTCTATAGCATTCACCACTATAGCATCTGAGTGCTTCACAAATATGAATGAATTTATTTTCACAACATCCCTGTGAGATATTATTATCCACATTTTACACCCACACCCTAGCTTCTTGTCATTTCTGTTTTCCCTCTTCTTCTTTCCCCACCCAACTTGTTCCCAGTCCCGGTCTCCTTGCCCAGCTCTTCCCTTTCTTCCTCCCTGGCTCACTGTCCATTCTCAGTCCCTTCCTACCTAATGGTTCGCAGTCCCTACCATCCCCTCTGCCTGTTTCTTTCCCTGGTTCCCAGTCCTAGTCTCCTTGCCCAGCCAATTTGTCTGCCCCAATCCGGTTCCCAGAGTCAGTCTTCCCTCCACCTCAACTCTCAGCCCCAGTTTCCTTCTCCCTCCTGCTAGCCTCCAGGTTCAGTCCCTGCCCCCGGCCCGAGACACCTTGTCCCAATCTTCTCTACCCCCAGGTTCAGCTCTTGTCCTCTCTACATTTGAATGCAGCAGCTGCCTGGGCTCAACAAAAGGCGTTTTGAAAGCACAGGAAGGAAAGTCTCTCTCCTTTCAGTTCTAGTGCTTGGACCTAGCATGGTCCATCGCAGACCAGAGTTCAATTGCAAGGAAAGTCCTGCTCATCCCCCTGCAGCCTGGCTGCACATGTGTGAACTGCACAATTTTTCAAAGGCTTATGATTTGGCCAAATTTGGGCAGATTTTCATAGTTCTAGCAAAAGACACATCGTTGACTTGAGGGCCACTGCCTGCCACATTTCAAGTCCCTGCTCGAAAGCACAGAGGTGATAGGGCTTCTCAAAGAAAAGGTCACCAGAATTTTTTAATGAGGGCAAAACAATGTATTTTTTCCTACCCTCATTCTTGGAAAAGCTGAACTGTTTTGGCTGAAATTTTTCAGAAAAATTCAGCCTGAAGCAGACACCTGGCAGGGAAAAATTCAGCCCAAACAATAAGTTAAAAGCAACTGAACACAGGATCGTATAGTTGGAAGTGTTGGACAACCTTAAAATAGGTGGTGCTACTAGCCCCCGTAGCCCATAGAGAGAGAGAGAGAGAAAATGAAGGCATTATTGCCCCTTTTAATTTCCTGTGACAAATAATGTGGCTCTGAGAGTTTTCGTATTAGGCTAGAAGATGTACATATCATTTGATTCTATTAACCACAGTAACCAGTTCTGAAGACAATTCCCCTTGGCATACTGGGAAGGGTGGTGTGTTTCCTGAGGGGAGTCAATATATAGTAGTCATCAACAGTGCTCCGTCTAATTTTTCCCACCCATGTGCGGAATGAATTTTGTTATGTTCACCAATATGCACCGGGTCCGGATTGGGTCGGGCTGGGCCACCTTGGCCGCAGCTGGGTCTAGGGCCGGTCGGGGCCGGGCTGCTCCGGCCGCAGCTGGGTTCAGGCCAGGGTAGGGGTGCCCTGGACTGTCCGGGCACTGCGGCAGAGTTGGGGCTGGGGGAGGGGCACCCCCTCCCCGGGCGGGTTCCCTGAGTGCTTGCGCAGTGCTAAGAAGGTTGCTGTGCAGCTTACAGGGAATTTAGGATCAGTATATGACATCTCGGCTACGACCATGGCAACAATAGCATATTCTATAACACTCGTCCTGGAGGATTTTGTATTAAAGTTGATAATACCTGTAGGGAGACCTGGGTGGCTTAAGTGGTGCATAGGCCTTGTGCTCTCTGTCTGTAGAAGACTGAATTTCACCCAGAAAAAGCAATTAATAAGCAGAGCTGGACATGTAGGATACTAGTGTGATTCTTATTCAGCGTGCTTCAAACAAGCCAAAAAATGTTTTAACTTCTGTTAAGTGAAACAAGAGTGACTTCAGGTGGGCAGGCAGGTGGGTTATTTCTCAGAGAACCCACAAGGCATCTCATGGTTTATGTTTATTGCTATAGAAGGGGTAATCATAATTCAGACTGGATTCAGTTAATCTTATGTTAAAAGAAATGAAAAACCTGGTTTAGGCCAGATCCTACCATCGATGTAGACTCTATAAGATGCACCTCTATAAGATGTAGAGACCTCTGTTTTCTTGTAGTCTTCTTCAGTGTGTAAAATAACTGAAAAATGTAATCATCTGAGTAGGGCCCTACCAAATTCACGGCCATGAAAAACACATCACGGATCGTGAAATCTGGTACAGTATAGGGTAAAGTACACAAAAGAGCAGATTTCACAGGGGAGACCAGCATTTCTTAAACTGAGGGTCCCAAAACAAAAGGGAGTTGTGGGGGAGGGTTGCAAGGTTATTGTAAGGGGGTCACAGTATTGCCACCCTTACTTCTGCACTGCCTTCTAGCTGGGTAGCCAGAGAGTGGTGACTGCTGACCAGGTACCAAGGAAGGCAGCGTCCCGCCAACAGCAGCACAGAAATAAGAGTGGCAATATCATATCATGCATCCTTATTTCTGCGCTGCTGCTGGCGGCAGCAATGCCTTTCCAGCTGGGCTCCTGACCAGCAGCTGTTGCTTGCCGGCCGCCCAGCTCTGAAGACAGCGCTGCTGCCAACAGCAGCGCAGAAGCAAGGGTGGTAATTCCACAACCTCCCTACAATAACCTTGCAACCCCCCCACAACCCCTTTTGGATCAGGACCCCTGCAGTTACAACACCATGAAATTTCAGATTTAAATATGTGAAATCATGAAATTTACGATTTTAAAAATCCTATGACCATGAAATTGACCAAAATGGACCCTGATTTGGTAGGGCTCTAAACTCATTGATCATTAATCCACCTTTTACTTATTTATGTATAAATTCTATCACTGCCACTTACATTATCTAGATTGGGTAGCCAGGGCTTTTTATTAAACCACTTAAGGCAAATGCTAGTTAGGTATACAAGTGGAACCTGCCTTTTTGACTTCATGGACATTCATTAAAAATTAGATTGGCATTTGTGAATATTGAAGATAAATTGCCCACAGAGACATTCAATATTTCACATTTGTTTAATATTTTTAAAGGCACCTATTGAAAACAAAGCACAAAGTTCAAAGTTATTTTGATTAGCATAAGGAGTTCCATCTGAGTCTCCCAATGATGTAGAGTCTTTTAATTATGACATGAGACACTACAGTTCAAGTAGTGCATTGTGGGTTACACATTTTCAAGCAATGAGAAACAATATATTGGCAACTGTTAATGCCATTTCATGGGGAAAATGTATAAATCAATAGTGGACTTGCAATAAGAAAGATTGTTTACAGTACAATTAGCCTGGTCTTAATCTTGAATGCTTGTTAAGATTTAACCAGGGATCACGGGGCTGTCCTTTCAGGCCTTACTCAGAGACCACACCACTTCAGGTCTCCTTCATCACCACTGTGTTTTATTGTTTTGTTCCAGCAGGCCTCTGCCTGTAGTGCTATTTACAAGCCCCAGCCAGCTCCCCCATTTGCTTTTGGGGAAATGAACACAGCTAGCAGCAGCAGCCAGCCCTGTCTATCTCTGCCTTCCTTAAGGCTCTCAGTGCTCCCTTCTAGGGTCTTCATTCCTATTCCCAGCTGTTGGAATGGCTTCCCCATCTAATTAGCCCCTGAGCTGTAGGTGTACTCTGTTGATTGACCTCCCAGTTAGGTCTCAATTAACCTATATTGGTGGTGATTGAGGGATAGGATGCTGAGTCAGCTGTTGGCTCAGCACACTCTGTCTCAAAGGGCCTGTAACTCAAGGGAAAAAACAACAACTGGGTTTTATTAGGTTGGTGTCATAAAAGTGTCTTGCCAATGTTTAAATAATTACATGAGAACTTAATTATATTTCCTCTGAAAAATCAGTGCTAAACTGACCATGTGATACACTGATAAAGCTGATGTCTTAAATCAAAGAGAAGTATTAGAAGTGTCATTGTGTAGTGTCTAAAGTATTAGAAGTGTCCTTGGCCTGGTCCACACTACCCCCCCACTTCGGACTAAGGTACGCAAATTCAGCTACGTTAATAACGTAGCTGAATTCGAAGTACCTTAGTCCGAACTTACCGCGGGTCCAGACGCGGCAGGAAGGCTCCCCCGTCGATGCCGCGTACTCCTCTCGCCAAGCTGGAGTACCGGTGTCGACGGCGAGCACTTCCGGGATCGATCCGGGATCGATTTATCGCGTCTAAACCAGACGCGATAAATCGATCCCAGAACATCGATTGCCTGCCGTCGGACCCTCCGGTAAGTGTAGACGTACCCTAAGTCTCTACATTTCAGAAGCCAAAATCACTGTGACAAAACAGTGCGGTTGTTTTTGCACAGGTATAAATTAGGGTCCCGATCCTGGAAAAAATATATGCACATGAGTAACTTTATGCACATGAGTAGTCTTCCTGAGTTGAATGGGACTAATTATGGACATAAAGTTACTTTCATATGTAAGTGTCTGCAGGATACAAAAATGTACATTACTAATCTTAGTTGTCTATATTATAGAGCCCCAGTCCAGTAAGAAGATCTGCTCACATGGATCCCTGCAATTGCATTAAGCCACATTGAAGTCAATGGGGGTCTGCATATTTGCGCAAGGATCTACCCTCAACCATGCCACTCAGCAAAGTCTTTGAATTGCACTGTGACACATAGTGAGGTCTCCTTAGATACTTTAATCACTCTAGCTCTTACACACAAGTATCATATGTGATTTGTTGTTATAAAGTACCTCTACATTTTTTATTAAGTAAATAAATTCTTTCAAGCTCCTGTCCCCAACCATGATTAATAATTACATGCAGAAAAATTCAACTATAGGGGGAAATAATTTTAATATTTTCTCTTTACTGCTTTTTCTTATTTACATTCAGTTAATTTTTTAAAACTAAATCAAATTTTTCTCCAGGATTTAGGATTAAGTCAGTGGCTTACCCAATAATGGAGCCCATTGTATCTTTCAGGAAATTGTTACATCTGGACAAATTGAAATTAAGGAATGGGGTTTTCCCCATCTCCCTATATAGATTATTTTCAAGATGTAGCACTATGCAAGGGGGATTATTTTCTCATAATTAAAACCATAATAACTGAGAAGTGGTTTTTTTAGAAGTTTAATATCAGGGAGGGGATAGTGGTTAAGGTTTGACCCCTGTCATGGTAATGAAGTAAGTGGTGTGAACACATTTAACACTCCCATTACCTAATCCAGGGTGACCATTTTATAACGGAATCCTTACCATTCACTCTAATTTTATCATCTCCATCACTGTCAACTGCTGCCAGGGAAGCCTTAGTCTTGGCATCAGTCAAAGTTCTGATACTTGTGGAGAAATTCTGCAGGAAGAGCCTGTCAAAAAATGAGAGGACAAATCAGTGAAATATGCCCAGAGCAGAACAGACGTAATATGTGTTATTGTTTGTGGACCTCTAACCCTGTGCTCAGTATTGTACAAAACATAGAGGAAAACACCATGCGTGAAAACCTGGCCCTATTGAAGTCAATAGCAAAACTCCCATTAAATTCAGTTGGAACAGGATTTTACATGTCTGCCTGAGAAGTTTACCATGCAATGATAAAAAAATAAGTGAAAGTTAATTACAAATGTGTTTTAGGGGAGGAAGAGGCTATTTGCATCGAAGTATGAAAAGTCCTCAGCTGAAATCCTGGCTCCATTGAATTCAATGGCAAAATTCCCATTGACTTCAGGAGGTCAGGATATCATCCCTGGAAATTTAGACTGATGATATGACCAGTAACAATTTAGCCATCCTAACTTTTATTTCAAAATGAGATTCAGATGATTAGCTTCTTTAAGATTAGGGTTGTAAGAAGTCGATAGCCATTAGAATTTAGAGCACAAAAGCCAAAACCCAGCAGAACTGCTGTTTTTCAATCATTTTAAAAGCCTGTTAATTATCCTCATACAAAATAAATATTTTCAGAGCTATGTAACTGACTTGTCCTTGTGCTCCATGCTTTTTGAACTTCCTATTGTTCTCTTCTTGCAGTGGACACTAGGAAATAAAATAAGCCGGGAACCCAAGTGTTTTTTCTTAAATATTTTTCTTGTGGTTTTCAGCCCAAACACAAATGGAAAAAAGTGAGTAATTACAACCTAGGTTTCAAAAACACAGATCAGAATAAGTCTATTTCTAATCCCATGCTGGAGTGCATTTTGTGATTGTGAAGGCTGAACTTGTTTGTAGTGTTTTGATCCACTTACTTCAGCTCATCTTCCTCAGTTAAGCCACTCCTATCAAGGGCAAGGATTCCAAAGACTTTGGCCAGCTGTTCTTGGACTTGGAGTTCAGACCCACTTTGATGACAAAGGTTTTGTAATCGAAGGAATCTGCGGCTGAGGGAGGTCAGTGAGAGAGGATAGAGAAGAGAGGTTAGAGATTAGGAACCTGAAAAGAGGCCTCAGTTTTTTCCATTTGTTATATTCACCAAATTACAAAGAGGCTGTTTTGCTCCTCAGCACAATGAAGCTCCTCAATAACTCTTTGATTTTCTTAGTCTATTTCAGATGAGCTGAACATTTCAATCATTGATCTCTCTTAAGCCTAGGGAGAAAAGCTAATGACTCTGGGCTCATTCCTGCAGAGATTTACATGTGCAAGTATTTAAGTCACTCATATAAGTAGTTTTCACTGAACTCAGTGGGTGAAATCCTGACCCAATTGAAGTCAATGGGAGTTTTATCACTAACTTCACTGAGGCCAGGATTTCCTCCCTTGTGACTATTTTTCTGATTAAAGTGACTCACATGCATAAGTGTTGGGGGAATTAGGCCCTAGGCTGAGTACAGGATAAAACTCACATATATTCTACCTCCTTGCCTTATTGGGGGGAGAATACAAGTAGAAATGTAGTTTGTAAAACAAATGTGGGGCGATAACCTTGTCATGGACACTAGAAATGGTAAATCATGTTAGGTTATTTCAGGCTATCTGGTTGCCTTTTCTGTTTCTACTGGAACTGAGTGATTGGATGGCAGGGAAAGGGGAATTTGAAAGGCAAAGAGAAAAAGCAGGAGGCTTTTAAAAGGCAGGCATTACTGTGGCAGCTCGGTAGGCCAGCAGCGATTTCAGCATCATTAAGGATACCAGTGAGAGCCACGTCAAAGTTACAGGGAAGAGGCAAACAAAATAAGCTGGCGCTAATACAAACAGTGATGATGGGCAAGTACTATTTTCAAGTACAGGCTGTTGGAGAGCTTAGTGTGAGATATGTCTGCAGCTCCAGCAATGGCCAGCAGAGCCATTGAATGTTGATCTTGGCATATTGGCCTCTACCACTGCCAGATGGGGACATGTCCTTAGATCTGCAGGAGGCAACAGCAACACAGGCCACAGTTTTGCCTAGGGGAGGTGTTCCTCTGAAGCACTGAATGTGGTTCTTCCCTTTAGCAAGTTCTTTCATTTGGCCACGTGTTTTTCATCATAGGTTGTAGTGGATTCTCTCCAGTTGATCCTTCAGGTTGATGATGCCAGCACAAAACCAAACACCCTGTAAAAACTACAGCTTTTGAGGTTCAGTTTGAGATACACAGTTATATCCAAGTAGGTTTTTTTGAATGGGTCAGTGAGAGACCTGGGGGGAAAAACCCACCAACAATAACAAAAACCAAACCCCCAAAACAACAAGCAAAAAGCTCAACTCACCCTGTTGATGGATTTTTCCCAAGCTGAGAGGAGAAGGAGGCAGAAAAATAATAGTGCTCTTCGCTTGATTTTTTGCTTGGTGGAGACCTTGACATATAGGCTTTAGTTTAGACCTGTCAGACCTTTCACAGAAGTCGTAGAACCATGTCAGGGCTCAGATGTCAAAGGGGAGGAGATACTATAGCTGTTAGCTAATCAGATTGATATTTATATCATAGAGGATTGTACATGGTGTTTTAGACAATATGATAAGGTTTAGAGCCGTACGAGGTAAACCCACTCAAGTCACTTGTACCTAATTTTAGCAAAGTAAGTGATTTTTTTGAACTATGGATGAAAAAGGTTTTAACAACTTGATATTGCTTAGGCTACAGTTACTGAAATATATGTCTGCACCGCTAGACTTTGAAGTCTTAGGGCCTGATCCTGCTAACCTTTATGTTCTCCTGTTAGTAGTCCTATTGACTTAAGTGAAACTGCTCACGCGAGTAAAGTTTGTGTGTAAAGCGTATATAGCATTTTTCCTTCTAAAGAATCTCAAAATGCTTTTTAACAAGCTAGATACAGAGTTCAGTTAATCTGTTACTGAAACATGTCATTTTGATTGTAAGTTCTTCGGGGGGAAGAGACTTTGCCTTTTCATTTCTGTAAAGCTCAATGCAAAACCATTGCATCATATACACTTTAAATAATAACAACAATGATAAATGCAACCACTTCTGGGGGTGGTGTGTGTCAGTTGTTTAACGGCACACAGGAATATACAGCAGTTTCAGAAAGGG
This sequence comes from Terrapene triunguis, assembly GCF_002925995.2. Taxonomy (NCBI): domain Eukaryota; kingdom Metazoa; phylum Chordata; order Testudines; family Emydidae; genus Terrapene; species Terrapene triunguis. Next base: position 15,132,504 of record NW_020664444.1, on the reverse strand, counting down.
AGTGAAAATAATTTGATGTTTGGGAAGAGCTGGTAAAATAAAGACTGACAGTTATCTGTTATCCCATGAAGTTGCCCCCTCAACCTCTTTCAAAAATAGCATGAGTCAAAGACAGAGACAGAAACTTCACCTTACATTTATCAGCTTGTGTTGGTTACCTCTGCAGTGCTGTTTACATTTAAAAGAGGAGCTAATTGTATAATTCTAAAACTGTGTTATGTGGCAAACTAAGCATCCTGGAAACAAAGATATGGGGGCTCTGTAGTATCAGTTTAATACTGAATATGTCCTTTCTCAGGCATCTTGTCCTGAACTGGCAGGAGGGATGAACTTGATGAACGAATCAGTCTTCCCTGTCTCTAACTTCCATAATCCTAGTCTTGTCTATTTGCAGCTCCTGTTAACAGTAATCGGAATTACACATGTGCTCAGAGAAGAGCTGGGGTAATGGCAGGTGTTGGTTATCATTCAAGAAGGAACTCACTGTACCACTCCTGTCTGGAATTCACACTACACAGGAGCTGTGAGTACCCCTAGATCTGGCAGCTGAGTTCTAGTCCAGCAATTCTCAACCAGGGGTCCGGGGGCCCCTGGGGGGCTGCGAGCAGGTTTCAGGGGGTCGTCCAAGCAGGATTGGCATTAGATTTGCTGGAGCCCAGGGTGGAAAGTTGAAGCCCCACCATGTGGGGCAGAAGCCCGGGCCCCCGAGTCCCACCTACCGGGACTGAAGCCGAAGCTGGAGCAACTTAGCTTTGCGGGGCCCCTTGTGGTGTGGGACCCCTGGCAATTGCCCTGCTTGCTACCCCCTAAAGCCTGCCCTGGCTTTTAATCTACTGGATATGCAGAAAAACAGTTGTTGTGGCACGGGTGGGCCGTGAAATTTTTATAGTATATTGAGGGGACCTCAGAAAGAAAAAGGTTGAGAACCCCTGTCAACGCTAGAACCTTTGTTGTTATTTAGGAATTGTTATTGGAACTAAAAGCCAAATGTGATGTAAATCTACAAATTTTTTTTGACTCCCATTGCCTTTGTTTGTTTTTTTAAAAAAGAAGTATTTACTAATAAAACTTGTAATGTCATGTTTTGATGAGACAAGGTTGGTGATTAACTCCAGTTGCCCTGTAGGTGGCACCAGAGGCAGTCAAGTCCAACTGTCACACAAACTCTCTGGAGAACATTTGGCCTAAATAAGAGCTGAAGAACCCCAGAACTGCATTTCTAAAATATGCCAAAAGTGTCTAGAAAAAATAAGATGAGAGTAAACAAAATAAAACCATTTTGTATGATTTGGGCAGTACATACGGAACTTAATTTGTGCCGGGGTTTGCCAGGGCTGAGCCCTGGCACCTCTAGGCTTGTTAGTTCATAGCCCCAGCACCTGTGGGTTTGCCATGTCAGTTATGAAAGTAAAAAAATTGCTTGAGCCCCGGCACCGCTTTCATTACAAATTAAGCCCTAAGTAATTCAGCATTGAGAATAGAAAGTGGACTAGAGGATTTAGATTAAAAAGAAAAAAGTCCCCCTAAGTTTACAAAATGACCAGCCAGTCTCCTTTTTTCAAGATACTGAAGATGCTCTAGCAGGTGTACAGGTCAGTCCGAAGGAGATCACTGGAAGCAGGAGGTTGATTTGTTTTAGAAGCCCATTAGTTAGTACCAGCAGTTCTAGTGCCTCCTGGGAGGTCTTCAAAAGTCTTCTATCTGATTAAACAATGTTCTCCCTTCAGAAGGCAGACATTCCTACCCCCTGAATCTGGCCTGGGTTCCCCCATGGATGCTATCAGGGTTGTCATAACCAGCCTGAAAGGGCACGGGAACAGCAATACCTTCAGACTCCTAATAGGAGTAACTGTCTAAGGGTATCTACTGGGCTCCCAAGTGGTAATGTAACTGCCATGGTATGTGGATTATCTCCACTGGGCCTTGATCCAGTTCTTCTGTACCTACAGCAACTCCTCCTTTTCCTGCTACCCAGGGAGTGGTACACCGCGAGAAGAAAATCCTGAGCTGTGGAGTAGCCATTTCCCATTGAAAGTGATGTACAAATAGGCTACCGGTAACCCTAAATTGTTGTTATGCAACCTTTGTGTGCTTGCAAGTAAAATAATTTGGAATTAGAAATACAGAGAGTTTTATAAAATTTGAAACATTAAATTAGTCCCAATTCCACAGGTTCTGCTTATTAAAATGTTTAACATATGTAAACAAGCATGAAAACAGTTCTGTAAGGTCTGTCTCCAGTCAAAGAATTAATAGTCAAACAAGATGTATCTATTTCATTAGCTCATTTCAGGAAATGAATCCAACCCTCTGATACTTCTGCCCCGTCTCTGTTTGTATGAAGAGATCCAGGCCTCTGTGGCGCTGTTACATCAAAACTTTTTCACATGTGCAGGCTGCTGATGCAAAGAAGAAACTGTTCCACTCTGGGTGTGAGTGTGGAATGGATGCTCTCAGAGCCTCTTTCTATTTCTCTTCTTTTCTTCTCCTCAGCTCAACACTTTAGCATTATTTCCCCTCTCTTCTTATTAGAGATGAGCCCCATGCAAAATGCCTCCAAATTTTATGGGTATTGGAGATCCAAACCTGGATCTGACTTTTTCAAACAGCCCCTGGCTGGGATTTTCCAAGGAGCCTGAGGTAGTTGGACACCCAACTCCCACTGAATTTCAAGGGGACTTGGACCCCTAGCTCCTTTACACTCATTCGAAAAGCCTGGCCCCCAAATTGTGGATTGAGAGGAAGGACAGTTCAGTGGACATTAGCCGGAGCCCTGTGTTCAAATCCCTTCTCCACCACAGACTTCCTGTATGACCTTGGGCAAGTCACTTAGTCTCTCTGTGCTTCAGTTCCCCCTCTGTAAACTAGGGATAATAGCACTTCCCTACTTCCCAGAGGTGTTGTGAGGGATTACAGATGAAGGTGCTCAGATAGTATGGTAATAGGGGCCACATAAGTACCTAGGATATGTCTATACTGGAACTGGAGGTGTAATTTCCAGCTCAGGGAGACACACCTGTGATATCTCTGATTGATCCAGTGCAGTAAAAATAGAGTGTAGACCTGGCAGCGGGAGGAGCTGCCCCGAATATGATGCCGTCCAAGACGCTAGGGACATACTCAGAGTAGCTAGCCCCTTCTGCTGCTCTCACCGCTGGAGCTCCGCTTTATTTTAGCATGCTAGTTCAGCCAGAGCTAGTGTGAGTATGCCTCCTCAGGCTGGAATTCACATCTCCAGACTGAAGTATAGATGTGTCTTAAGACAGCTAGATCCTGTACTTTGAGGTGTGTGAAATCCAGATCTGTCATCTCTATCTTGCGGCCCACTTTTGCCTCTTATTTAGTAAAATATAAAGACCATGGTTTTATTTCCTTTATCCTGGAACTCACAGAAAGGTGTCTTAGGCAGTGGTATGGCCTGATTCCAAAGGCTGAGAACAGGCTACCAGTGTGTTATGCAGCATGTGGATTGATCCTTTCTGGTTTTGTGACAGATAAACAATTAAAAATAGACTGAGAAAAGGCACTGCTAAAAATGTATCTAAGTACAGGATGGTGCTATATATTTAATGCATATTCTTTTCAATAATGTTCACTTCTGTGTTCCTCCCAAATGAATAAACATAGGACCTGAACCTGCAGTTTTTACTCAGGCAAAATTCCCATTGAGTTGGAGACACCAGGTCCTTCTTCCTTTCTCCCCAGTTGTCCTTCCAGCAGCAGTCTGCAGTCCAATGAGCCCTGGCTGAGGAAGGCTTGCAGGACTGGGGAACTGTTTTATATTTCAGAAGGAATAAGTTTTATAAGGGAAATGTTGAGTATGTTATTTAAGAAGATAAGAAACATTTTTTGGAAGCTGGTGAGTGGGACAGCTGGTCTAGCAGATAAAGCAGGTCTTTTCTCAGGCACAGTTCCTTTAAGGCCCTGGACCAGATTAATCCCTACAGTGGTGCAGTCATTGGTGCTGAGACAGAGAAGAGGTGGTGGCTTCCACTTCACCTCTGCAGGAGTTGTGGGGCTGGTGCAGTGCCCCACAACAGGTTAGGGCAGCCCTACCTTGTGCTTTTGATACAATAGCTACTATCGACCACTTCAGTGGAGAAGAATAGCAAGAACACAGATCTGCTCTGGTTACTCTACCTAATATTCAATTCTACCCCAACACCGAACTACCCTGGAACTGCATAAGGAGAGAATCACATAGAAAGAGTTCATCTTGTGCTACAGCCCAGCTGTCTAACAACTGTGGGGACTCTGTCTCCTCTGGATTTCCTCTCTCTCTGCTCATAGTTTTCTGGGTTCCCTCTGAGGGCTTAGCCCTACTTCATTTCCCTATCTCATGCACTTCTGTGAGTTCTGAGCAGGAAGTTTAATCCTCACTGGTTGTCAGGCAGAGCCTCTGCAACCTGTTACAATCTAAGAAAATCTCTTTGTAAGGACTTCGGTGGAACTCATACTTCCAGCATTGAAAAGGGCTCGGGAAACAGTTCAGAGGGGAAGGCCCTCTGCTTAGATGCCCTGCCATCCACGTGATTTCCCCAGAGATCTTGGGTCATCACAATTTGAAGAGTGCTGCCTCCTGCGCCCATTAAGGAAATTAAAATCTGTCATGGGCTGAACTGAAACTCACTGAAAGGGGCCGTTTAAGTCTATTTTACTTTATCTTTTATTCATTTCCATTGTGATATGAAAGAGCTTCAGATCTTGCAGTTAGCTTTCTAATGTAGCAATAAGCTATTAGTACATGTTTTGAGTGCACTGCAAGGCATGAAACCTAAGGCTCAGTTATTTTTGCCTCTAATTTCTATTTATTTAGTTGCTGTTGGTACATGCCCAGGTCTTTCTAATGTCAAATTGATAGGTACTTGGGAATATGCAATCTGAGTGCATCATTGTGAGTTGTTAATGCTTCCGTCAATCAGTAATTGTCTATCCATATATTTCAGTGAAATGGTTCTTTTCTATCTATAGAGAGATAGGTAACAGACCTCATGACCTGAATTATTAACATAACTCTGAGAATACCGATCCCAGCGCCAGTCAGTAGAGAAAAAAGCTCTAATTTTGCATAGATCCTGCCTGCACAGTGTCTATGGCTTTTTGGCATTTTGTTTTGATTTCTTACTGATAAAGTGGTGGCATGGCTTCTTAACATTTTTTAAATGTTTAAAATCTGTCACATTGTCAGAAACGACTGTATAACTGCAGCAGATTTTTCTCTTGAAAACAATTACATTGGCAGGAATTTTGACATGGAGTAGGAGCATATACATGAGTGGCCTGATTCACAGAGGTGCTACACACCCCTAATTGCCACTGAATTCAATGAGAGTTGTCGTTGCTCAGTACCCCTGAAATTGAGGTTAGCTCAAGGCCCAAACCTGCATTTCTTGTGTACCCATTGGGAGATTTGGCAGGCAAGGAATGCATTAGCAGGCCCTTGATCTGTGTATGCTGGTGATATATATCTATTATGCTTATGAAAAACAGACATTAATTTGTACTGATTAACAGTAATGCCAATTTTGTGTCTATGGACTGCTAGAGATATGGATGTGCACTTTATCTTTGTCTTCCATAGACAGGCGAATGAATAAAGGTAGAAGGAGCCAAGTAGTCTCTTCACTATTTGCAATATTGCCATCGAGCAATTAACACCAGCAATAATTTAAATCAAAATTTAACATCAAAGCAACTGGGGATAGAATTAGGATTTATATTCAGGATAACTTTGTGTTATGCTTGACTGCCAAGGCATCAGCAAGACTGATTGCCAGGATTCCTCTTCAGCAGTCAGTCTTAACATCTGCCAAAAAGCTCAGTTACGTGCTTGGGTGTAAGTGAGCTGTGCTATGCATTACTTGATCTGCTTGCAATTTATGGACATGCCTGCACCAAAAATTACATACAATTTCCAACATGCTCTGTTTCTGCGGTTTTTCAAAACAGCTGCCAAAAAGAGGTGACAATTATCATCCGATTTCAGCAAGTGTACTTTTGGTCTGGAACCAAGTCATGGCAAAATAAGTAATTAAATGTTGGTGGGGAAATTTTTAACCCACCCCTCTGAAAATATAAAAATGCTCCTCTTCTTGTATTTAACCATAACACTTTATCAATGGACTAAGTAAATAATTGAGACTTAGCAACATCCCACTACATGTGCTGTAAGACATTTATAAAAGGAATGAATAGCTTCAGTCATTTTCAGACATAAGCTAAACTGCTAATATTAAGGCTATACTATTAAGGATACTAATATTAATGTACATCAGTCAGCATTCATTATGATAAATGAAGGAGTTGGGTAATAGCCACTCTATATTAGTGTATTACTGGTGATATTTTTACACTTTGACATTGGATAACAGACTTGAGGAATGATGCTGAGCATTTTTTCATCTGTAGCAAGCACAGCATTTTTACAAAGCAGGAAATGGTTAATATAGCTGTTTTACAGCTGGTGACAGGCACAGAGAGATTAAGTGACATGCTCATGGTTACACAGCAACAACCCACCAACATGTAGCTCGTTCCAGGATCATGGCCTTTGATACTGGCAGAGTTGGGATTAATACCTAAATTTCCTGCTCCCCAATTCCACTAGAATGCAGCTACCGCACATTTTTGTTAATATAAAGATAAAGGAAGATATTTCCTCTTGAGAGAGTTACATTTTAGGCCATTAGCACTTTCTGACAATACAGACGATAGCCTACCACTTGCTTTTTAAATTAACCAGGAATTTATTCCCTGCTATGAGCTATGTGTCAACTCCTCTTACATTTTTTCTCTAAAAGTCTCACAGCTGGGACTGAATATAGATTATTTTTAGATACCTTGTTAGCATCCCTTTAACTCAGGGATCACAGAATTAAGCCGAAAAAAATTCAACCAAATCAGAGCAATTAAACACTAAAAGATATCATATTGTTTAAGATCATCAAAAGTGTGTCTGGGGTGGGTGGGCTGGAAAGTGGGTCTGGGGAACTGGGAAAGGAAGATTTGAGCAGAGAGAATAAAAGACAACAGGTTTTTTTGCAGAATTTTTTAATAATTTTTTTCCTTCTTCCAGCCACAACTTCAACATTGTGAGTGGTCGAAAATCACAAAGTGCCTGCTTTTACACTGAAAACAATGCCACATGACCAAAATACCTGTACATTGCAAGATTTCGTAACAGTCCCATATGTGGAGTTAACATACAGGCATTTTACTAATGCCATGAGACAATATAAAAATGTACAAATATGTGCTGAGTGTGAGGTGCTTGTTGGAGGAGGGAATTTGAAGAGACTGTCCATTGTTGCTTTTGGTCTAATGCTCTTTATGCCTTCACCAGAGCCTGGAATTCTGTTAGAGAAAGAAAACGAGACAAGCAGGGAATAAAACTAGATGAAAGTGATTATTAGAGCCTTTGGAAAGAAAACTGTCCAAAAATCCTAGACAAGGGCCCACCATGTTGTTGTAACAAACTGCTTGAAGCTACTGCTAAATTGAAACACAGGGGGTGTAGCAGCTCTTCACTCCTTAAAACAGATTGTATGCTGAGATGAGGAATGGACCTATAAAATCATATTCTTAGGAAATCCTGAGTTAAAACTGAATTTTATTTAATCCACTGTACCAGGGTTTCCAGCTGGAGTGTGAGTTTATCATGCACACTGAATGTGCTGCAATAGCCAAAATGAAAGAGGGTGCATTAGGACAGGGTTGTCACCTTCAGTCTGAATTTTCTTGCTTTTTTAGCTTCCAAATGAGGCACTGAATGTTAGCAGTGACATAGTTTCAGAGTCAGAAGTGTTATCGCTAAGGAGCTGCCTGAGATCTGTATAAGATGATGTCCTATTTGGGGTTTATAAGTAGAAGCTGCAAGAGCTGCAGCTGAAGCACATTCCTGCTTCTCCTCCCGAACTCCAGCTAAGATTAGCACGTGTGTCTGTTACGGTTATTGCCACCTGTCCTAGTCTGGCCCAGTTTTCAGCAACTTTATCTCCAGTACATGATGCCCTATTTGCTTCCTTGCGAGTTCAAAAAGAAATTGCCCAGCCAGCCCATATCTTTCCTCTTGGGTTTTTTTAAAGTAATTTGGTCTAGTTTCCCATAGAAGTGCTGTCCAGTGAAACTTGCACTGATCAGATTATTCTCTAGCACAAATATCGTCAGACAAACTCTGAATGAGTGCTGGGTGTTTAAATGCATTACAGCAATTGTAGCATCCTTACAAAAAAAAAAAAAAAAAAAAGCACAATCAATCTTTTTACTGTATTACTGAGTATAGGTCGAGTGTTCACCTGTGGTCTGATGCGCAGAGCACCCACAACTGTAATTAAAGTCCATAGGAGCTGCTGGTCCTCAGCACCTCTGAAAAATCAGACCCTTAGAGTCTATGGGCCTAATCTTCCCTCCACTGAAAGCAATGGCAAAGCTCTCATTTACTTCAGTGGGTGCAGGATCAGGCTCCATATAGGGCCTAATTCTGCTGTCATGGATACTAGTGACACTAGGCGTAAATTGATTGAAATCAGTGAAGCTACGCTTGTGTAAAACCTGTTTCAGAGGGAAATTGGGCCCTATTACTCCACCTAATTATTAGTGCTGTAAATTTACTTTCAGCCTGAAAATACATATTTGAAGAAACCAAAACTTACTGAAGACCACATTGAAAAACTTACCATCCACTCCGATTTTGCCATCACCGTCAGTGTCACCTGCAGCCATGAAAGCCTTGGTCTCAGCAGCAGTTAGAGCTCTGGCAGTTGAGGAGAAATTCTGCAGGAACAGCCTGAAATAAAACAGAGACATTACTAAGTGTTATTTGTATTGTGGAAGTGCTTAGAGCCCAAAGTCAGGATGTGGCCCCATCTTTCTGGGTTCCATACACAGAGTTCTGTGACACACTGTTCTCTGAGATGACTTTGGTAGTTCAGGATTTCTGTCTTTCTCACCTAATTCAACAGCCTAAACCCCACAAATGAATAAGGTCTAATCTTAACATATGTGGAAATTCCTAAACTTATTTCACAAGCTGATGTTAAGACCACATTCAGAGACAGCCAAGATGTTGGCATTTCTTTAAAAGCAGCAGCAGATCACAGGACGCAGAAAACATCCAGAAGCCTACGTTTTCTAACAAGTAACAGCAGCTAAGCTATACTTACTGAAGCTCATCTTCCTCAATGAAGCCGCTCTTGTCCTGGTCAAGGATTCCAAAAATTTTCTTTACCTGGTCAGTAGACTTGCCTTTTAGACCGACCTTGGAGAAGAAAGACTTGTAGTTGAAAGAGTCAGCAGCTGGAAGAAACAAAAACCTATTGTTTAAAACCTTTTCTCTTGAGGTTATTACTGTTGTACATATTTCTAAGGTACCCATCCCCATAATATCTGGGTGCCAGGCTCAGTGCTCCAATTCAGCTCCTGCTGCTTTTGTTCCTCGGTGCAGCACACTAGACACAATCTAAATGGAGCTTCCCCTTCTAACAACTGTAGGCCTATGGTTGGATATCCTGTGGCCAAATTCATGTTTCCTGTTAGAATGGACATTCTGCAAAGCCCCTGAAACTTATTTCAGTCTACCTCACAGGCAATTACAATAAACATTTAGAGTATGTGTGACTGACATAAAGCCTTTCGGCCAAACTCTGAAGCCTTTACTCCAGCTTCACTCAGTCATTACACAGGCAAAGGCTTCAGGAGAAAAACAATTTAATCAGGGTCTTCAACTGTCTCACGGAATATACATAAATGTGGGCATAATCCTGCAAGGCAGGACCTCAATGAATGAATACTTAAGGACAGATCCTCAACTGGTGTAAAATTGGCAGAGTGCAATAGAAATCAGTGGAGCTACACCAAATTTATACCATCTGAGGATGTCGCCCTTTAACTCAGTTTGCTGCTGCACATTTAAGGGAATGGTACCCATAAAATAACCTGTTGTAGGTCTTTTTGAATTCAGGAGGCTACCTTGTAATGCAGCTACAAAGAGATCTTAAAGGGAAGGGATCTACAGAGAAAATGATAGCCATATCATATTAAAATGTAAAAATAATGTCTCCTCATTGCAGAGGGACCGTTCCTTACCCTGGCAGCTGGTAAGAGCAGCTTCAATATCTTTAGCAGAAAGGATATCAGTCATAGCCATTGCTGAACTGTAAAATAAATGTGAGGTATTTAGTCATTAAAATAACTTCTCCATCTCTTTCACGCAAAGGCTCTGTTTGAAGTTGCTGGTGTGACAATGTCTGATAAAGGATATATTATTCATCTAATTGTAAATGGAGCATACAGTAACAGATGTCTGCAGCAGGTGCTTCCACTTGAAGCTGAGGAATGAGTGAGGAATTCCACATGACAGGGTGTAGGGCCGGAGTAAGATATGATGTCTGGGGAGCATGGGAAGAGAGCAAGTCAAAGGTGTCTAGCACCCCAAAAGTGTGACTTCTGCGAGGATTTCCCAGGAAGTAGATTATTACTCATTTAAAAGGTATTATATAAACAGTCAAAATGTATCAACAGAGTACATAAAACAGAGGGCCATTTTTATCCCTGGTAAAGTTCTTGGAGCTATTTTGCCTAGAATATTTTAAAATCAAATCATGATTATCAGTAAATGGGCTGATATTTTTAAAAATTGAAAAAAAAATTATAAGATGAATATTTAGTCTATTTATTCTAATTTAATGTTAAAGGAATCTAAATGCACAGGAACAAATACAACCCGCGCCTAGCTCCACTGAGGTAAATTGAATTACATCAGAGATGAATTTGGCTTCTTGCATTTATGTTTCTATAGAAGACTAACTCTCATGGTAGCTGTCTAGACAACTGTTCTTCTTAAACAAGTTGGGCTGCCTTGTCTCGGCACAGAGTAGAATGAGCTGGATTTTTACCCAGATGCCTTCATTTTGGTAAATTGATGTGCTGAGAGTAAACCTTTGAAGACTGGAGGAGGGAAGCCAGTTTCTTCTGAAACATCAACTTTTAACAAAGATCCCCTTCTTCCCACTGAAGCAAAGATGACTCCAGAGGCTCTTTCTGACAAAGCTGTGTGTTGATTACCACAAAGTTGCTGAGGCCCTAAATCCCAGTCTATTCTGTTCATGGGAATGTAATTTAATATTAATACAGTTGCACTGCTATAGTATTCTCCATTGAAGATTTCAAAGTATATCACAATTATTAATGAGTTAAGATTCACAACATTTCTGTGAGGTAGGTACGTATTACTTATGGATGGGGAACTGAGGCACAGAGAAGTGACTTTCTGAGGGTCACAGAGATGTCTGTGGCAGAGCCAGGACTAGAATCAAGATCTCCCAAGCCCATCCCAGTGCTTTTCCGATAAAATATCTTTCCCATATAAAATACTTGTAGAAAAATTAAATATGTTTCCCCTTTTATTTTCCTTTCTGGGCACATGGATATGAGGGAAGATGGGGTGGCTAACCATTTATGACCTATGTGCCCTGTTAATCAGATCTACATAAGTTGTAAACTTGCTCAGGCAATCAGTTGTCTACATCAATCCAAACTGATTTCTGAGAGAGGAAATAAACAGTTAATCATGTAGGTCTGGCTAGTCCTTGCTTGCAGGTACTTCAGAAGGTGCAAAGAAACAATAGGGCAAATTCCACACTGGTCTCAATGGGTGCATCTCCAATTAAGTTTCTCCACTGGCGTTTCTTCCGCTTATGCTAGCAGTGAATTTATCTCAATGACTTCTTGTGAATACTTGCTACCATTGCTCTCAGCACTCAGGGTAATAGGGAGTTATGCCAATCACCCACTTCTCACTGCTGATGGTAGAAAAAAGGAAGGGGAAAAGTTAAAGGGGGGAAAAAAGTTGGAGCATGCCGTCATTTCTGAGAGGTGCACCATACTGCCATTTCCCTCCCACTAGTCTGATCACTGATTTCATTCTACTCTAGATTGTAAAGGTATGTCAGACTGCAAGGATTATAAGATTTTGTTTTGTTTTTTAATTGCCTAGGTTCTTTCAGTTTATGAAGCTTTTTCTTTTTCCAAAAGCAGAGGTTCTAATGGTCTTACCTTTGTGGTCTTCTTGACTGGACAAGGAGGCAATCTAGTTGGAAGGAAAGCACTTGCTGTGTGTCTCCAGCAGAGCTGAGCTTGCTTATATATACTTTAAGTTGTATACCATATACAGATTTTAGATTTCAGCGTCATGAAGGGGGAATGGTGTCAAATGAACTTGCCTAACTAATCATCTTACACTATTTTTATCTCAAGAGAATACATATGATATTTGCAAACGAAATAAGATAAGTGGTGAGATATGTGGAAAGGAGTGTGTTGTATTAAATTTCTTCTGATTTAAGCAGAAAATATCAACTTCTTCATATGATCTAGGCCACAAACAAACAATCTAATACATTTGATCCCAGTACTCAGATGAACTGAAGCTGGACCGAATCTTGATGAGATGCATTAGATAAACATTTTATTGTGATAACTTCTTATGTTATTTGTAGACAAGGCTTGGGGTAAAGGAAAAAAAGGAAATTGAAGTTTACTCATGTATGGAATATTGCCATACTGAAATTTTGGGTAGCATACAGTTTAAGAAGAATAATAGTCATATTCTCACAAAGATTTTGGGGCTGTTGTCACTTTAAAAACAGTGACTGTGATGCTGGAATAGGTAAAATAATATTATGCCAGTCCATCTGAACAGCAAAAAGCATCTATTTCTGTAATGGTTGAGGAATTTGGTTTGTTCCTAATCAGAACCTGAGAATTCTTTAAAGTTAGGAAGCAGTACCCATGTTTAGCTGTGTTATGTCCAAGTGATAGGAAGGGCTTGATCTACTTAGCTGTCTCTGAGATGAAAGCTCCTTAGCTTCAGCTTGAGGGATCTTTGCATTTATAATAAAAAAGAGGGGAAATTTTCCAAAGCATTACTGCAGAGGACACTATGAAAGGGATGTCTTTACAATTTTTAAGCTGTTTTCAGATCTCTTTTAGGTATCTAATCCTCTTATTTATTTTTTCCCCATTGCTGTTTTCCTGAGTTGCTCTGTGCTATGGTACACTTTTCAAAAATTTAAATAACCGAGAAACTATTGAATTGTCTGAATTTTCTTTCATGAGATGTAATGTACAAATACTGTAGTGCCTAGGTTTAGTTGATTTCTTTCAGAAACTGTTAATTTCTGCTAGAAAAATTACCCCCCATTTTTTTTCAAATCAGAAAATGGCCCACATTGTGCCAGCAACTGATATGAAATCAGGGGAGAGTCCTGCATAAAAATGGATGGCATGATATTGGCTAATGAAACTAAGTTAAGGAGAAAGGCAAAATCTGCTAAAACTCTGGGATGGCATGAGTATAAATGAGAATTTGAACCATGGGTGTCTATGTCAGAGGATGCTTTCAATTTTTGAAGCAATAGCATCTCATCTTGCTCAGAGCTAATTCCACATACGTTAACCCCTCACCCCCATTCTTCTATTTAAAAATGGCATTGATTACTATTATTTGTTTTAGTGCCTGTGGCCCATAACCATTAGTCTGCGCTTAAGTGTGTGAATCACTTGAGGACACAAATGTGTTTTTGTTTTCCAATGAGTTGTAGCCAGATGATTCCTTTTGCTTGCTGTAATTTTAAGGACAGATCCTGAATCAAATGATTTACAGCCCCAGACAGTTGAACTGTGGTCAGACTCTGGCAAATTTTGGAGCCTGGTTTGCACTGAAGTTGGAGGCAGCAGAGATCCAAAACACGTGCAGTGGCTGGCAGGATGAAATGCACAGAGATCATGTAACACTATTTACAGCCAGCCTTCAACAGCCATTTTAGCAGCAAGTGCTACTTTAGAGACTGCAAAACACATCTGTCTGTCTGGCTGATTTTATTTTTTTTCATCAAAGCCTGTTAATAGCCTTCCAGCAGCCACCCAATTTAGCAGGGGGAGGGAGACCTGTGTCGCATTAGGAAACAGCGGGAAGTAAGGAAAGGATGATCCTCTTCAGACAGACAGATTCCTTCTTAGGGACAGTTTAGACCAAGGGACCTGCACCATTTCAATCCTCTTACATCTGTTTGCCTGCTATAGGATTTCTTGTTTAATGCATGAAGCAGCAATGGTATAAATACTGTTCTCTTTCCATTTTAGGCCTCCAGTCTTGATTATGATTTTAACTTGGCTAGTGCCAAATTACCTTCTCCCCCCCAGGTCGAAAGGCCACATTTTAAACTAGAGGACATTAAGTTGCTGTCCTTGGGAAATCAGGATCTGTGGGGCCATCAAAATCCTCCCCTCTGTCCCCCTCCCCATTCTCCCACCTCTGTGTAGTGTGCTGTGCTAGCTGCATAATATAGTTCTGTTGTCCCCCTTCACTCCAGAGGTGGCTGCATTTCACTGGTGCAGTGATTCCTGTATGTTGTAGTTAGGCAAATACTGCAAACATGTTTTTTGTGACTATACACTCTAATTTTCAATTAATTTGCTTAGGCCTCCCTTGCATCTCTTTTGTGTTTCATTTCCATACATGTTCATGAAAAGTGAATTTCAAAGTCCTTATGTGGGGATTTTTTCTAAAGCTGTATTTTATAGATGTACATATGAAAAGCCGACAGACCCCGGTTGTCGATGGGCAGGATAAAACCTTGGACCTCTGGAACTAAATGCATGAGTCTCTACTACATGAGCTAAAAGCCACATGCTATTAGTTAAGGCTGTAGCAGACTCATTAACCTCTAAATGGTGTAGGAGCCACTAGAGGGGGACAGAGCACCCACCCAGCAGGCATGGGTTATACATACAGCTTTTAACACTGGATTGAAAATGTCTGTGCACTCACCAAATCAGAGAATAGAAATCATACCATTTGACTTACTTCACCAACCATATACAACCAATACTATTTGAATAGTGAAAACAAAATACTTTGTTTATTCATTCAGCTTGTAAAACATTTTGGGATCCTACAAGACAAAACTGATCCCAGTGGCCTAATGGATAAGGCATTGGCCTCCTAAGCCAGAGGCTGTGGGTTCACTTCCATCCCATCTGTGGTGAAGAGCTTCTTTGTTTAATAGGCAGCAGGTTTAAAACAAATGAAAGGAACTGCAGAACAACCTGTGGAACTCTTTGCCAGGGGATGTTGTGAAGGCCAAGACTATAATAGGGTTCAAAAAAGAACTATATAAATTAATGGAGGCTAGGTTCATCAATGGCTATTAGCCAGGATGGGCAGGGATGGTGTTTATAGCCTCTGTCTGCCAGAAGCTGTGAATGTTCATTCCCTCTGGGGTACTTGGCATTGGCCACTGTAGGAAGACAAGATACTGGGCTAGATGGATCTTTGGTCTGACCCAGAATGGCCTTTCTTATG
Source organism: Terrapene triunguis (assembly GCF_002925995.2). Classification (NCBI taxonomy): domain Eukaryota; kingdom Metazoa; phylum Chordata; order Testudines; family Emydidae; genus Terrapene; species Terrapene triunguis. The sequence goes on along the minus strand of NW_020664444.1, from coordinate 15,117,143 downwards.
TAAATTACATAAATTTATTATTATGCCAGTGCACCATCCTGTTTGTTGAACAGATATTCTAGTTTGAGAGCACTCGGTTGTTCTGTTTTCTATTGTATGCCATTGTACGCAAAAGTTTTTACTTTCTGTGAAGGTGACTGTAGAGTCACAACTTTCAGTAACTGCCAAGGACTCTAGCAGGCAGACTGTAACTGTATCGTAGATGGGAACATTTGTATGAAAGTATTTTCCCTCAAGACGGTAGTGAAAGAGAAGCTGCCTTGCTGGCAGGAAGCAGCGCATGAAAAATCAAATAAGATGTGGCTTATTTTGTGCAGACTTTAATTAACTATAACAATTGTTAGATAATTTACTGCATGGTAATAAATTGATGTTACTGTCTGAAGCCACATACTTACAATTTATGTGACTGATTTTAAGAGGTGCTGAGCACTCAGACTTCCCATTGACTTCAACCAAACTAACTCTATATATACTAATTACAAACCTTTCTACCTAGAGTCAAATCTTACTCTCCTTATTTATGTGAGTCAATGGGATTACTTGCATAATACAAGCAATATTTATATTTAGCCCCTCATCTGTGATTTGCTAAAGATGAGTGCCAACCCTTGATCCAAAACTTTAGGGAAACTTGGATCCAGATCTGAATTTCACATCTAGGCTCTATCATGCTAATGGCCTCAGATCTGATCGCACCTGCACTTGGAGGTTTTTGTGTCTGAATCCATTCTGTAGATCATTCCCATTTCTAATGCTTACTAAATGAGTGTGCACGTGAAAGAAGTAAGAAAAAGGCTTTTTCAGATAAAGACTTCCTAGATGATGGATACATTAATCCATTTCATCCGTTGGATTCATTCATTAATCCATTTAATAAATAAAACATTTGAACTTTGGGGTGATTGTTTCTGTGGTTTGAAAGCCCACACAGATCACATCAGAAAAATAGAGCAACCTGCCTGGCATAATACTAAAGTCAAAAGCTACTTCATTACCTAGTGGAATGCCACCTGCAAGAGTCCTAACAAGATGGCCAATGTAAATTTAGGCGAGGGATAATCTTACCATTTGTTGTGTGGGAAAATAACTTCAACTACACCAAAGCAATTTTCAGCACATGAAGAAAATATTTTATACCTAAGTCATAAGCAAAAGTTACTGATTAAAAGAAAAGAGCTACTTGATGTTTGTCTGGCCAGTTCTTTCCTCCTAAGCGTAATACCAATAGGATAATCAAAGGAGGCCATCATTCATGCATAGGCAACCTACAGAGCTGGTTGTAGCTTTGTACTGTGCCCATACCGTAGAGCAAAGTTTTCTTTAATAGCCTAGAGAGACTCAACATAAGTCATTACAAGTGCACTGAACCTGCAACTTTTACTTATGTAGTAATCAGCTGAAGATATTGGGACTATTTGCATGAGTGTTGCAGAAATCAGCCTAATATTGACCACAGCAGTAAGGAAGCTTTTTGGGGCAGGGACCGCACCTAGCACCCTAGGGGCCTAGACCATGACATGGGCTCCCAGGAACTACAGTAATAAATAATAATGTAATTGTATGTCAGATTTAGAAAGTTACCAGATGGATGTGGCATAGTTGTCAGCAAACCCTTCCAGACATAGAGGGCCTGATTCTCAGTTATACAAGGCTGCTTAGACTACTCTGGCAGTGTAAAGAGTCCTTAACGTGGGAATCAATTACATTTACACTCACTTTAATGCCCTTTTATGCTACCAGAGCAATGTAAAGGGGCCTCAGTGCAACTGACAATCTGATCCAATAGGCCTATGGCCAGATTTTGTCCCACATCAACATAATTGTTATAAATAACAATTCCTGGGATCAGGAAAACTGCATTGGAAAAGGTCTGCTGTCATTGAAAAGGCCTGCAAATGACTGCCCCAGCAAAAAATTATTAGTCAGTCACAGGAGACTGTCAGACATACTAATATTTGAAATGAATCCAGGTTTATTTTTTGGGCCGTAACACAATGTAAATCAGGGGTCACTTCATGGAAGCCTGTGCGGCTAGAACTGTATGAAATCAGAATCAGGCCCATTATTTCAACAATGCCCTCATCTGATGCTGATATTACTGCTGCAATGCAATGCATTCGTTTTTCCTATAACCTGTCAAGCCTATACATTTCTAGCTTACTGAAACCATGTTTGCTATAATAAAAATGTTTCCTGCCATAAAAATGAACCTTACAGATGCTGTCTCCAGTGCACAAAAACTACCAAAGCACTAACAATAATCAGAATGAGGACCATGGAAAAATAAGATGAATTAAAATGGAAGCTGATACTGCAGATGTAATGGTATCGGATATGGAAGCATTAAAAGTCTTTAGAAACAAGAATTCATCCAGCATTTTAATGCTAAGCCTGGTTTAATCAAATAGTGCATCAATAATAATGATTCAGTTGTTCAAATATTTAAAGGATCAGTGGGATGAAAAAACAGAAAAGGGCATTGTCCTTTCTATACAGTATTGTATTTGTACTGTAGCTCATGAGCATTACCACTTGTATTGGTGTCCAGATCTCCTGGTGATTTCAGGTTTATTATAGACTACAGAACAATGTAAACAGAAAATGTGAGTCCTTATTATTTAGAGATGATGAGGCCCCAGTTGTGGACAAGCTAGATGACTTTTACAGTGGCTTCTACTAGCAAATTGCTCTAGTCGGTGGGAATAAAGTAAAACAGCTTACTCTGTTTGAAGGGAACATATTTCTTTTCAAATATGTTGTTCTGTTGATTGATTAAATGGATGTATAGTGTCCAGGTGATAAAATAATTCAGAGAAAGCTTCATTTACACAAATTGTGATTGCCATAGATGCAGTTGGATAGTAGCACTGATTGCATTTTGCTAACATTTCCAAGATCTAAAAGGGTAGAATACTGTTTTTTAAAAAAGAGCAGTTTTCTTAAGCTAGGACTTTTTGGGGCAAAAGGTTAACTGAAACTCTATGATGTGAAACCTCCCTCATTATTAAGAATTCAATCATGGCTATAAATGGCTAGGTATTATACAGGAAATTTCTATGAAATGTCCAGAAATTGACCATGAGGTTTTGCTACCCTTTCTGCAGACACTGGCAAGTAAAATTGGAGTGATGCTTGAGTGGCTCTATTATTTTCTAAAATGATCCAGAGAGCAGCATGAGGCAATTGCTGTTTTGCCCTGAGAGGTCTCTTCTGTGGGTTGCCACAAAGTTCTGTTCTTTCACCCCTTCTATTCACTGATTAAATGAGGCTGCTTGGGCAGATAGTGAGGCAAGTTGGGTGACAGAGCCATCAGGCTACAGACAAGCATCGGCTGTACGTCTCCTTTTCATCAAATCTGGACATTCAAGTCTTTCTGGTCTCCAGTTGTCTACTGAAGGCTTTAACTAAATGAAGATTGGCTGGCTAAATCTCAGTCCTGCCAAGACAAAGGCATTGCTGGATGACTCGGAGGAAATGTCCAGAGGAAAGTATAATGTTGATATAATAGGAATTGGTTCACCTTTTGTTAACAAGGTCCTAGAGGTTTTCCTGTATACTAATCTGCTTTTAAAAGGTCAAGAAGTAGATGTAGCCAAAAGCACTTCCTATAATCTGTGCTTGGCAAGGAAGTTCTGCCGTTATCACACAGGTACAGATCTTGACACAGTAATGGGTGCCTTTGTCACCATCTGAATAGATTACTGCAATTCGTTCTTTATGAGGGCATGTCTGAAGGCCACTTGGAAGCCTGGGCTGATACTGAATGCTCTGCCCACACATTTTGCCATGTTTCTTGAAGAAAGCATGTGACTTTTGTGCTCCACAGTCTCACCAATCCATTTCTTGATGAAATTTAAGATGTTGGGTTTAGTCTGTGAAGCCCTGCCGGTTTTGGGTCCTGACTCTCCTAGAAAACATCTACTTTGTGTGTTCTTTCCTGAGAGAACAGCCAAGGTGCTTAAGGCAGGCAGTGTTGCCAACTCATCAGTGATTTTGACTCCTGCAAAAGCCAGTCTCACTTAGGTGATTTCCAGGCTTGACCCAGGGGAACCCCCACTTATTAGCTCTGTTCCCCATTTGCCCACCTCCTGGGGAACAGCATCAATCAGTGCTGCTGCAGAGGCCAGCCAAACCTCTCTCCCTGCCCCTCAGGGGCCAGAGAAGTTTTTGGATAGAGACGGGGGAGAGGGAGCAGCTGACACCATTTTCACAGGAGTGGAGGGGAAGGAAGGAATAGAAAGAGCCCAGCAGCTCAGTTCCCTCCTTTCCTCTTCCTTACTGTGAAAAAAAATGGGTTGGCTTCTCCCTGCTCTTCATCCTTCCCAGATCAACACCAATAGCACCATCTGGATATAGTCCAGCACAACTCCTGATGGGAAGACAACTCAGAACTACTGTTCCAATTTTGGAAAAGAACCAATCTCCAAAGTGGCCAAGTCAGATAAAGAGCTGAAAAGACCTTACAAATACTCTTATAAAAGACATCACTCAGCTAAAGAACTGCTGGGTCTAGAACCTAGTGACTGTGTTTGTGTCAAATTGGATAAAGAAATAGGATGGTGAACTCCAGCTGTTGTAAAAAAAAAAAAGATCACCCAGGTCATATGTGATCAAGACCAAAAGAGTTCAACAGAAACTGTTGACATCTACATTTGTTCCTCAAAAAGAACAATCAACAGTGCAAATTTGACAGGTGGCAGCTGCAGAACAAGAAGAAGACTCCAAGATTCCAAATCAACCAGAGACAGTCATTGCAATTAATGGACAGCCAGATGACCAAGTTGTTACGTGTTCGGATCTTGTAATTAGAAAACCAGTATGATTCGGAGACACTTTACAGATTGAGCAATACTGAAATTTAAAGGTAGTGTGATAGCGTAAATTTTGTAAATGGTAGGAAGGTAAAACTTAAAGGGGGAGGGGTAATGGAATGCTAAAATGTATGATACTTTTCAGCTACTAGAGGGCACCATGTGCAACATACTTTAACAAGCTCACAACAACCATTTCTGGTGATACATTAAATGTCTTAATGTAAACACATCTCTGACGTATTCTCAGGGAAGGACACTCTGTAGCCAGTCCATATCTGGTACAGAAGCCTGACCTGGTAGTAGCAGCCCTGCAACCTACCATGTGCAAGGTGTACATCACACCCTGCCCATTCCTGCAACACCATGCCTGAGAAGAGTGAGAGGAAGTGAAGAATGTGAAACTGTCCCCTCCAAGGCCTGGGAAAAGGGAGACCATAATGCAGCGGCCCCCGAAGGCGTGGGAGCGGGTAAGAACTCCTGGAACTGCAGGAGGAACAGCGGTATGCTGAGGGGCAAGAAGCAGTTGTGGGACGGGGGGCAAAACTGATGTGGGAGTGGAGGGGGTACGTAATTAATTGCTGGGATGGTCAGTGTCACAGGGTGACACTGGCCCTCTAAGAAGGAAGAGGCTTGTGACTCATTACCGGCCTCCTAATTTGGCTTATAAGTGGGAACCTGAGCTCAAGGGGGCATAGGGAGAGTTTGGGCAAGTTGTAGACCTGGAGAGCAGCCTGAGAGTCAGTCAGGAAAAGGGGCAGGTGAGAACTGTCTGTGGAGAAAAGGAGAGTTCCAGCACAGGAGAGCTGGCACAGAGAACCATTGGGAAGAGCAAACATTGATGGTGAGGAGTGGCTAGACCTGGGGCAGCCCTGCTGAGTTAAAGGAGAGCTCATGCTGAGACCCCTAGGAAGAAGGGGAAGGGCCAGCCTGGTTAGGAGAAACTGAGCCCAAAACAAGAGAGTTGATGCAGGAAGGTGGCTCCCAGGAGCAGGGGAAAGACTCATAGGCAAGGAGGCCTAGGTCAGTGGAATACTCAGAGAAACCCCCTTGTAGCAGACCCATAGGTGCCACTTTGTGATTTGCCAGGGGGGTGCTTGACTCCCTAGGCCCCACCCCCACTCCACCCCTTCCCCCAAGGCCCCAACCCTGCCCCGCCACTTCCCTAGGGTTACCATATTTCAACAATCAAAAAAGAGGACATGGGGGGCCGCCCCAGCCCCGCCCCCTCCCACTTCCCGCACCCCTCAGAATCCCCCTACCCCCTA
>NW_020664444.1:15098364-15106061 GCF_002925995.2 Terrapene triunguis | reverse complement strand
AAAAAAGCCGGACATGTCCGGGGAAACCCGGACGGATGGTAACCCTACTCTTCCCGCCCTTCCTCTTCCCACCCCCCGCTCCACCCTCTGCCCCAAGTGGGCCCTGCCCTCGCTCCGGCCCCTCCCCTCAGCACACTGAACAACTGATTGCTGTGGGCGGGAGGTGCTGGGAGGGAGGGGAAGGTGCTAATGGGTGGGGCCCACCAGCGGGTGGGAGGAACTGGGGCGGAGGAGCTGATCAGCGGGGTCACCGGGGTCACCCACTATTTTTTTTGTCAGCGCCTATGAGCAGGCCTGAGTGGAGGGCTGCAGTGAGCCAAGCCCATGACAAGGGGTTGGTCCTGGAGGGACGTTCCCTGGGCAAGGATAGGACTTACAGGCAGGGAGACCTGGCTGAGTGGAACATTGCAGGGAGCTATGTCACAGGACTCAGAGCCCTGCCTTGGGGCTACCAGATAAGGGTCATGGGAGATAAATGAATCTTGGAGCTCTCAGGCAGATGGCTTGAGGAGTGGAACCCTGGAATAATGGCAGAAAGAGTCTGGAAACAGACTGGAGATGGACTTTGGAGAGGGGATGCTGCAAATGACATCCCGGGAAGGGGCCTGGAAAACTGCTGTGAAGCTGTTGTACTTTGGGGATTTGGGGAGAGTGGTTTTATCATATGCATTGTGTGGAATATTGAACATGTACAGGAATAAATTATGCCTAGAGGAGGGCTTTTCAATTGGACATTTTGAGAAACGATGTTCTTTTTGTGGATGGAAGAAGGGGGAAAACTGAGGTAAGTGCACCTGTTGTTTTGTGGCCTATCAAAAAAGGGTGCTCTGAGGAGGATCTGTCTTATGACAGGCAGATGTGGGGTTGGTTGGGCACATAATTAAGTGGAATTGTGGGGTCTGAAGAAAAACTGGAAGCTCGCCATCATCAGGCAGCCAGCAAGAATTCCATCAGTGGGGTCCAGAATCAACCTACTCTGTAAATTTGCAAGAGCTGGCAACAATAACTGCCACATACATGGTGGTAGAGTTCAAAAAACAATATAATCTTATGATTTTTGGATATTTGGAGTTGGTAATACTGGGTAGCAGCACCTAGATGTGAACATCATGAAGCTGAGCTGCACTAAGCACGCTTTATGAACTCTTTTACATAAAAATTCCCATGGGATTCCTAGAATCTTGACTGAGTTGCACAGGATGTAATTCAGGGTAGGATTTATCCTGACATTTTTACTCAAATGTTAATTACTTCTGTACAATATATGAGGTTACAGAAATTAGATGATCATATTAAGCCTGTACTAACCATTTTTCCAGATCTGATATCTCAAAATGCTGTGGAAAAGGTAATTTCAGAGTACCAAATCTCAGCTATTTCCTGAAAGATCTAATACTTAGAGCTTTAATGAACAGCCATGTTGAAAAATTATCGCTTGTCAGTGCAAACATTTTCTCTAAGGCTGAGGATCACATGCCTTTAGAATGGATGGAGTAGTCGACAGTTCAGACAGCAGTTTCAATTATGCAATGGATCTGATTATGAACAATAGAATTCTTTTGCATAGGAAACTGTGTGTTATTAGAAGTTAAACCTACCAGGATGAGCATCTCAAGTCATACTTGGGAGAACTGTTAGAGAAGGTCTAAAGTTTACGAATACTTGGGCAGTCAGATATTTTGAGATTAAGCAAACAACTGGATGCCACAAAGTAGATAAAGAAATTTATGTCAAAAAATATTGTTCTGTCTGCCAGCAAAGTGAGCCTACTCAGATGAATTAATAAGCCCTCAACAACCAAGGGACTGAGTGTGGTAGAAATGTCATTGGGACATTGATGGCCACAGTAAAAAGGATACCAGGAGCTCCCACTGCTTTTTTTGGGTAAACTTCTTCCAAAATCTCAAGCAGCTGTTTATAAATCTGGAAATTGACCATATGCTATATGAATTATCTGTAGTTGTTATCATTCTTTGATGCTCCAAACTGTTCTGGGCACTTTGCAGTAGAAATAAAAGGATATGGGTCCTGCCCTGAAAATCTTAAATTCCTGATGCATCACTATGGGTGTCAAAAGAGGAAGGGGAAAAAGAAAGGTGTATCAGCAAGATCATCAGGATACTCAGTTAAGGCATGTTCACATCATGCAGGAATAACAGTTGTTTGAGGGAATCCAGATTCAAGATGGAGATATTCAAATCCACTCTGGCTGCCGTCAACAAAGGGGGTTTTCTGTCATCAACCGCATGAGCAGGATGCCTACTGAGGCCTTGACTTCCCACAAAAGCTGCACTGATTTAACTAAATCGGTTTAGTTAAAATGCTGTAACCTGTTGTGTGGATACTATTAAATTGATGCATTCGCCTTGTCTGAACACTCTTAAATCGGTTTAAGAATGCCTTATAGCAATTTATTTAAACTAGTTATTTAAACTGATGCAAATTTTGCATGCAGACAAGGTGCTGGACATACCCATTCACATCTCATGGAAGATTTTTTCAGTTTACCTTTGGACTGCACCATTCCCAATACACATCATTCTTGATGCCACTGCCAGATCAAGGCATGTATTAAAAATTGGATGGAATCTGAAATTCTCACCAACAGAATGTTCCATCCATATAATTCTGCAGAGGGCAGAATCTGGTAGCTGTTCTTTTGCCTCTTATTAGCCTACTTGATACTCCTTTTATACACAAAACTTCCACTGACTTCTCTGGGAAGTCTGTGGTGTAATGAGTGCTGGAAAGGGCTTCTTGTGTGCACAGAAATCCTTTAATATGTCTTCAAAGTGACCTGCAAAAAGGAAAAAAACAATTGGGTGAGTACCATCTTTTGCAGATTTATGTTGCATAAAGAAGGCCTGAAAGATTGTGACAATTTTTTTTTCTGCTCATTTTTACCTTGTAAATATCAGGGATGTTATCTTTCCTGGTTTTGCTGGAGGTTTCAGATATAGACTAAATTTTCTCATCCTTTATTTGAAGGGGCAGGTGTGTTAAGTCTTTAGCAAAGACTTCCTTTCTTCCAAATGTTTCTCAGTTAAGGTCCAGCATTTAATTAAGTGGCATTAACAAAAGCAACCAAAAAGCATAGAGGGTAAAATCCTGGGCCCACTGATAACTGTGATAAAACTCCCACTGACTGGATTGGGGGGAGGGTTTCACCCACAGTTTTTAACAGTTGGAATAAGAATAACTTCCCTCGTCAATTAAGGTTGACAAGCAGGTTTCACTTGCATGGTATCCTTATGTTATAAGGTATCAGTTCTCCACAGTGCTTAATTTGTAATGAAAGAGGTGCTGGGGCTCACGCAATGAGTGGCCGGAGCTCAAGCAATTTTTTTACATTCATAACTGATGCAGCAAGCCCAGAAGTGTCGGGGCTACGAACTGCCAAGCCTAGAAGTGCCGGAGCTCAGCCCTGGCAAGCCCTGGCACAAATTAAGCACTGGTTCTCCAGTGTCCATAGAGTCTTCCAGGAAAAACAGGATAGATGAACCTTTAACAACAAATCTTTCAAGCCCACTTCATACCGAATAAAGTAGCTCACACCCATACACAGAGAGACACCCACAGACACGTGCACACACAAATTCAAACCCCAAAGCACATACCCAATTTCTCACCCCTTTGGAGCTCACCTTTAAACACTCTGGCACCAATCCTCCCATTGCTTTGCACCACCCCACTGTTGCAAAGCAGCCTTAAACCAGATGGATATGGCCCCTCAAGGATCTCCTATGCATAGAGGATTCCTCAGGTGATATAGAGCTGCAGATGCTGACAAAGGAGGTGTGGCCTGGGCTCCCCAGAATTTCCTGGGGATCCCCAACTGCCATAGTGTACCCTCGTGGCCATTGCCAGATGGTGCAGGTTGGCGCTGGCTCAGGATCAGGGCAGCACAAAGGGCATCTGTATGCCTGGTAATTCAGCTGTGCTGAGTGCTCCCCAGACACCGCTGAGGTTCTGGCTCTCTATATAAGAACATAAGAACATAAGAACAGCCGTACTGGGTCAGACCAAAGGTCCATCTAGCCCAGTATCCTGTCTACCGACAGTGGCCAATGCCAGGTGCCCCAGAGGGAGTGGACCAACAGGCAATGATCAAGTGATCTCTCTCCTGCCATCCATCTCCATCCTCTGACAAACAGAGGCTAGGGACACCATTCCTTACCCATCCTGGCTAATAGCCATTAATGGACTTAACCACCATGAATTTATCCAGTTCTCTTTTAAATGCTGTTATAGTCCTAGCCTTCACAACCTCCTCAAGTAAGGAGTTCCACAAGTTGACTGTGCGCTGCGTAAAGAAGAACTTCCTTGTATTTGTTTTAAATCTGCTGCCTATTAATTTCATTTGGTGACCCCTAGTTCTTGTATTATGGGAATAAGTAAATAACATTTCCTTATCCACTTTCTCCACATCACTCATGATTTTATATACCTCTATCATATCCCCCCTTAGTCTCCTCTTTTCCAAGCTGAAGAGTCCTAGCCTCTTTAATCTCTCCTCATATGGGACCCGTTCCAAACCCCTAATCATTTTAGTTGCCCTTTTCTGAACATTTTCTAGTGCCAGTATATCTTTTTTTAGATGAGGAGACCACATCTGTACGCTGTATTCGAGATGTGGGCGTACCATCGATTTATATAAGGGCAATAATATATTCTCAGTCTTATTCTCTATCCCCTTTTTAATGATCCCTAACATCCTGTTTGCTTTTTTGACCGCCTCTGCACACTGCGCGGACGTCTTCAGAGAACTATCCACGATGACTCCAAGATCTTTTTCCTGACTTCTTGTAGCTAAATTAGCCCCCATCATATTGTATGTATAGTTGGGGTTATTTTTTCCAATGTGCATTACTTTACATTTATCCACATTAAATTTCATTTGCCATTTTGTTGCCCAATCACTTAGTTTTGTGAGATCTTTTTGAAGTTCATCACAGTCTGCTTTGGTCTTAACTATCTTGAGCAGTTTAGTATCATCTGCAAACTTTGCCACCTCACTGTTTACCCCTTTCTCCAGATCATTTATAAATAAGTTGAATAGGATTGTTCCGAGCACTGACCCTTGGAGAACACCACTAGTTACTCTCTATTTTTTTCTTTCTCAGAAGAGCAGAATCTGGTTCTTACTTAGATACCATCTCATTAAATAACATTGAGGAATGTTTGACTTTTTTTTCGTTACGTAAAATAATGAGAGAGCACAATTTAAACAGAGCACTGTTTTGTTTCTCCTCAAGTGACCTTATCTTGTGGACCACTAAGGGAGAGCAGTGTATTGTAGGTCAACTGATACTACTATATTTTTTTAAGACCCCACTAATGGAGATTAGGAATAAAACTAAATACCCAACCTACTATGGTACTTGACCAATCCATTAGCCAGCTGAATGCTCCCACTTAATGCTTCTAATAATATGGGATTGATGAAAGAAATTCAGAAGTGAGCTAATATATTTGCTGCCCCTGTAATTATCTATATCATGAAACCAAACAGCACTGCACCTGCGCTGTAGAGCAGATGTGGAAGGTTTAGAAAGCGTACGTGTATTGCAGCTGAGAAATGATTGCAAATGTTCACTATTAAAGCTACAAAAGGGATTTGCATGTATGGATCTTACTGATTTATTTTCTCTGAGAGGTTATTTCAGGGAGGAGAATGAGCATGGGTTACATAAGGGCTGCCTGACTCCATTTAGAAGTAAATGGATTTGAGTCAACTGATGCTTTTCTGACATGATTCCCCCTCGCCCCTCTCCTCTCCTGCCCCCCACCCCTAAAAATCAGTAGGTTTCATTCTACCCCTTAATTTAGGACCATTTTAAGTTGTCCGATGAATTTGACAATTCAGCTGGTCCTCTACTGTTTCAGCTACTAAGGAAATTCCAGTCGGGATCTGCTGGATCAAATGTCTTACATCTCAGTTGACCCAAATCCCCCATGCTGGCTTTAGCACGATTAGGGAACTTTGCAGACTTGGTGGCTAATAGGCTTGTTTACCTGCTCACAGCACAGGCTTTCATTAAAAAAGGTAACAGGGATTAGAAACCTCAGAGGATTTCAAAAGGACAGAGACGTTAACATTTTTATTTCTCATTATTGTCCAGTGTGATTTTTTTAATAGCATTGTAATGAGCAGAAATCACAAGGAGATTAATGGCCCCCTTTCTGTTTTTGGGACACTTTCAGAGTTAACTCACAAAAAAAGGACCACATTGATGAGAGGAAATCACTGTGGATCTCTGAAATGGCTGTATCGGCTTTTTAGGCTGTGGGGATTACATGCCTCATTTACACTGTACTGGTTCTGAGCAGAGTTGAATGACACAGTGGTAAAAACTCCAACGCCAGCTTGTGCTGCTGCTAGCATCGAAGGGGGGCTGCCTTGGTGCTATTGCTATGGTGGGAAAATTTGCCAAAAAGTTGAATATTGCCACTGCAGTGGAGGCTTTCAGAAAGCACAGACTTTCAGGCAAGCTAAGTAAACCTAGTTCATGTTAGAACGCTTTCATAGCCCCCTGACAGGGGTGTAATATTACAAACATCTCAGCGCAGTGAAGGCTGACACATGCTGTCAAGCATAGTGAGAGTTTAGGGCTATATTTAACAAAAACTCTGAGTTCTGCGCTTTGGTGATGTGCTTTTGCCTGTGTGTCTAAGAACCCGAGACTGACAAATTCTCCGTAGCTTCACTTTCTCATGAGTTGCTCTGAGCAGGACTGCTGTTTCATCAGATTGTACTTGTTTGAGGCAAGGGATGTGGCCTCAAGGTGAACCCGTTGAAGGTATTTTATTTAATCACAGCCAATTTTAAAGCCTCCAGGTAGCAGGAGAGAGTGCCTTCATTCTCTTGTCTTAGTCCAGACAATGAATGCAGCAGCATTTCCTTTCTCCTCAGAGGAATGAGCATGTGTAGGACAGGGCTTACTCTGCAGGTACAGTGCCACAAGTTATGGAAGGGGGGTATGGGGTCATTACAACTTCTTGTCTCTCCTCCAAGGATGACATCAAAATTTGGTCCATATATGGCAGTTGGCCTGTAATGAAGTAGCACTAAAATGACCAACTGAGCGAGTGCCAAGAGAGAAATGACGTTGACACCAGACGGAAGGCGTGGTAAAAGGCAAAATGGCAACCTTTCCACTGTCAGTTACCCTTAAAGGGAAACACACACATTTCTGTCTGAGCTCTGTTACCAGGCAGTGCCAGATCAGCATATAAGTGTTATAACCATATAAACAGGCCACACCCATTTCTGTGGTCTAACAGTGAGTGATGTATCAGCAGCATTTTTAACCCCATCTATGTGTAACCCTTCTGCCAGGCCAAGTTGATAGCAGCAAGGGCCGGGTTCAGTACATAGGGGTCCCTTCCCAACAGCGTGACACAGAACCAGCTCGAGCCCCCACCCAGTGACCTGGGAAAATCTTACACACACCCCTGGGCGCCTCGAAGAGGCAATACTTCCCCTCTCGCAAGCACAGAGCCTCGGTGTAGCAGAAAATGTTTAATAACATGAGGTAAACGACATAGCATTAAATTGGGAAAACACCACACTAGAGTTCATAGACCAAACCATGAGCGAAGACCCACCCCAGCAAATTGGGCCGTGTCCTTTCCCGTTGGTTCTTGAAACCAGCAACCCAAGAATCACCAAAGTCCCAAAAGTCCAACAACCCCAA
>NW_020664444.1:15076817-15098354 GCF_002925995.2 Terrapene triunguis | reverse complement strand
GTCCAGCAACCCAAGAATCACCAAAGTCCCAAAAGTCCAACAACCCCCCCAAAGTCTCTGTCCCTGGTCAGTGCAGCCCCAGAGTTCGGGGGGGGGGGGGTTGTGCAGGGTGTTAAGGGGCACCTTACGTGATCCGAGACCAACCGGCCACCTCTCCGTGGGGTTCCGCCGCAGCCTTCACCAGGAGCCGCTCCACTCCACCTGCTGTCCCGTGAGCCGCTCCTGCCGTCCCACGAACTGCTCTGCTCTGCCAGCTGCTCCGCTCACCGACCTGTGAGCCACTCGGCTCCGCTCCACTCCACTCAACCGTCCCTTGGGCCGCTCCAACCGTCCCCGCAAGGCTCCGCTCTGCCAGCTGCTCTGCTCACCAACCTGTGAGCCGCTCAGCTCCGCTCTGCTCCAACCATCCCCGCGAGGCTCCACTCGGCTAGCTGCTTCTCCAGCTGTCCCCGCAAACTGCTCCGCCAGCCGCTTAGCAACAGAGCTTCAGGCTCCCCCACTAGTTAACACAGCCTCAGTGATCTCAGCTCTTAGTAATTTTAGCTCTTTTTGTGATTTCAGCTCATAGTAGGGGAGCCCCAGTGCTGGTGCACTAGTGGCCCAAAGTGAACTCAGCTCCGCAGCCTGTAACTAGACTCCTAAGGGAATCAAAGTTAGCTCTGACATTCAACAGTGGAGAGAGGAGAAAGTGCAATTGGTGTTTCAGGCCCACAAAAAGGACCGGAACGGACCGGACCCGACCCGACCCACACCACCAGGTACCAATACCTGCCCCCAACCTCTGGGTTTTGTAACCCATGCCCCTTGACAAGCAAATGCTACTTAGGTAATGGTGAAGGATTCACTCAGTCCTTCTGTCATACAACAGTTCCACTGGCCTTGATTCACAGAATCAGGGTAACAAAACTTTATTCTTCCTGCCCCAATAACAGAGAAACTGGGGATCCCACACCAGCCAAAGTAACCACTTTCGGTTGCTGTGGGCTCATGCTAGGCGTGTGGGTGTGCCTATGCAAACAAGATCCGCCCCTGGAGTTCTTTTCCACACTCGCCATAATTCACCACCAGATGTCAGGGTAGAGCTCATCCTGACTCTGCTTACATATGCAAGATGCATCAAAGGGTGTTTCTTATGCAGACCTGATAGATACCAAGAACCTATTTTTGTCTTTATCTCATTATAAGTAGCATTACACAACAGGGTCCAGATTTTCAGAAGAGCTCAGTGTATTGAGTGCTGAGCTCTTCTAAAAATCTGTGCGTTAAGTGTCACAATGAGTGTGGCTTCATGCTGAGCACTTTGGAAAACCCAGCCTGAATTATGGGTTCTGAGCACTTGAAAATCTGCCCACTCTCCTATCATAGGATTATGTATTCTCTGCTTTTTGCCCACTTCCAAGCATATGCAATTGATGTCTTAGACTCCATCACGTTGACTCCTTCATGACTGGGCTTGTCCGATGGGCTTGCATTCACATGGAGCACCGGCGGGCTATACACTTATGTGAAAATGGTTTGACACCCCACATAGTTTTCATAGATGTGCAGGCACCGAGTGGACCACAACCTATGTTTTTTATATTTCAGTCTTGTTTTGCTGGTTGCCTGTTCTGATTGAGCAAGGTGCCATCCTAACAGACGACCATGAGTATAGGCAGCCCAGTACCCATCTTTGACTTTAGTTCAAGCTGGAGTTGCTCAGTTCTCCTGAAAATCAGGCCCAACATGTCTCAAGGTGGGCACCGAATCAGTAGCCACTTTTGAAAATGATGAAATGTAGGGCTCTTATTTCAGGCTGCAGGCACAGAAAGGCAGCTCTGCAGGTGCACATTCAGAAAGCTTTCTCCACATTCATGACTGACTAGCAACTTAGGGTGAAACCCTGGTCCCATTTAATTCAATAGGAGTTTTGCCATTTACTTCAATGGGGACAGAATTTGTTTTTTTGTAAATGAAAGTTTAACTTCTGCAGGCAAGTTCTGCACTAGAGTGAATTCTGTCAGTTCTGCAGCCATAGAGTTGCAGAAAACATGAGGTCTGCATTAGCAACAGTAAGGTCTGTAGAACCAATCTCTTAATTTCCATTTTTTAAACAAAAATAGCTCCAAAATTCTTTTAGTGTTTTGGGTTTTTTAGAGATTTAATTTGTCCTAGCACTGAAGCATAGTATGTATATGTGAGGCAAAAACATGTCTTATCAAGAATGAATTTAGAATCCTCATACAGCTAATCTGTTCCTTATTAGAATATTCGTCTTACTTTCTAGCCTTGTAAAGCTTTTTAGTTGCTCTGCATTGAGAATGTGGCCTTCTAATTAGATATTAAAATGTAAATCCCCCCAGCTGAACTACATGCAAAATATTATCCTCTAAAGTCAGTGGCACTTAGAAAGGATTTTCTCCTTGTACACTGAAAGGCAGATAGGCTCAGTGGGTATCTGATAGCCATGTCAAATCTTTCATTATGGCTTTTGTTTTTTTAGATGGGGGGGAAGGCAAGAATGGTTAGAGCAGGGGGCTGAGTGTCAGAATTCCTGGATTCTGTTTTTGCCTCATCCATTTACAATGAGACCCTGGGCAGTTCTTCACAGTACCCACTTCGTGCATCACTGCAATCATCTGAAAACGTTCACAGTAATACTTAGCTACCTCACAGGGATGTGACAAGGGTTAATTAATGTTTATAAAGTACTCTGAGATCCCCAAACTTAAGCTGCTATAGAAGTGCAATGTATAATAATAATAATAATCAGTCATTTGTCATTGACATTAATTACTCCATCTCACCAGACACGGCTTCTCTGTGTAAATGGAGCTTACCCCTGGGCAGCCCCATAGCCCATCTGAGACTCCCTGGTACACCCTTTTCACCCCTCTTTATTCCTTCACCTCCAGGTTCATGTGGCATAGTGACCATCACTTCTGTATTGGCCAAAGAATAGATGAGACTGCAGAGTGAAATGGTGTTTCCCCTATGGAATGTCTGTGTTCCCAGACCTGAGCCAGGGAAATTCCATTGCTTCTTGCAGAGAGCCCTGGCTGCAGCAAGATTTAATCTTCCCAGCAGAGAAAACATTTAGGTTTTATAGCAGATGTGGCCAAACTTACTGGCCCTCCAAACCGCATATGACAATCTTCAGAAGTTCAAGAGCTAGGGCACACCTTCCGGGAGCTGGGGCTCGGGGCTTCAGCCCCACTCCTGCTGAAGCCCCGAGCCTCGGCAGGTGTGCTCTGCAGGGCTGAAGCTCCGAGACCCACCTCTCCACCGGACAGAAGCTCATACCCATCACCCCATTGCAAGGCAGAGGTCCTGAGCTCCCCCATCAGTCTGGTAGGCGGAGAATGGGTGTGTGTGTGGGGGGGGCTTGCAAGCCATACTTTAATGGTAAAAGAGCCACATTTTTGCTCGCAAGCCACAGTTTGGCCACCCCTGATTTATAGGCACAAACATATGGCATTTATAGATACCTGCTCTACAGAGACTGTTCTTATTTCCATTGAAGTCAATAGCAAAACTCCCATTGACTTCAGTGCAGCAGGATCTGGACCATAGTCCTTGACAGATATGTTACCTATTAATAATATGGTCTAATTAGGGCTCTGCAACTGCTTGAGGAGCTGGATCCAAGAGTAACATAAGGTGCCGATCATTAGCATCAATCCTTCCCTGTTCCTCTACTAATTTAATTTACATGAACACAAGAATGCCCATACTGAGTCAGACCAATGGTCCATCTAGCCCAGTATCCTGTCTTCCAACAGTGGCCACTGCCAGATGCTTCAGGGGGAGTGAACAGGGCAATTTATCAAGTTATTCATCCCCTGTCATCCCGTCCGAGCTTCTAGTTAAAGGTTAAATAGTGTCTGCATTATTTTTAGGCTCTAAAAACTACTCACCATACCCACTACCCATGACACTAGCCATCTTATTATTGTTATTAGTGAAAGTGTATATTGTGATTGTGCCAAAAGGCCCCCCATCAGCCTTGGGGCCCCATTATGCTAGGCTCTGTACAGACAGTTACAGAGACAGTCCTTGCCCCCAGAGAGCTTGCAATGTATCTTTATCCAGCATAGTTAACAAGCATTCAGATTATTTATACTAATGAGAAAGGCAAGCGCTAAACACAGGATAGGAGATTCTGAGTTCTAACCTTGGCTCTGACCCTGACTCTTTCTGTGGCCCTGAGCAATTATTATAAATTATTTGTATTGTGATAGCTGCATGAGGTCCCTGTCAGGAGGTCACCGCTGCCATTTTGCTAGGTGCTGAACACACACATGTAATAAAATTATAGTCTGTGGCCCAAGGAGCTTACAACCTAAGGGCCAGATTGTGTTATACTCATTCAGGTTGGACAGAGCCTTACTCTACAGAGAGTAGTCCTATTTACTTTCATGGGACTCATGGAGTATGGTATTGTTCAGTGCAAATAAGCATATCACAGTCTGGCCCTACGTAAGTTACTTAACCTCTCTGCTCTGGCTCCTCATTTGTAAAATTGGGATAACAATACTTAATTATAGAGATATTATTATAAGGATTTGTTAGTTAATGTTAAATGAAAGTGCTATGTAATTGCTAAGTATAGGCCAAATTCTTCTGTTTTAACTCAACTGTAATTCCCAATGAAGGCAGAATTTGGCCTCATATTAATACTGGGATGAATCCTGAAGGAAGTCCTTACTCATTCTTTAGGTAGGCAGAGCTCCCACTGGAAGTTAATTGGACTTTTGCCTGATGTGATGGGGTGTTCACCCCACACAAGGCCTAGAAGGGTTAAGAGGGCCAGTTAGCTGCCCAGCCTGCACCTGGAGAAAGAGACAGGGAGCAGGAATTTAAGTAGAACAGGCTCAGCTGGGTAGGAACAGGCCCTATGTAAGCCAGGAAGCTGGCAACAGAACGTGGCTGGAGGGAAGGAGTCTTCAGTCTCCCTGGGAGAAGTGGGGGACTAGAGGCAAGTAGTCTACAGTTACTCCCTGGGAGGAAGGCTTGTGGTTTGGCAAGCCTAGAGAAGCAGGAAAGCCAGAGCAGTAGGCAAGACTCAGGGGAAAAGCAATGAGGTATGGGGTAGGTCAAACCTTGGCTGCTGATGAAAGGGCCCCTGACCTGGGATCCAGAGTAGAGAGCGGGCCCGGGTCCCCCTACCACTTGCTGACGTAGTGGCACTGGCGAGGCAGTGAGCAGGAAGACTCCCTGAGCCCCTTTGTCAAAAAGGACTTTGATATCCCAGAATGGGGGAGCATGTATGATGACCCGGCTGGAGGGCTGAGTCATGAAGAGGAGGCTGCAGTGCCTCGAGTGAGAGGGGTCCACAGGGTGAGAGGACAATGGGAGAGGCACCACCAGGGGAGGGTGCAATGCCTGGCTGGAGCTAATCCTCAGGACAGCCAGCAGGAGGCACCATCAGCAGTGAGTGAACTCTGTGACATCTGAGTAAGGACTGATTAATGACTTTAGGCCCAGTGTGTCTAGATCACGGATTCTCCCAGTTATCAGCATGATACATGCTGCATTTTGAACTGCAGCACTCCCTTCTGAGCCAGTAATTGAGTCCATAAGGATAACAAAGAGTTTAGGTTTAATTCAGAAAAATAAACGTTGTTAGTCTTCATCAGTAACTTAATTAATGTCCTCAGGTTCATCTTGGGTTGGAGAGTGAAAAGAATATTGTTATGGATGGTGAAGAAACTGCACAAATATATTGATGTAATTCTAATTTTGTCTTATGGTGTTGGGTTGCATTGGGTTAAGTTGCATAATGGTAAGTAAAGTAACTGGATACAATCCAGTGCAAAGCGATGCATGAAATAGGCACTTTCACCCCCAGTGGGTGGAAATCTGTATCAGCAGGAAACAGATATTCCAGTACTACTTGTGAGTAGTTGGAGATCTGCATGCACTTTGATACCCACATTCTTTTAAAATGAATCATTCTTTAATGCAGACACAAGATACTGAGCTTACTGAAGTTAACAAGCCACATGCTGACATTGAGCTTGATTAACCCAGGATCTTTACTGACTTCTGTCTATGTACTTATACGGCTCTCATCACTGTAGTATAAGTGCTGGCTGAGCAGGAGCTGTGGTTAAAGTAGGGGTGACCCAACATAGTATTCTAGCCAGCAAGTCTGTGTCAGATACAGGATTTGAACTCAGGTCTCTTAACACCTTCTCCCAAACTCAATTTAATAGACTAGGGTGCCTGCAAAACTGCCTTGCTTTTGTTTTACCATTTGGATCCTCAGAAGACCACATGACCAAAACTCAGCATCCAGTTCAGTCACTCTTTTTCCAGAGGCTGGGACCCGGGGGCCTGAATTTTGGTCTGTGATCCTATAGAGTTCTGTTCACCATATATGCCCACTAGAAATTCAAGTTCACAGCAGTTCTGCTGGCAATCAGGAAAGTGAAAGAGTTGGAACAAATCACACCCCAAGAGAAGATATTCAAGAACAAATGATGGCAGTTCTTACGCAGGCAAAATATCCAATAAAACCAATAGTAATTTTGCCATGGCCTTCAATAGGAGCAGGGCTTGGCCCATGGCAAATTTATCTTTCCACTACATAACCTTACAACAACATGATCTTCAAAGGATTTCTAAATTATTTTAAGTTTAAAAGCATCATCCCTTATATTCCTCTTGCACCTTTCACCCTGAAGGACCCTGA
Organism: Terrapene triunguis; assembly: GCF_002925995.2. Taxonomy (NCBI): domain Eukaryota; kingdom Metazoa; phylum Chordata; order Testudines; family Emydidae; genus Terrapene; species Terrapene triunguis. The sequence goes on along the minus strand of NW_020664444.1, from coordinate 15,091,678 downwards.
AGCACTCTAAAAATAAACCAAAATACCAGGGATCAATGAAGTGAAATAGGATCCTTTCTTGTGTAAAGAAATTAGCCCTTCAGTTTCTAAGAAATTATGTTTTGAAAATGATTGTCTATCTTGCTTTACCAGACACTTGCCCACCGATTGCTCGGATGGAGGAAAAACACAGCAGTAATTGAGAGAAAGCTAAGATTCCAGAATGGATTTCCTGTTTGTTTGGGGCCAGTTCTTCCTAAGACCATGTGATCCTTGAGGTAGCAGTGATACTGCAACACGCAGCAGTGCAATAGTATATGTAGGACACAATAATCAGTTTATTCCAGGGGATGAGGTGGGGGTCAGTTGACCTCACTGACTAACCTATTGCAAAAGTTAGCAAAAATCATGCACTGAAAACATCAACATTCTGTAAATTTTTTTAAATGTCTGTGCTCTAACCTAAAAAAAATGCAGCTGATTCATTTAACCTCCTCAGGTGAAGATTTTGATACCTAACATTGGCTCAGAATAACTTTTTTTATGGCTGAGTTACAAACCTATCAAAAATGGAGCTTGTAATGGAAAAGCTAACAGCTTTAACTGTTGTGGTACATACTGATTGCTACTCAGATATGCAGTGGGTAGCTTTGTCCTACAACATGAGACTCCCTTCCAAAGCCTTGGGTTTTCTTACTTGCTTGCATTAACTTCATTTACAGATGGGGAATGGAACAGACTAACTGGCAATTCCTTGTATGACAGATTTAGAAATGCATCTGTATGATATCTGATTGGCATTTAATGATTTAAGGCCTGATCCTGAATAACTGCAACTTCCATTCCCCACAGTGGGGGATTGAGAGTATTCAGCACCTTGCTTAAATTGCACTTCTTCATGGGTGGGGTGTGCTACATAAGCTTGGAGATTGGCTGGAATGAAGATCCTCTTAATATCGAGTGATGCAGATCAGGCAATCTCTGCTAGAACAATAGAGGAACTCACCTAGGTGATAAACTAGGCTGGCAAGGATGGCTGTGAACTAAAGAGGAATCTGTAAATCCCACTCCCCTGACCAAGCACAAGTAGCCAGCCTTGGCACAGAGCTGTTCCACAGAAGCTACAAGGCAAAGAATCCTCCCCATCTATAGAATTTCAGCAGAGCCGCTCCAGAGCCCCTTGGGCACCTCGGAAGTTGCCGTAACACCTGCTGCTCCTGCAGGCTCACACCACTGGGAACAATGACAGTGGATTTGCACAGTGGGGCAACCTTGCTTCACTCTCAAACCCACTGCGTGGGTACATGCAGGACACTGATCATGGAAGTGGGCTCTGCAAGGGTGTGCTGACTGCCAGGGCCGGCTCTACCATTTTTGCCGCCCCAAGCAAATAAACAAACAAACAAATAAATAAATAAAAAGCTGCCCCTTAGCATATGCCGCCCCCGGGCACGTGCTTACTCCGCTGCCCTGCTGACCGCACCGTTTGGCTTCCTTAAATACCTGGTAGTGGAATCTCACAGGTTAGACTGTGTCTAGGGCCCTCTGTGGTCATAGAAAAGGTAGGATGTGCCCCTAGCAGCAAATGCCATAAAACTAGACTGTAATGGAAGAGAGTGAATCGAGTTGCTAAGGGCATGACTGTGAAAGATTTAAAAAAATGCAACTAATCAAATTCTGACAAGGCATTAAGGAGGAAAGAAGGGAAAGCATTTCTGAGCTGTCTGAACTAAGGCTAGATGCATGCAAAATAAGGAGAGGTTCTTATGTATAAACACAATCTGATTTTTAGCTGGCATTACATAAAGATAAGGCACATGATGACTGAAATGCTACTTTATAGCAACCATTGACTTCAGTGGGAGCAGGACCAGGCTCCAAATGTGCTGTTGATCAGAGCGGTAGCATGAATGCAGGAGGACAGAACTAAACAATAAGATGTGAGACACATGCTGTGAGATAAGATGCAATCTAAGTTAATGCAAAGAGCCTAATTCTGCTAATCTAATACTCATCCAAGTAGTTCTATTGACTTCTATGGGAAGTGACTTGATTATGTAAGTAAAGCAAGTTATAACTTGGCCAGCTCTACAGACGAGAGACACCGCACAGTGGGCATGGTCACAATATATTTAAAATTCCATTGAAGTTGATGAGAGCCTTTCTATTGACTTCAATAGGCTTTGAAACAGGTCCCACATCCTTTGAAGATAACAATACAAATTCACCCTCTCAACGGATAGCTGGACAAGGAGCAGTGGTCAGAAATTGAGAAAATAAATGTTCAGGAAGAGATCAGCGGTGTTTAAGTGGCTGGCTTTCCTGTGAAGGTTGAAATGAAATATCTGTTCATCAAGGAGATGCCAATACTTGACATGACTATAAAAGCAGCCTGTGCCTCCCTGAATTGCCCAGTATAGTGTGGCTCTGCTTCTCCCCAGTGCATTGCTTCGGAGACACAACTGAGCCTTTTCAAACAGTCTCAATCCATTTACTCCTGAGAGTGACCTCATATTCACATTTTAGACAATAGGGAATTAGATGCTTTAGCTAGACTAATGCGGGGCACAGATGCACGTTCTCAAGGAGTAATATTCCTCCTACCTTAGGACTAGATCCACCTCCCAGTGTGGTGGCAGTAAAATCAGACTTAAACAATAGCTGACTCCATTTGCCCACCGAAAGCCAGTAAGGCACACAGAGTGATGAGGCACAATCACTGCTGACCTTCAAAAAAAGTTAGATAAGTAGAGCCCTGCAAATCTGCGGGTATCTGCTTGATATCTGCAGACCACGTTTGCAGATCACGGATCAGATGCAGACACAAATTTTGTATCTGCATGGGGATCTATAGATGAGGCGCTAGTGGAAACAATGTAGGGAGGGATCTTGATAAATGCAAGGTATCGGACTCCATGACCCAACACTATCCCCTGGCCCTGCTCTCTGTGATTCCTGGGAAACTGTATCATGGAAGGAGTGAATAGGATAAATTATATTAACTGAAGAGAAATTAGTGAAAAATATGAAAAAAAAACTATGGGAAATAGAAATGATTCAGAATATAAATATAAAATGAGTGAAAAAAATAAACAAGACCCTGCACATCAGACTGCACTTTTGGGATAGCCCTGTTGTCACAGCCATCATCTCGGCTCTTTCGCCAGTGAGCACAGTTGAAGGGTGGCAGGTCTGTAAATATAAGGAATCTTGAGCCACAAGCTCTTGTAGACTTGACACCTATGTGTAATGGTGTCTCCTTGCTGATATTTTTCCGTGCCTCAGTTTCAATTATATTGTTTTGCTTAGTAAGACTTGTTAAGATGCCAGCCCTCTAAACCTAGGTGATTTGTCAACTTTGATTTAGAAAACACTTGCCTAAGGACTAGGGTGACCAGACAGCAAATGTGAAAAATCGGGACGGGGGTGGGGGGTAATAGGAGCCTATATAAGAGAAAGACCCCAAAATCGGGACTGTCCCTATAAAATCGGGACATCTGGTCACCCTACTAAGGACTAAGATGTAGTTTTGTGAAACATTCACCTAGCTTGGCTTCCAGCCACCAAACCATCTGTATCCCTGCGCAACCTCTTGCCATTTGTGTGTACAGGCTCTCTGTGTTAGAGAGGCTTCAAAGAAGGCTAGTGAGTGCCACCTTGTGGCTTCTTTGGATGTGGACACAGTCTCTGTGGTTGCTTAGGGGTGGTGGGTGTTCTCTGCAGCAACCCAATGAAAAAGGTGGATTCCGTTTGTGTATGAAAACATAATACCCTAGCAAGGTGCTGCTGGGGCTCAACACATGAGTGTAACTGGCAAGAAGAGAGCTCCAGCACTTTATCTGCCTATAATAATATTCCCCTTCATCTAGGGTGACCAGATGCCCCAATATTCGGGGCTTTGTCTGATATAGGCGCCTATTACCCCCCAATCCCCGTCCCGATATTTCACACTTCCTATCTGCATCACACTTGCTATCAAATAATTTGGGAAAACTTATGTCTGCTACTGTGCTAAGCTGTTTTATGGGAGCAAAGGAGAAGGGCAGGCTCATCAACATGTACTGACTGGCCACCCCATCCTGCTTTGCAGTGGAAAAATCAGCAGGAGAGGAAAATGTCAGCAGCAAACTCAGTGAAGTCAGTCTGGCAAAGTCCCTGTTGTGCTATCTCCACCGATCTCTCTGTGGTATCTACCTGTTGTCTCCTGTCTTATACTTAAATTATAAGCTCCTTGGGACAGAAGCTGTCTTTTTGTTCTCTGTTTGTACAGCACCTAGCACAATGGGGGCCAGGTCCATGACTGGGGTATGCCTACACTGCAATAAAATACCCACAGCAGGCCCAGGTCAGCAGACTTGGGCTCACGGGGCTGAAGCTGCGGGGCTATAAAATTGCTCTCAGACCACAGGATCTGAGACCCCAGGCTCCATCCCGAGTCCTAATGTCTACACTGCAATTTTGTAGCCCTGCAGCATGAACCCAGCGAGCTCAGGCCAGCCAAGGGTATTTTATTGCAATGTAGACATACACTGCTACCACTTTATAATAACAATAGAGGGAGAGGTTTGAGTCCTGGCAGAGCAGGCAGAAGGCGAGGCCTTTCAGCTTTCTAGTGGCAAAAAAGCAAAATTATGTACTTTTAGTCTGATCGACTTCTATTGGAGAGCAAGGAAAGCAATGATGAAAGAATAAACGATAGAGAGAACACAATATGTTATTTTCTAAACCCAACTCAGGTTGCCTCACAGCACCACCCTTAGAAGACAAGCAGAGGCTCTCCATAGGTCAGTGTGCAGTACACAGAAGATAGAATTGTAGATTCACTCCTACATATACAAACAAGGGCCCAACAGTCTGTAGGGCCAACAGTTAATGGGCAAACCCCCTGGATTCCACAGTCTCTCAGCAAAGAACTGTTCCTCTCACTGTGACTCCTGGACTTCCTTCCCCCTGCCAGCACAGCTTCTGCAGGAGCCTTTCTCCTACTGACTTCTTGGTCTGTTCCTGTATGGAACATGCACTGGAGATATTTAACATTACCACAGTGGCCATTCAGTTTCTGCTCTCACACCTGGCTCTGCTGCCCAATTAACTAGCAGAGCTTCTTCTCAGGGGCTGGATTTTCCCACTCAGGATATGAGTAATTCCCATTGTTGTCAGTGGACCTAATCATCCCCTCCTACCGAAATCCCTCAGAGATCCCCAGTGGGTCCCCCAAGGTCACTCCTGTATGGAAGATCCTCAGGGATATACTTATATCCTGCCAAACTGCAGGATCCAGTGGAGGAGATGTCACTGCAGACATGACTGAGTCCATTCTGTATAGCAGAGTGACTATGGTGAACATGCTTTAAGGAGCACTATGAATTCTCAAGATGAGTTGGATCTGCAAAGTCTTCATAGACAAAAGTTATTGACTATGCTTCTTATATGGAAAGGTTAAAGAGAAAATGAAACAACACCACAGTCCCAAAATCTGGTAAACGTTATTATTCTGGGGATTATTATTAATTAATTAGTTGGTTGTTGGTTGTTATTATTTTATTTATTATGTACTCATTAGTGCTTGTGGTATGTTAGATGCTTTCCAGACATACAAGAAGAGATGTTCCCAGCCCAAGGCGCTTACAGTGGGCTACGAACTTTCTTCAGTTTGACTTGAGGAGAAAAAATAAGGAAAAGATAGGATTTTGCATATTGAGTAAAGTCAAGTGGCTGGGTATTGGAAACATGATATGTAAATATTCACGGCAGGTTTCTTTCTTTGTAAAATAGGTGGGGAAGGTGGCAGGAGTGGAAAAGAATGTTAATGTCATGCATCCATCCATACTGCAGCAGTTCAGAGAGTCACCTCTGGCAAGCACAGAAGCTATGTCCATGAATATCTGCTGTGTGGATGGTAGCTGATTTTTCTTAAGATCCCTATCACATACCATACTCTGATAAAGGAAATAAGGACAAACCAGGGAATTACAGACCAGTCAGCTTAACTTCTGTACCCGGAAAGATAATGGAGCAAATAATTAAGCAATGAATTTGCAAACATCTAGAAGATAATAAGGTGATAAGTAACAGTCAGCATGGATTTGTCAAAAACAAATCGTGTGAAACCAACCTGATAGCTTTCTTTGACAGGGTAACAAGCCTTGTGGATGGGGGGGAAGTGAGACATGGTATAACTTGATTTTAGTAAAGCTTTTGATACTGTTCTGCATGACCTTCTCATAAATAAACTAGGGAAATGCAACCTAGATGGAGCTACTATAAGTGGGTGCAAAACTGGTTGGAAAACTGTTCCTAGAGAGTAGTTATCAGTGGTACACGGTCATGCTGGAAGGGCATAACAAGTGGGGTCCCGCAGGGATCAGTTCTGGGTCTGGTTCTGTTCAATATCTTCATCAGTGATTTAGATAATGGCATAGACAGTACACTTATAAAGTTTGCGGATGATACCAAGCTGGGAGGGGTTGCAAGTACTTTGGAGGATAGGATTAAAATTCAAAATGATCTGGACAAACTGGAGAATTGGTCTGAAGTAAATAGAATGAAATTCAATAAGGACAAATGCAAAGAACTCCTTTAGGAAGGAACAATCAGTTGCACACATACAAAATGGGAAATAACTGCCTAGGAAGGAGTACTGCGGAAAGGGATCTGGGGGTAATACTGGATCACAAGCTAAATATGAGTCAACAGTGTAACACTGTTGCAAAAAAAGCGAACATCATTCTGGGATGTATTAGCAGGAGTGTTGTAAGCAAGACACAAGAAGTAATTCTTCCGCTCTACTCCGCTCTGATTAGGCCTCAGCCGGAGTATTGTGTCCAGTTCTGGGCGCCACATTTCAGGTAGGATGTGGACAAATTGGAGAAAGTCCAGAGAAGAGCAACAAAAATGATTAAAGGTCTAGAAAACATGACCTATGAGGGAAGATTGAAAAAATTGGGTTTGTTTAGTCTGGAAAAGAGAAGACTAAGAGGGGACACGATAACAGTTTTCAAATATGTAAAAGGTTGTTACAAGGAGGAGGAAGAAAAATTTTTTTTCTTAACCTCTGAGGAATAGACAAGAAGCAATGGGCTTAAATTGCAGCAAGGGATGTTTAGGTTGGACATTAGGAAAAACTTCCTAACTGTCAGGGTGGTTAAGCACTGGAATAAATTGCCTAGGGAGGTTGTGGAATCTCATAGACTCATAGACTTTAAGGTCAGAAGGGACCATTATGGTCATCTAGTCTGACCTCCCGCATGATGCAGGCCACAAAAGCTGACCCACCCACTTTCCCTTAACTCAGCTGTTGAAGTCTCCAGATCGTGATTTAAAGACTTCAAGTCGCAGAGAATCCTCCAGCTTGGGACCCCAGCCCCATGCTGCAGAGGAAGGCGAAAAACCTCCAGGGCCTCTGCCAATCTACCCTGGAGGAAAATTCCTTCCCGACCCCAAATATGGCGATCAGTAGAACCCCGAGCATACAGGCAAGATTCTCCAGCCGGAGATTTTAAAATCATTGGAGATTTTAAAAAGCAGGTTAGACAAACACCTGTCAGGAATGGTCTAGATAATTAGTCCCGCCACGAGTGCAGGGGACTGGACTAGATGACCTCTTGAGGTCCCTTCCAGTTCTATGATTCTGTGATTCTAAGACAGTGGAGAGTCAATAAAACAGAGATGATAGATCGTAGACCAAGGACACTTGAAAGGAAAATAATCAACTAAGATCCCCAAATCTATAATAATGGGTGTGATTCCAACCTGACTTCCACAGGGTTCACTGGTGTAACCCCATTGACTACAGTATAGTTACTCCTGATTTACTCCAGGGTAAATGAGATCAGAGTTAGACCCAATGATCTTAGAAAAAGCAAGAATCAAGGAATAGCTTTATTGAGAGTTTGGCTGTAAGACTGTGTAGGATAAAGTGACAAAGCAAGAGTATGCATATTTCCAAGAGAATGGAAAATGAGCGTCCTAGACTGGAATTAAGGGCAGTATGCCAGGCTCTGCTTTCAGTTTACATATGCCACCCCACTGGAACCAAAGCAGCAGCATACATGGAACTGAGAATTTGGCCCAGGAGAATTACACCTGGGATTGAACTCCTGAGTTCTAATCCTAGCTGTGGCACTGACTCGGTGTAGGATTGGGCATATCCAGGTTGGCTTTCAAAGGGGATGTGTGGGAGATGCAGGAGGGAAGTTGTGCTGTCTTTGGCCACTCGGGTAACTGAATATTTTTCAGAGCTGAGGATGGGCTGTACTCAACGTTTGATAATTCAGATGCCTCTCTGGCCACCTAGGCTGCATTAGTGCTCATGTTCCACCACTGCACTCAGGCAGCAGGATTTTCAGAAGGAAGCAGTTAGGGGGTACCTAACTACTGTTTTGCTCATTTGTTGGCAAATGTTGGAGATATGCTTTAGTACCCTCGGCTCCCAGCAGGAAACCCGGCTGGGTCTAGTGTCTTGGGAGGAACCCACATAGAGTTAGGAATAATTTAGGACATCACAGAAGGACAAACGGCTTGTCCTTCGTTTTTAATTCACCTGCTCAGGGTACCTGCAGGAGGAGGGTGCAGAAAAGAGATGGACTCCACATAAAGGGTTATTGCAGGATATTTTCACTCACAAGCAATCAGTTTCTTGTAGGAATGTAAGTCCAAATCAGGAAATAACCTTTGCCAGCATCACAACAAGGCAGGCGGCTGGTTGAGCATGGGGCACAGCTGATGGTGACCCTGGGTACTGATCCTGTGTACCAAAAAATTGAGTGTCCTCAGCTCATGGCCATTTCACAGTCAGTCTCGTAGCTCACAGAGTGGAATTTACCATGTTGAGGGGTGACAGAGACCCCTGGGCAGTAGCCTTGCACTTGGGTTCTTCAGAAGAATAGGAGCCAACATCATGGAGGAATTCACACAGAGTGCCAGTTTCAGTGGGGACAGGGGAAGGGATGTGCTGAAAGCTATCCCGTCACCTAGGGTTGCCAACTTTCTAATTGCACAAAACTGAACACGCTAGCCTTGCCCCTTCCCTGAGGCCCTGCCCCTTTCCCGCCCCTTCTCCGAAGCTCTGCCCCCACTCACTACATTCCCCCTCCCTCGGTGGCTGCTCTCCCCCACCTCACTCACTTTCACTGGCTGGGGTGCGGGAGGGGGTGAAGGCTCTAACTGGGGGTGCGGGCTCTGGGGTGGGCCAGGGATGAGGGGTTTGAGGTGCAGGAGGGGGCTCTGGGGTTGGGGGGGTCTGGGACAGGGGGTTGGGGCTCAGGGTTGGGGCACAGGCTTACCTCCAGCGGCTCCCAATCAGCGGCGCAGTGGAGGGGCTAAAGCAGGATTCCTGCCTGTCCTGACTCCATACTGCGCCCCGTAAGTGGCCAGCAGGTCTAGCTCCTAGGTGGAGGCATCGGAGGCGGCTCTGCACGCTGCTCTTGCCTGCAGGCACCGCCCCTGCAGCTCCGCCTATGGGAGTGTGGAGCCAGTGCTCGGGGTGGGGGCAGCGCACAGAGCCTTGTGGCCCCCCGGCCTAGGAGCTGGACCTGCTGGCTGCTTCTGGGGCACAGTGCCAGGACAGGTAGGGACTAGCCTGCCTTAGCTCTGCAGCACCGCCAACTGGACTTTGAACGGCCTGGTCAGCAGTACTGACTGGAGCCGCCAGGGTCCCTTTTTGACCGGGCGTTCTGGTCGAAAACTGGACACCTGGTCACCCGTCCCAGTACCAGAAATTTGCTTCTCAACAATTAGGACTGGGCAAATGTCAGGTGGAAAATAAATAATTTGCTTAGAAATTACCTAGTTGATTGTTCTACTCCCCCTGGGCAGGCATGGCCAAACACACCCAGCTGCCACTGGCAGACAGCAGCTCTGCATACAGAGCTGCATCGTGCTAAACATTTTCAAATGTTTACACAGTGAAAGACTGCCTCCCAGGGGGAGGGGGCTGCAGGAAAAACTGATTTCACAATATGCTTTTCTATGCTAGCGAAGGGGACTACATAGTGTGGCTGGAGCTCAGAGAAGAAGTTCTGCAGCGATAGGAAGGAGTTATGTTTGTCTCTTCCTGATTCAGGATGAGACTTCTGCCATGCTGCTCCGGTAACACTCTCTCTCCTTTGTCTTTTACCACTGGCTGCAATGCATTGTGCCCAGTTGCTCAGGGACAGGGCCGGCTCCAGGGTTTTTGCCACCCCAAGCGGAGCAAAAAAAAAAGCCTGCGGCGGCAATTCAGCAGGAGGTCCTTGGCTCCGAGCGGGAGTGAGGGACCACCAAATTGCCCCCAAATAGTTGGACGTGCCGCCCCTCTCCGGAGTGGCCGCCCCAAGCGCCTGCTTGGCAAGCTGGTGCCTGGAGCCGGCCCTGCTCAGGGATGTAAAATTACATTAGACAGAAGGGCGAGAGCAGGGAAAGGTTCGGTGAATCAGCCCTAGCTTTCAAAGGCAGGGTAATTTGTATCTGATTAATCTTCAGACCCACTCAACCACATCAAAAATAGCTCAACTCCTCTCTGAAGATAATATTCCCAGCAACACGTGCCTCAGCCATTTCACGTTGCTTACAACTTAGCAGCTCACTTGCAGTCGCTGCATCCCCCAGGCTTTGTATTTCTCCATATAGCAAGGGCTTAGGCTTGTGGTGTGAAAGCGACTACATTATTAGGTGTGACTGAGATGATGATGCTCCTAATGTTTGGCTGGTACACATAGTTGACCGTGTTCTACTGCCTCTGTGCTCACATTCTTCATTTTAGTGTGTTATTTACAAGAATGATTATAGCCCTGATCTATCACTTTACACCTATATGGAGCTTTATGTTAACTAGGGAATAAAATCTCACACTACCCTGGTGAGGCCTGTAAGCATTGCTATCTCCACTTCTTAGGGTTGCCGGGCCATTAAAAGTCCAGTCAACGGCGCAGCGGGGCTAAGGCAGGCTCCCTGCCTGCCGTGGCTCTGTGCAGCTCCTGGAAGCAGCAGCATGTCCCCCCTCTGGCTCCTAGGCATAGGGGCAGCCAGGGGCTCTGCCCACTGCCCCCACCCAAAGCGCCAGCTCTGCAGCTCCTGTTGGCTGGGAACTGTGGCCAATGAGAGCTGCGGGGGCGACGCCTGCAGACGGGGCAGCGCGCAGAGCTGCCTGGCCATGCCTCCGTGTAGGAGCTGGAGTGGGGACAGGCTGCTGTTTCCGGGAGCCACCTGAGATAAGCGCCATCTGGAGCCTGATCCCCTCCCGCACCCCAACCCCCTGCCCCAGCCCTGATCCCTCTCCTGCCCTCTAAACCCCTCAATCCCAGCCCAGAGCATCCTCCTGTACCTCAAACCCCTCATCCCCAGCCCCACTCCAGAGCCCGCACCCCTAGCCAGAGCCCTCACCCCCCCCACATGCCCCAACCCCCTGCTCCACCCCTGACCCCCTCCCACCCTCCACACCCCTTGGTCCCAGCCTGGATCCCCCTCCTACACTCCAAACCCCTCATTCCTGGCCTCACCCCAGAGCCTGCACCCCAGCTGGAGCCCTTAACCCCTCCTGCACCCCAACCCTCTGAGCCAGCCTGGTGAAAATGAGCGAGTGAGTGAGGGTGAGGAGAGGGAGCGACAGAGGGAGGGGGGATGGAGTGAGCGTGGTGGGGCCTCTAAGAAGGGGCAGTGCAGGGGTGGGGCCCCATAGTACCTAACCACATCAGCCACAGAACTGGAATTAATTTGCAAACTGGATACCATCAGATTAGGCCTGAATAAAGACTGGGAGTGGTTGGGTCATTACAAAACCTAAACTTAATTTCCCCAATACTAATTTCTCCCTACTGTTACTCACACCTTCTTGTCAACTGTCTGTAATGGGCCACTGGCTTACCACTTCAAACGTTTTTTTTCCTCCCTTGGTATCCTGCTGTTAATTGATTTATCTCGTTAGACTGACCTCACACTTGGTAAAGCAACCCCCATCCTTTCATGTATTTATATCTGCTCCTGTATTTTTCACTTCATGTATCTGATGAAGTGGGTTCCAGCCCACGAAAGCTTATGCCCAAATAAACTTGTTAGTTCTAAGGTGCCACAAGGATTCCTGGTTGTTTTCGCTGATACAGACTAACATGGCTACCCCTCTGAAACTAGTCTCTAGCTGTCAATCCAGGTCTTTTCACCAGTGCTACATTCATTCCATGTCTATAACAAGGAACTTTGCAATGGGATCCTGCCTTGTGATTTTAACCCTTTCAGATTTCAGCTGATTTTTATATTTGGGCAATATTACCAGACCCAAGCCACTATCCTGGAACTGGATCCTCATGGGTAGACCTTTGTGGACACATGGATCCATGCAGAGATCTGACTGCAGGATCAATGTCCAAAAACTTCCAAGTTTAACCTACCACAAGGTGGAGAGGCCTGATCCAGTAATCCATATCTTTGTTCTATAATCTGAAGCCAGATAGTATAATCTTCCAAATAATTTTTGGTTTCAGATGCTCATGGGTTATGGTTAGGAAAGATCCCACTGTCCTCACCTGTCATTGTTGGATCCATTAGAAGTCAGAAAAACAGATTCTTTAAGTGATCATGTGCTTGTTTTTCCAAAAACAAATCTTGTGTGGTGTTCCTGGTGCCAATGAAAATACAGATATATTTCTTTCAGAGAGGAGCCTATCCTATGCTGCAAAGTTCAGTTCTCTTTCCTCCACAGTGTGGAGGTATTTTAGAACTGAGGTCCAGCTCTAATGTGTTTTAACATAAATAAAGTTACAACTTTCTGTGAGTTGATTTACCTCTTTAGGTTTCAACTTGCCGAAGAGGTGCTAGTGTGTGTATGTGCAAAAAGGAGAATGCTAGTGTCTTGTTGACAGTATGGAATAATTTGTCAAACAAGAACCATTGTTTTTATTTTAAAGGAATGCTCCACATATTGTAATCAGAAAAAAAAAGTAATCGCTACATATTGTTAAATGCTTTAGTTTGACTCATCTCAGTTTTATAAACAGCATTGGCTGGGGAACTAATTCCATCAGAGTAGTGGAAAGGAAATTGAGGGAAAACTCTATTCACAACAAATTAAGATATAACACTGGAAAGTTGTCATTACTGTATCAGAGGCTGTTTGAAGGTCATGTTGCTTGGAATAACTGGAAGGCTTGTAACTGACAACAATCATCTTTCTGACAGAAGCTCACTCTTTGGAATTTAATGTGAAGTTTTTCTTACGCTCCCATTTCTTTTCCAAACAGCTTTGTATTTCCCTTTTACTGTGCTTCCTCTTTCTGTCGCCCAATTAGCTTCATATTTCCATCATTTAAAAAAAAAAGCAAACAACTGAGGATGAGGAAGTCTAAAGGGATGCAAGTTGTACCTTCTTCCCAGTCTCTCCACATGTATATCACCCAACCTTGGCCCTCTTGAATTATTTAGACTTACTTACTTAGGACTATCTTGTGCCTTTAGGCACTGCCCTGACAAAGGGCAGATGAACAAGCTGGGCCACCCAAGGAGTAGTCCTGAGAGACACTGGGACTTGGACACCTCTGTGAGGCACAATTCTCTCCCTATGTCCTCACTGCACAAGGGAGAGGAAGGGGATAGTAATTTGCTCCTGGCCTAACCCTTTTCTCTCCCCACCTATCCGCTCCACATTCTCCTGTGCACAGCTGGACCCCAGATCTAAGTAGTCCATGCAGGGACCTAAGGCAGACAGGGCCGGCTCCAGGCACCAGCTTAACAAGCAGGTGCTTGGGGCGGCCAAGGGAGAGGGGCGGCACCTGCGGCAATTCAGGGGCGGCAGGTCCCTCACTCCTTCTAGGAGCGAAGGACCTGCCACTGAACTGCCGCCGCCGATCGCGGCTTTTTTTTTTTTTTTTGCTTGGGGCAGCAGAAATGCTGGAGCCGGCCCTGAAGGCAGAGTGCTACTTCCCTTTACACTTCTGCACAGGCACAACCTAACTCTCTGTAAACGCTTCATACCTTCCTCATAGGACCTGACCCTGCATTCTATTGGTTTGCATTCCATAGAACTCCCATTGGTTTCTATGCGATTCTGAGTGCGCAAGTGCTCTGCCAGTGTAAATGTACACCCACTTTAAGGCCCCTTTTCACTGCCAGAGTGGTGTAAAGTAGCCTTAGTGTACATTAGAATCAAACTCAGTATCATCAGGGCCAGGAACAAGCTAGGCACACAGTTACACCTGCAAAATGCGCAAGTGATTGCATGCCTAATTTGCACAGTTACTACTATTGTAGTGCAAATCAGGTCACTTTACAATTCCCAAATGTTTCTCATTAGCCATTTATGTGTGAACAGGCCAGCCACCTCCTGTGCACCCACTCGTGGCCTAGAGTCATGCCACAGGCAGCTTGCCTCAGTTTCTCCACTTGGACTGTTGAAAATAAGACTTCACCCAGGCTTTTTTTGTGGTCAAGAATATCCCTCCTTAGGGACTGGATTTATTAATATAAAAAGAAACAAAATAAAACAATCCCCAAAATAAAGTCCATCCAAAAGCCCACATGTTTCCTGGCTGAGGCCTTTCCTGCTTTGTCAGACCATTCCCAGCTCCTACCTGGCTGGAATCTCAGTTCTGACTGTCTGCTAGAGCTTGCTCACTCCTAGCAGGCGCTGATCCATGAGCATTTCCCCATTTACTGTTTCTTCCTACTGTTCTCAATAGAAAAACAGCTGTACCTCTTTAGTAAGCAAGGTTGGTGTAGCCCTAAGGACAGGGCCGGCTCCAGGCACCAGCTTCTCAAGCAGGTGCTTGGGGCGGCCGTTCCGGACAGGGGCGGCAGTTCCAGGTATTCGGCGGCAATTCGGCGGACGGTCCCTCACTCCGCCTGGGAGTGAAGGACCTCCTGCCGAATTGCCGCCGCAGATCGCGATCGCGGCTTTTTTTAGATCGCGATCGTGG